>NW_022195500.1:600000-1107500 GCF_008641045.1 Pistacia vera
ATGAAGCCGTATGGAAGGAAATGTGGATCTCCGTTACATTGGGACGAAATAGGAGAAAAGAATGCATTAGCTCAAGCTCTCGATCTAGAAATGACACAAAAAATGATAGAAAATGTAAGTTTAAGTGAGAGAGAATAAGTAGGCCCAAGACTAACAGAAGAGCTATGCAGACCCGAAAAGAAACGATATAAAGTTCCAAGTAAGAGACCAAGTTTTGTGAAAATCTCTCCTTATAAGAGGTGATGAGGTTTGGAAGAAAGGGAAGCTTGCTCCTAGATATATCGATCCATGTGAAGTATTAGAGACAGTAGGGGTGTTCAGTTCCGAATACCCTGCTTTTTTTGAAGGAACCGGAACCGACGGTCCTTGAAATTTGGAACCAGAACCGGAACCGGAACCAGAACTGACGGTTCTGGTTCCTAGATACCTAGAACCGAAACCTGTAACAACGGTTCCAATTCGATTCTAGGTACCCTATAAATTACAATGACCCCCCAAAAGTTTTAAAATGGCAAAAAACCCTTAAAAACTACAACAACCTGGCACTGTTAACAAAAATAAAATTACAAATTAAAATTCAAATTACAAACTCCATTACTTTGTAAAGGTAGATTCTCAAAAGTCAAACCAAATTACTTTAAATGTTATAAATATAAATATAATATAAATGTATCACATACTTTTTCTACAAAGTTTTTATTAACATTTATTTTTATTAGTCTCGGTTCCCGATCCAGTTCTGATTTCGATTCCGATTCCGATTTTGGTTCTTAACTATAGGAACCAGAATCGGAACCTACCGTTGACGGCCAGTTTCGTAGAACCGAACCGGAACCAAACCCCGGTACCTGCTGATTCCGGTTCCACTCGGTTCTTTTGAACACCCTAGAGAAAGTAGGCAAAGTAGCTTACAGAGTTGCCCTACCAGCCATATGGATCAGATCCATAATGTTTTTTCATTTTCCCTGTTGCAAAAGTATGTTAGTGATCCTTCAAATATACTACAAGCAAATAAAGTGGAGTTAAAAGATAACTAATTTAGAAGAATGTCCAGTTCAGGTTCTGGATAGAAGAATAAGAGCTCTGAAATAAGAAGGTACCACTTGTTAAAATACAGTGGAGGAATCATAATGTAGAAGAACGACATAGGAGCTTGAGCAAGATATGAAGAAAAGATATCCATACCTCTTCAACTGAATTTGAGGACAAATTCTTATGGGTGGGGGTTGATTGTAAACTCCGCTTATTCTTCTGATGCCCTAAGGTGTGAAATTTTACCTTTTCAGGTTTTTTTTTTTTTTTTTTTTTTGAATGGAGGGTACAGGTGTCATTTGCTATTTCGAGATTTGGCCGTTATAAGTATAAGGGTGATGTCTTGAAGGAAAGGGGTAGATGGTCATAAAGTTGATTGATAAGGTTAAATGGCGTAAACGGTAACCAAGGGTATAATGGTCTTTTCACACAAATCAATATGAATTAAGTATCCATAAAAGTGCACCAAGGGTATTAGTCATTTATCTATGGGATTGCTTAATTACCAAGTGTTTAAAGAAGTCAAATGGCATTGGAGTGTAATAATTATGTTGTAGTAGAAATGACCAAAGCCCTTATATGCAAAATTTATACCACATGATCCATAATCTAACTTTTGATGGCCAATCCCATTGGGAATTAAAAAAAATGAAATTTTTATAAGATTTTTCTTGGTTAAGTCAGCCAACACTCTTAGAACACCAAACTCTCTCTTGAATCTTATTTTCCTCCATTAAGACTTTAATTTAAGCTCTCTCTCTTCAATTTTCATAGGATTTCAAGTTGAATTTCAAAGAGAACACATCCACACTTTAAGAACTTCAATTTCAGGTTTTAAGGTGAGTTTCAAACCCTAGTTTGTTGTGATTTTATTAAAAGAGAAATTCGTAAGTGGTTATGTGTGTAAGGTAGAAGGGTGAACCTTTGGAGCTAAGGAGGAGTGTCTTTGTGCTTTGAATACTAAGGTAAGGAAAAAATTCCCTTATCTACAATTGATAACACCTAGGGTTGATGAAACTTACATTTATTTATGTTAACTTGAGTGTAATGCTATGTTTTGTTATGGATTGTGTAAAGGGTGTGGGATTGGTGTATGGTGCATATAGAGGATGATTATGCCAATTAGAGATTGATAGTTGGATGATGTTTTGGCACTTTTTGGTTTTGTAAAAAGTGGAGGTTTTTAGGCCTTTATACTTAGAATGATGTGGCAAATACTATGAATGTGCAAATGAATGTACCATGCTTAAAAATGAATAAATCAGATTTGGCTTTTTAAGACTTATACTAATATGCTTCGCTGAATCAGTCATAAATGAGTTATAAAAACTGATTGAGCTAGTCTTGAAGTATAAAAAGTTAAGAAATAGAACTAAATTATGTTGTAGTAGAAATGACCAAAATGCCCTTATATGCAAAATTTATACCACATGATCCATATATCTAACTTTTGATGGCCAATCCCATTTGGGAATTAAAAAAAATGAAATTTTTATAAGATTTTTTCTTGGTTAAGTTAGCCAACACTCTTAGAACACCAAACTCTCTTCTTGAAGTCTTATTTTCCTTCATTAAAGACTTTAATTCAAGCTCTCTCTCTCTCTCAATTTTCATAGGATTTCAAGTTGAATTTCAAAGGAGATCACCATCCACACTTTAAGAACTTCAATTTCAGGGTTTAAGGTAAGTTTTAAAACCCTATTTTATTGTGATTTTTAGTTAAAAGAGAAATTCGTAAGTGGTTATGTGTGTAAGGTAGAAAAGGTGAACCTTTGGAGCTAAGAAGGAGTGTCTTTGTGCTTTGAATACTAAGGTAAGGGAAAAATCTCCCTTATGACTACAATTGATAATACCTAGGGTTGATGAAACTTACATTTATTTATGTTAATTTGAGTGTGATGCTATGTTTTGGTTATGGATTGTGTAAATGTGTGTGTTGATTGGTGTAGGTGTGCATATAGAGGATGATTATGCCAATTAAGAGATTGATAGTTGGACGATGTTTTGGCACTTTTTGGTTTTGTAAAAGGAAGGTTTTTATGGCCTTTAATACTTAGAATGATGTGGCAAATACTATGAATGTGCAAATGAATGTAACATGCTTAAAAATGAATAGAATTCGGATTTGGCTTTTTAAGACTTATACTGTACATGCTTCGCTGAATCAGTCATAAATGAAGTTATAAAAATCTGATTGAACTGAGTCTTGAAGTATTAAAAAGTGAGAAATAGAACTAAAACTTTTACATTTTAGTAAAAAATCAATTCAAATTGGAAGATGAGGAAAAAATTGCTTGAAAAGTGACAAACTATATGGCATCCACCTCCTTGATAAAAATTCCCATTTTTTTTTTTATAAATTCTAATAATCCACTGAATAATCTTATTGTTGAAATTTCTTGTGTTGTATGAGAAATTGAATGAATTAAATTAACGAATTTAATAGGAGAAAATTTATGTCATGGAGTTTTGCTAAATTGATTGATAAGTTGTGCAACTAGGCAAGGGTACATGTTAAATGAATTAATAGTATGATTGAGCGTGGGAGATGTTATCCCATATGTTTGCATTCATAATGGTAATTCATATAGCTTTTTTTGTTGACTTGTGAAAAAAATTTATGAAATGTTAAAGAATGAATTCAATGAGTCTCTTGAGGTATAAACCAAGATCAGAGGAATGGAATCTTTGTGGAAACCATGAGTCCTTTGAGGTGACGACCAAGAACAAGTTAATGATTCAAATGAATCCAATCGAATAATAAAGACTAATGAAAACATCAAGTACGAAGATAAAAGAAATAGGCATGCCATGTTTATGAATATTGCATAAGTCATATATGTTCTATGTTATATTATGTATGGTTATGTTATTACTTATGTTTATGGGGAAAATCCAAAGTGTATGACATGTTTTATGAACTTGATAATGTCAATGAATGAAGGTCATATCTTGTAGGTAGGCAAGGTCCTGAGTAAAATGCTTGTATAATGAATCTTAATAGTTTATAAATGGTCATATTCCCTTACTGAGCGATTAGCGCTCACCCCACGAAATGTTTTAAAATGTTTTGCAGGTAAGGTTGAAGCTTGAAGCTGGGGGAGGCTACTGGGGAATGAAATGCACATGAAGGAATGCTTTTGCTATGTTTTGAATTTTTGTTGTACAATAGCATCAAATGCTTTTTGGTTTATGGATATTGAAGTAAATATGTTTTAATAAACCTAGTATGACCAGGTCCTTGTCAAATGAATGAAAAAGTTTTAATGATATTAGTAAATGTTATTATATATTTATGTTACTAACTTCGTAGGAAGCAAAATTTCTTGAATCATTTTATGGATATGGGATGTTTAATATCATGTTTTAAAAAAGAAAAAAAAAAAAAAACAAAGACAAAACAAACAAAAGTATAGGTTTTGCAACAAACTCATTTCCTAGGCATGTCTTTTCTAGGTTCTCAATGGCCAAGGGATGCTTAGGATATACCCGGCTAGGGAGGGGTTTTATAGTTGGTATTGCACGATTTTGGGTGTTCTAAATGATGTTTTGATTGAATAGTTATAGTTATTTTATATTAATTGATGTTGGAAATGGTGTTTGTAAATAATGGAAGTATATATCATTCCTCATGCATCCCCAAGATACTATCTCCAGCCAATTGCTGTAAGTATTTTCTTTACCTGCTTAGTGAATAGAATTAGCTAACGTTGATTGAAATTTGTGTGAGTAAAGGGTATGGCTACGAGGTGTGCACGAAAGGTTAGTAGAAGGGGCGAGGAGAATGTCAATGAAGCGGGCACTAGTGAGCTAGTAACACCAACTACCAATGCACCCCCTAATAGTGGACCAGCTACTTCTACCCAAAATGCTTCTGTTATGGATGAGGTTGCAATCAACAGGATGATTCAGGCAGCCATTAGTGAGGCCTTTAGGATGGTTACCCCAGAAAGTATAAGTAACCAAGTGAACACAAATCCCTCAGTTCTAGTAGTTCAGCCTTAGCTCCAAATATCAATTCCACCTCCAGTAACCGGACTAGTTATGCCGATGGGTGCTACACCTTTTGGTCAAGTGGAACCAATCTATAATCTTTCTCAAAAGCACCAACCTCCAGAGTTTAGTGGTTCAAATGATCTGGCGGTGACAGATGAGTGGTTAGAGATTGTCTAACGGGCAATGGCCTTGTTTCCCATGCGTGACCAGGAAAAAGTCCGCTATGCTTCCTATTTGTTGAGAGGAGATGCTCGGGTATGGTGGAAGCTAATGAAGCATACCTATGTGACAAGTGCCCTTTCTTAGAATGAATTCAAAAGGCTATTTGAAGCAGAATACCGATCGACGGACATGTTATCCATGAAGACTCAAGAGTTCACGAAATTGAAGCAAGGTAATATGACTGTTAGAGAGTATGTTACAATATTCAACTCCTTAGCCTGTTTTGCTTCTATTATGATGAGTACTCAACAGTGCCAGTTAGAGAAATTTGTTAATAGATTGCACCCAAAAGTCACCCAGATTGTTATAACGGGTGTTCAGCCTCCCCAGAGTTACAGTGAAGCCATGGAACGGGGATTAGGAGCAGAGATTTATGTGAATAAGGAGATGAGGTTGGAGAACCCCAAGTTAGTGATTGGTAGTTCTAGTTCAGGCCAGACAGTAGTTTAGAAAGTTAAAGTGGAAAATTCCACGTAGGCCCCAGAGGACAAAGGTAAAAGAAAGTTTCAGCAAATATTTCAAAAGAAAGGTGGCAAGAATAAGAAGACCCTACAACAACATCAGAGAAAGAACAATCTTCCCTATTGTAAAAAATGTGGGAGGCAGCATAAGAGGGATTGTCTATTAGGGACCAATGTGTGTTTCAAATGTAAACAACCAGGACATTTGGCAAAGGACTATAAAGTTACTCATGCTACTTCTCTTCAGATTGTTGGAGGTTCGATTGCGAAAGTTTACTCAGTGGCTCAGAAAAAAGCTGAAGTCAGTCCATCTACAGTTACTGGTCGATTATAGTTCCACTTTACTTCTTTATATGTATTGATTGATTATGGGGCCACCCATTCTTTTATCTCATATGGTATTATGAAAAGATTAGGTTTACAACCTAGTAAAGTGGAACATGCTGTTAAAATTGAGATGCCTAATGGGGAGAATTATGTTTCTGATAAGTTGTTAATGGGGGAAACTATAGTGATTGATGGGCATGAGTTGAATGTTGATTTGATTGTTTTTTACATGCCTGATTTTGATATGATTTTGGGAATGGACTTCTTGAGCAAATATGGAGTATTGATAGACTGTCGGAAGAAGAAGGTCAGGTTTAATTTAGATGCTGGAGATAGATTCACCTTTGGGGAAGGTCATCTACACAGCCTATAAAGATAAGTGTAGTAAGACAATGAAGATAATAATGAAGGGTTGTACAGGGTATACAGCTAATGTGGTGAATAAAGAAAAGTTTCCAGACTTTGGTGTTCAGGATGTACCCATAGTACGATAATTCGAAGATGTATTTCTAGAGGATTTGCCAGGACTTCCTCCAAAAAGAGAAGTAGAGCTTTGTATAGAGTTAGCTCCTGGTACGGCACCAATATCTAAAGCCCCGTATAGAATGGCTCTAGTAGAGTTACAAGAGTTAAAGAAGCAGCTTCAGGAGTTGTTGGATAAAGGTTTCATTCGACCCAATCATTCTCTATGGGGAGCTCATATTTTATTTGTCAAAAAAAAAAAGATGGTTCGATGAGAATGTGCATCGATTACAAGGAGCTCAATAAGATGACGGTGAAAAACAAGTATCCATTGCCAGGAATTGATGACTTGTTTGATCAGTTAAAGGGAGCTTCAGTGTTTTCTAAGATTGATCATCGGTCAAGCTACCATCAAGTGAGGGTCACTGACAAGGATATTCCCAAGACTGCATTCCGAACCAGGTACATGCATTATGAATTTATAGTGATGCCATTTGGATTGACTAATGCACCAACGGTGTTCATGGCTTTGATGAATAGGATTTTCCATGATTGTTTGGATAAATTTCTAGTAATTTTTATAGATGATATCCTGATCTATTCCAAAACAAAGGAAGATCATGAAAAGCATTTGAGATTTGTGTTACAAAGACTAAGGGAGAAAAAGTTATATGCTAAGTTCTCCAAATGTGAGTTTTGGTTAGATCAAGTAGCATTCTTGGGACATATTGTTTCACAAAAGGGTATTTCAGTGGACCCTAGTAAGATTGAAGCAGTGATTGAATGGCCAAGACCAAAGACTGTAAAAGAAGTTAGAAGTTTTCTTGGGTTAGCAAGGTATTACAGGCAATTTGTGGAAGGCTTTGCTAAATTAGCTTCTCCACTCACAACTCTGACAAAAAAAGAAGCCCCGTTCAGATGGACTGAAACCTATGAGAAGAGTTTCCAAGAATTAAAAAGAAGATTAACTACTACTCATGTTTTAACTCTTCCAGAGGATGGAGTAGATTATGATATTTATACTGATGCTTCTCATAATGGTTTGGGGGCGGTATTGATGTAAAAAGGCAGGGTGATTGCTTATGTCTCTTGTCTACTGAAAGACTATGAAAAAAGGTATCCCACTCATGACCTCGAATTAGCAGCTGTAGTTTTTGCTTTGAAGATTTAGAGACATTATCTCTTTGGGGTGAAATATAAAATTTACACAGATCACAAAAGTCTAAAATACTTTTTCACCCAGGAAGAATTGAATATGAGGCAGAGAAGATGGCTTGAGCTGGTGAAGGACTATGAATGTGATATTATGTATCACCCAAGAAAAGCTAATGTAGTTGTAGATGCCCTCAGCAGGAAAGTCTCCTTAGCCCAGTTAACAGTTCAAAAGCAGCTACTGCGAGAAATCATAAATGAAGGGTTAGAATTGGTGATTGAAAGACTATCTAGTATTGAAGTTCTATCTACACTATTAGAGGAAATTAAAGAAAAACAAGTAGATGATGAATTTTGCAAAGGAATTGAGCAACAGTTGAAAGATGGCAAAGAATCGGAATTCAAATGGGTGAATGGAATCCTGAAATTTAGAGATATAGTGTATGTTCCTCAGGATATTGAATTGAGAAAGAAGATTTTAGAGGAAGCATATAGTACTCTTTACACTGCTCATCCAGGGAGTGTAAAGACGTATCAAGATTTGAGAAAGAGCTATTGGTGGCCAGGTTAAAGAAAGATGTAACTGAGTATGTTACCAGATGCTTGGTGTGTCAGCAGGTTAAAGCAGAACATCAGCACTCTTCAAAACTGTTGCAGCCCCTTAGTGTTCCTCCGTGTAAATAGGAAGATATTTCTATGGATTTCATTTTAGGTCTTCCTATAGTGCAAAAGGGTTATAATGCCATTTGGGTGATTGTAGATAGATTGACTAAATCTGCTCATTTCATTCCAATTACAAACAAGATCTCCTCTGATCAGCTAGGCCGATTATATGTCAAAGAAATAGTAAGATTACATAGAGTACCTAATAGTATTGTCTCAGACAGGGATGTGAAATTTATGTCAGTATTCTGGAGTAGCATGTAAAAGGCATTGGGTACTAGGCTTAATTTCAGCATAACCTATCATCCTCAAACGGATGGACAGACAGAAAGAATGAATCAAATATTAGAGGACATGTTGCGAGCTTGCTGTATGAATCACAAGTTGAATTGGTGTGACATTCTCCCTCTAGTTGAATTTGCTTATAACAATAGTTATCAAGCAACCATTAAAATGGCACCATATGAAGCCTTGTATGGAAGGAAATGTGGATCTCCGTTACATTGGGACGAAATAGGAGAAAAGAATGCATTAGCTCAAGCTCTCGATCTAGAAATGACACAAAAAATGATAGAAAATGTAAAGTTAATGCGAGAGAGAATGAAGTAGGCCCAAGACTAACAGAAGAGCTATGCAGACCCGAAAAGAAACGATATAAAGTTCCAAGTAAGAGACCAAGTGTTTGTGAAAATCTCTCCTTATAAGAGGTGATGAGGTTTGGAAGAAAAGGGAAGCTTGCTCCTAGATATATCGATCCATGTGAAGTATTAGAGACAGTAGGGGTGTTCAGTTCCGAATACCCTGCATTTTTTGAAGGAACCGGAACCGACGGTTCCTTGAAATTTGGAACCAGAACCGGAACCGGAACCAGAACTGACGGTTCTGGTTCCTAGATACCTAGAACCGAAACCTGTAACAACGGTTCCAATTCCGATTCTAGGTACCCTATAAAATTACAATGACCCCCCAAAAGTTTTTAAAATGGCAAAAAAACCCTTAAAAACTTACAAACACCTGGCACTTGTTAACAAAAATAAAATTACAAATTATAAATTCAAAATTACAAACTCCATTACTTTGTAAAGGTAGATTCTCAAAAGTCAAATTAACTTACTTTAAATGTTATGAAATATAAATATAAATGTATTCAAAATTACAAACTCCATTACTTTGTAAAGGTAGATTCTCAAAAGTCAAACCAAATTACTTTAAATGTTATAAAATATAAATATAAATATAAATGTATTCACATTACTTTTTCTACAAAAGTTTTTATTAACATTTTATTTTATATTAGTCTCGGTTCCCGATCCCAGTTCTGATTTCGATTCCGATTCCGATTTTGGTTCTTAACTATAGGAACCAGAATCGGAACCTACCCGTTGACGGCCAGTTTCGGGTAGGAACCGAAACCGGAACCAAACCCCGGGTACCTGCTGATTCCGGTTCCAATCGGTTCTTTTGAACACCCCTAAGAGAAAGTAGGCAAAGTAGCTTACAGAGTTGCCCTACCAGCCAGTATGGATCAGATCCATAATGTTTTTCATGTTTCCCTGTTGCAAAAGTATGTTAGTGATCCTTCAAATATACTACAAGCAAATAAAGTGGAGTTAAAAGATGAACTAATTTATGAAGAATGTCCAGTTCAGGTTCTGGATAGAAGAATAAAAGAGCTCTGAAATAAGAAGGTACCACTTGTTAAAATACAGTGGAGGAATCATAATGTAGAAGAAGCGACATAGGAGCTTGAGCAAGATATGAAGAAAAGATATCCATACCTCTTCAACTGAATTTTGAGGACAAAATTCTTATGGGGGTGGGAGGTTGATTGTAAACTCCGCCTGTAATTAATATATGTTGTAGTAGAAATGACCAAATGCCCTTATATGCAAAATTTATACCACATGATCCATATATCTAACTTTTGATGGCCAATCCCATTTGGAATTAAAAAATGAAATTTTTAAGATTTTCTTGGTTAAGTTGCCAACAACTCTTAGAACACCAAACTCTCTTCTCTAATCTTATTTTCCCCATTAAAGCTTTAATTAAGCTCTCTCTCTCTCAATTTTCATAGGATTTCAAGTTGAATTTCAAGAGGAGTCACCATCCACACTTTAAGAACTTCAATTTCAGGGTTTAAGGTAAGTTTTAAAACCCTATGTTTGTGGTTTTTAGTTAAAAGAGAAATTCGTAAGTGGTTATGTGTGTAAGGTAGAAAAGTGTGACCCTTGGAGCTAAGAAGGAGTGTCTTTGGCTTGAATACTAAGGTAAGGAAAAAAATCCCTTATGACTACAATTGATAAACCAGGGTTGATGAAACTTAATTTATTTATGTTAATTTGAGTGTGATGCATGTTTGGTTATGGATTGTGTAAATGTGGGTGTTGATTGGTGTAGGTGTGCATATAGAGGATGATTATGCCAATTAAGGATTGATAGTTGGACGATGTTTGCACTTTTTGGTTTTGTAAAAGGAGGTTTTTATGGCCTTATACTTAGAATGATGTGGCAAATACTATGAATGTGCAAATGAATGTAACATGCTTAAAAATGAATAAATTAGATTTGGCTTTTTAGACATTATACTGTACATGCTTCGTGAATCAGTCATAAATGAAGTTTATAAAAATCTGATTGACTGAGTCTTGAAGTATTAAAAGTGAGAAATAGAACTAAACTTTTAAGTTTAGTTAAAAATCAATTCAAATGGAAGATGGAGGAAAAAATTGCTTGAAATGTGACAAACTATAGCATCCACCTCCTTATAAAAAATTCCCATTTTTTTTTTTATAATTCTAATAATCCACTGAATAATCTTATTGTTGAAATTTCTTGTGTGTGTATGAGAAATTGAATGAATTAAATTAACGAATTTAATAGGAGAAATTTATGTCATGGAGTTTTGCTAAATTGATTGATAAGTTGTGCAACTGGCCAAGGGTACATGTTAAATGAATTAATAGTATGATTGAGGTGGGAGATGTTATCCCATATGTTTGCATTCATAATGGAATAGCATATAGCTTTTTGTTGACTTGTGAAAAAATTTATGAAATGTTAAAGAATGAATCAATGAGGCTCTTGAGGTATAAACCAAGATCAAGAGAATGGAATCTTTGTGGAAACCATGAGTCCTTTGAGATGACGACAAGACAAGTAAGGTTCAAATGAATCCATCGAATAATAAAGACTAATGAAAACATCAAGTACGAAGAAAAAGAAATAGGCTGCCAGTTTATGAATATTGCATAAGTCATATATGTTCTATTTATATATGTAGGTTAGTTTATACTTATGTTTATGGAGGAAAATCCAAAGTGTATGACGTTTTATGAACTGATAATGTCAATGAATGAAGGTCATTCTGTAGGTAGGCAAGGTCCTGAGTAAATGCTTGTATAATGAATCTTAATATTATAAATGGTCATATTCCCTTACTGAATTAGCGCTCACCCACGAAATATTTTAAAATGTTTTGCAGTAAGGTTGAAGCTGAAGCTGGGGGAGGCTACTGGGAATGAATGTGCATGAAGGATGCTTTTGCTATGTTTTGAAATTTTGTTGTACAATAGCATCAAAGCTTTTTGATTTATGGATAAAGTAAATATGTTTTAATAAACTAGTATGACCATGTCCTTGTCAAATGAATGAAAAAGTTTAATGATATTAGTAAAGTTATTATAATATTTATGTATAACTTCGTAGGAAGCTAAATTTCTTGAATCATTTTATGGATATGGAGTGAGTTTAATATCATGTTTTAAAAAAAAAAAAAAAAAAAACAAAACAAACAAAAGTATAGGTTTTGCAACAAACTCATTTCCTAGGCTGTCTTTCTAGTCTCAATGGCCAAGGGATGCTTAGGAAATACCCGGTAGGGAGGGGTTTTATGTGGTATTGCACGATTTTGGTGTTCTAATGATGGTTTTGATTGAATGTTATAGTTATTTATATAATTGAGTTGGAAATGGTGTTGTTAATAATGGAAGTTAATATATCCTCATCGCTACCCAAGATACTATCTCAGCCAATTGCTGTAGTAGTTTTCTTTACCCGCTTAGTGAATAGAATTAGCTAACGTTGATTGAAATTTGTGTGAGTAAAGGGTATGGCTACGAGGTGTGCACGAAAGGTTAGTAGAAGGGGCGAGGAGAATGTCAATGAAGCGGGACTAGTGAGCTAGTACACCAACTACCAATGCACCCCCTAATAGTGGACCAGCTACTTCTACCAAAATGCTTCTTTATGGATGAGGTTGAATCAAGGATGATTCAGCAGCCATAGTGAGGCCTTTAGGATGGTTACCCCAGAAAGTTAAGTAACCAAGTGAACACAAATCCCATTCAGTAGTTCATACAGCCTCTACCAATATCATTCCACCTCCAGTAACCGGACTAGTTATGCCGATGGGTGCTACACCTTTTGGTCAAGGGAACCAATCTATATCTTTCTCAAAAGCACCAACCTCCAGAGTTAGTGGTTCAAATGATGGGCGGTGACAGATGAGTGGTTAGAGATGTCTAAAGGGCAATGGCCTTGTTCCATGGTGGACACAGGAAAAAGTCCGCTATGCTTCTATTTGTTGAGAGGAGATGTCGGGTATGGTGGAAGCTAATGAAGCATACCTATGTGACAAGTGCCCTTTTTAGAAGAATCAAAAGGCTATTTGAAGCAGAATCCGATCGACGGACATGTTATCATGAAGACTCAAGAGTTCACGAATTGAAGCAAGGTAATATGACTGAGAGAGTATGTTACAATATTCACTCCTTAGCCTGTTTTGCTTTATTGATGAGTACTCAACGTGCAGTTAGAGAAATTTGTTAATAGATTGCACCCCAAAGTCACCCAGATTGTTAACGCGGTGTTCAGCCTCCCCGAGAGACAGTGAAGAGCCATGGAACGGGGATGGAGCAGAGATTTATGTGAATAAGGAGATGAGGTTGGAGAACCCAAGTTAGTGATTGGTAGTTCTAGTTCAGGCCAGACAGTAGTTTAGAAAGTTAAAGTGGAAAATTCCACGTAGGCCCCAGAGGACAAAGGTAAAGAAAGTTTCAGCAATATTTCAAAAGAAAGGTGGCAAGAATAAGAGACCCTACAACAACATCAGAGAAAGAACAATCTTCCCTATTGTATAAAAATGTGGGAGGCAGCATAGAGGGATTGTCTATTAGGGACCAATGTGTGTTTCAAATGTAAACAACCAGGACATTGGCAAGGACTATAAAGTATCATGCACTCTTCTTAGATATTGTTGGAGGTTCGATTGCGAAAGTTTACTCAGGGGCTCAGAAAAAAGCTGAAGTCAGTCCATCTACGTACGGTGATTATAGTCCACTTTACTCTTTTATATGTATTGATTGATATGGGCCCCCCTCTTTTATCTCATATGGTATATGAAAAGATTAGGTTACAACCTAGTTAAAGTGAACATGCTGGTAAATTGAGATGCCTATGGGAGAATTATGTTTCTGATAAGTTGTTAATGGGGGAAAATAGTGATTGATGGGCATGAGTTGAATGTTGATTGATTGTTTACATGCTGATTTTGATATGATTTTGGGAATGGACTTCTTGGCAAATATGGAGTTTGATAGACTGTCGAAGAAGAAGGTCAGGTTAATTTAGATGCTGGAGATAGATCACCTTTGGGGAAGGTCATCTACAAGCCTATAAAGATAAGGTAGTAAGACAATGAAGATAATAATGAAGGGTTGTACAGGGATACAGCTAATGTGGTGAATAAAGAAAAGTTTCCAGACTTTGGTGTTTCAGGATGTTCCCATAGTACGATAATTCGAAGATGTATTTCTAGAGGATTTGCCAGGACTTCCTCCAAAAAGAGAAGTAGAGTTTGTTATAGGTTAGCTCCTGGTACGGCACCAATATCTAAAGCCCCGTATAGAATGGCTCTGTAGAGTTACAAGAGTTAAAGAAGCAGCTTCAGGAGTTGTTGGATAAAGGTTTCATTCGACCCAATCATTCTCTATGGGGAGCTCATATTTTATTTGTCAAAAAAAAAGATGGTTCGATGAGAATGTGCATCGATTACAAGGAGCTCAATAGATGACGGTGAAAAAAAAAGTATCCATTGCCAGGAATTGATGACTTGTTTGATCAGTTAAGGGAGCTTCAGTGTTTTCAAGATTGATATCGGTCAAGCTACCATCAAGTGAGGGTCACTGACAAGGATATCCCAGACTGCATTCCACACCAGTACATGCCATTGATTATAGTGATGCCATTTGGATTGACTAATGCACCAACGGTGTTCATGGCTTTGATGAATAGGATTTTCCATGATTGTTTGAGTAAATTCTAGTAATTTTTATAGATGATATCCTGATCTATTCCAAAACAAAGGAAGATCATGAAAAGCATTTGAGATTTGTGTTACAAAGACTAAGGGGAGAAAAAGTTTATGCAAGTTCTCAAATGTGAGTTTTGGTTAGATCAAGTAGCTTCTTGGGACATTTGTTTCACAAAAGGGATTTCAGTGGACCTAGTAAGATTGAAGCAGTGTTGAATGGCCAAGACCAAGACTGTAAAAGAGTTAGAAGTTCGGGTTAGCAAGGTATTACAGGCAATGTGGAGGCTTTGCTAAATTAGCTTCTCCACCAACTCTGACAAAAAAAGAAGCCCCGTTCAGATGGACTGAAACCTATGAGAAGAGTTTAAGAATTAAAAGAAGATTAACTACTACTCATGTTTTAACTCTTCCAGAGGAGGAGTAGATTATGATATTTATACTGATGCTTCTCATAATGGTTGGGGCGGTATTGATGGAAAAAGGCAGGGTGATTGCTTATGTCTCTTGTCTACTGAAAGACTATGAAAAAAGGTATCCCACTCATGACCTCGAATTAGCAGCTGTAGTTTTTTGCTTTGAAGATTTAGAGGCACAATTATCAACCACTCCGAGATTCTTGCTCTTCATGAAGCCAGCTGAGAATGCATATGGTTAAGATCTCTCATCCATCATATTGAAAGTACATGCAAATTGAGACATGCCTCATATGCTCCCACAATTATAAATGAAGATAATACAGCATGTATTGCTCAAGTTAGGGAAGGATATATCAAAGGAGACAAAACCAAGCATATTTCACCGAAGTTCTTTTACACTCATGAACTCCAGCAAAATCGAGAGATTGATGTCAAACAAATACGCTACAGTGATAATCTTGTAGATTTATTCACTAAGGCCTTACCGACATCAACATTTGAAAAGTTAGTGTATAACATTAGTATGCGACGGCTCAATAAGTTACTAAATTAATTTTACCATTATGAGGGGGAGCATTGATCAAGTGAAGCAGCAATTAGGAGGAGTTTTTTAGAAAAGTTTTATACAGTTTATTGTACTGGACATATGTGCACTATACTCTTTTTTCCTTGATCAAGTTTTGTCCCACTAGGTTTTCTTGACAAGGATTTTAATGAGGCAATATGAAGCATGTCCAACTTCATATTACAGTTTCATTATAGAGTTGTATTTCTTTACTTAGGTTTTTTTCCACTGCGTTTTTCTTGAGTAAGGTTAAACACAATTATCTGTAAGTGGTGGATGTCTAAGGGGGAGTATTGTAAAATATGTACATACACTGCCTTAACTTTGAGGCAGTGAATGGAGGAGGGGGTGTTGGCTATAAAAAGCCCCCCTCCCCTTCATTTTTAAAATTACAATGAAGTGAAAAGAAAAGAATATTTATAACCCCCCTTCGATTTTACTTTCTTAAACATTTTGTCTTCCTTAATCTATTACACTTACACCACTAAGATTATAACATTAATGGTATATTTTTAAAACTTAAACATGAATAATAATATTATTACAATTATTGTAAAATACAAACTTAAAGGATTTGTTATAATTACTTAGAAAATAAATATTTTGATAATTTTTTTTTTTTTTTTTTACATTGGTTGTCAATATCAGTTTATAATTCATTTTATTAATAATTAACGAGTTTAAATAAATTAAAGGTCTTGAAAGATTAATTGAGGCATGCGCAACTGACCTAAACACCTCCGGTCATTAAAAAAAAAAAATTATTCACAAACTATTGTAATATAATTTTTATATTTTAACAAAACATTTTATTTTCCGTGCACTCATTATAGAATATCAATTACTTTACTTACTTGATGGTAAACGAGTAAAAAGTGGATTTAACATGGTTTCCTTAATTCGAGCAATTGGAGCTCTTACCCGAGCGGTAATTTCAGGATTCGAAAGATTAATTGAGGTGTGCACAAGCTAACATAGATACCCCTGATCATTAAAAAAAAAAAAAAAAAAAAATTACTCACAAACTATTGTAATATAATCTTTATATTTTAACAAAACATTTTATTTTCTGTGCACTCATTATAGGATATCAATTACTTTATTTAATATTGTTTCTATAATTTTTTCATATGAAATAACTCATATATAATGGTTTCATTAGTATGTTTGTTTTGTTATTTTGGGTAGGATTTTTGAAATAGTATTATTGAGTTGAGTTAGGTTATTATTACAAGAATAGGATTTGAATAAAATGTGTTTGGTAGAGTATTTTGACTTTGCTATTTGAGTTGAATATTTGTTTGGTATATTTTTTTATAAATGATTTATTGATATAATATTTTGGTGCATTTTGTTTAAATAATTTATTATTATATCTAAAAACTTATCAATTTTCATTTTAATAATATTAAACATCTGATTGGTAATTTCGTAATCACTAAATTAAAAACAAATTTCTCATATTAATTTCAAGTACTAATCCAACAGTTTAAAAACATCACATTAATACATATATGACGAAGCTACTAATTATCAACCCTTATAATCGTTTGTACACCTATACTCCCTTAACAACTATGACATAGTCATATGTACTGCCCATATTTCAGTTGTTATATTATCTCGCAGAGTCGCCATGTCATCTATAATCCATTGTTGCGTCCCTCTTTATTTCCGCCATCTTTTGCCCCATTTTGGCCATCAAAATATAACGACTGAGTTGTGCACCGAAATAGTGTAGATCAGTGTAAACCCCGCGTTATTATTCTGATGCCCTAAGGTATGAAATTTTACCTTTTCAGGTAATTTTTTTTTAATGGAAGGTTAAAATGGTCAATTTGCATGAATTTTGAGATGTAGTCGTTATAAAGTGTAAAGGGTGATGTCATTGAAGAGAAATGAGGGTAGAATGGTCATAAAGTTGATTGATAGGGTTAAATGGCGTAAACGGTAACCAAGGGTATAATGGTCTTTTCACACAAATCCATATGAATTAAGTATCCATAAAAGTGCACCAAGGGTAAATTAGTCATTTATCTAATGGGATTGCTTAATTACCAAGTGTTTAAAAGAAGTCAAATGGCATTAAAGGAGTGAAATAATTATGTTGTAGTAGAAATGACCAAAATGCCCTTATATGCAAAATTTATACCACATGATCCATATATCTAACTTTTGATGGCCAATCCCATTTGGGAATTAAAAAAATGAAATTTTTACAAGATATTTTCTTGGTTAAGTCGGCCAACACTCTTAGAACACCAAACTCTCTTCTTCAATTCTTATTTTCCTCCATTAAAGGCTTTAATTTAAGCTCTCTCTGTCAAAATTTTCATAGGATTTCAAGTTGAATTTCGAAGGAGATCACCATCCACACTTTAAGAACTTCAATTTCAGGGTTTAAGGTAAGTTTTAAAACCCTAGTTTGTTGTGATTTTTAGTTAAAAGAGAAATTCGTAAGTGGTTATGTGTGTAAGGTAGAAAATGTGAACCTTTGGAGCTAAGAAGGAGTGTCTTTGTGCTTTGAATACTAAGGTAAGGAAAAAATATCCCTTATGACTACAATTGATAACACCTAGGGTTGATGAAACTTATATTTATTTATGTTAATTTGAGTGTGATGCTATGTTTTGGTTATGTATTGTGTAAATGGGTGTGTTGATTGGTGTAGGTGTGCATATAGAGGATGATTATGCCAATTAAGAGATTGATAGTTGGACGATGTTTTAGCACTTTTTGGTTTTGTAAAAATGGAGGTTTTTATGGCCTTTATTACTTAGAATGATGTGGCAAATACTATGAATGTGCAAATGAATGTAACATGCTTAAAAATGAATATAATTCAGATTTGGCTTTTTAAGACTTATACTGTACATGCTTCGCTGAATCAGTCATAAATGAAGTTATAAAAATCTGATTGAGCTGAGTCTTGAAGTATTAAAAAGTTGAGAAATAGAACTAAAACTTTTATGTTTTAGTAAAAAATCAATTCGAATTGGAAGATGAGGAAAAAATTGCTTGAAATGTGACAAACTGTATAGCATCCACCTCCTTAATAAAAATTCCCATTTTTTTTTTTTTTTTATAAATTCTAATAATCCACTGAATAATCTTATTGTTGAAATTTCTTGTGTTGTATGAGAAATTGAATGAATTAAGTTAACGAATTTAATAGGAGAATATTTATGTCATGGAGTTTTGCTAAATTGATTGATAAGTTGTGCAACTGGCCAAGGGTACATGTTAAATGAATTAATAGTATGATTGAGTGTGGGAGATGTTATCCCATATGTTTGCATTCATAATGGTAATGCATATAGCTTATTTTGTTGACTTGTGAAAAAATTTATGAAATGTTAAAGAATGAATTCAATGAGTCTCTTGAGGTATAAACCAAGATCAGAGAAATGGAATCTTTGTGGAAACCATGAGTCCTTTGAGATGACGACCAAGAACAAGGTAATGGTTCAAATGAATCCGATCGAATAATAAAGACTAATGAAAACATCAAGTACGAAGACAAAAGAAATAGGCATGCCATGTTTATGAATATTGCATAAGTCATATATGTTCTATATTATATTATGTATGGTTATGTTATAACTTATGTTTATGAGGAAAGTCCAAAGTGTATGACATGTTTTATGAACTTGATAATGTCAATGAATGAAGGTCATGTCTTGTAGGTAGGCAAGGTCCTGAGTAATATGCTTGTATAATGAATCTTAATAATTTATAAATGGTCATATTCCCTTACTGAATTATTAGCGCTCACCCCACGAAATATTTTAAAATGTTTTGCAAGTAAGGTTGAAGCTTGAAGCTGAGAGAGGCTACTGGGGAATGACATGTGCATGAAGGAATGCTTTTGCTATGTTTTGAATTTTTGTTGTACAATAGCATCAAATGCTTTTTGATTTATGGATATTGAAGTAAATATGTTTTAATAACCCTAGTATGACCAGTTCCTTGTCAAATGAATGGAAAAGGTTTAATGATATTAGTAAATGTTATTATATATAAATGTTATTAACTCCGTAGGAAGCTAAATTTCTTGAATCATTTTATGGATATGGGATGTTTAATATCATGTTTTTTTTTTAAAATAAAAAAAAATACAAAACAAACAAAAGTATAGGTTTTGCAACAAACTCATTTCCTAGGCGTGTCTTTTCTAGATTCTCAATGGCCAAGGGATACTTAGGAAATACCCGGCTAGGGAGGGATTTTACAATCGGCTTGACTAAGCTTCGCAAGAGGTTGAATGCAGATGGAAGAGAGAGTTGTAGTTGTGCCGGGTTTATGTGTTGAATGCTGGTGGAAGAGATAGTTATAACAATGATTGGAAGAAGATGGACTGGTGAAAGAAGAAGAAGAAATAAGGAAAAGAGAAAAACACTTGCCGATGGTAGGTGGAAGAGAGAGTTATCGCAGTGGTTCATGGTTGGAAGTAGACGGACTGAAGAAATAAAGAAGAAAAAGAAAGAAATAAAGAAGAAAAAGAAAGAAGTGAGGAAGAAAGAAGGAAAAGATGAAAAAAACTTGTAGATGGCAGGTGGAAGAGAGAGTTGTCGTGGTGGTTGGTGGTTGGAAGAAGACGGACTCAGGAATTAAAGAAGAAGAAGAAAGAAGGAAAAGATTAAAAAAAAAAAAAATTGTAGATGGTAGGCCCCACAAACAGAACGGTCAAATATGTTAGGAATCAAATTTTTGGGATACATTTCCCTGAGTAGTAAACAAATGCACATTCTGAAAATTGGAGGCCAAATAGTATCATAAATAGTAAGCCAAACGTATTAATATTTTTATGTTCTAAAATTTGATTTTTAACGAAACATTTTATTTTCCGTACACTTATTATAGGATATTAATTACTTTATTTAATGTTGTTTCTATACTTTGTTCATATGAAATAACTCATATATGATGATTTTATTAAAATATAATATTAATATTCTGAAAATATTGTATGTTCTTCATTGAATATTATATATGTTAATATTATTAAAATAGTTCTTTCATAATACTAATATTTTTATATTTTGAACATTACAAACTTGAAAAATTGATAATGCTAAATTAAATCAATATATAAGTCATTCTTTTCATTTTGTTTACATGGCATTTTTTATTTTTCAGACTTTACATATGAGTTTTATTTGACTCTTAGTCTAAGTGCTATGGAAATTAATCTGGGTCATGTATGTTCGGGTTCGGATTATCCGTGTGTCTGGGCCGTTAATATAACCCGCTCGATACAAAGTTACAAAACGGCGGCAATTTTTAGCCTCCGCTCTGCTTGACTACAGTTGCTAGTTGCCCGAGGATTGAGAAGTGAAGATCCCCTCGGAGTTGAAGGCAGTCTTTATATCTCCAATTTCATTTATAATCCGTTAATTATTCATGTGGAAAAAAGGCTCATTTAGCAAATCAATGGGGTAGAAGTGATAATGAAAAAAGGTTTAGGGACTTCATGTAATAGGCCAAATGTTAGTTTGTCCCATATTGCTTGGGAATGAAAAGTGAGAAAATTTTGGGGCCTATATAAAGGACCTAAATCATTGTTATTTATATCCCAAGATGTAATTCAATTATACTTCTTTTGTTTAGGGTTCTTTCTTTAAGGACTTTTAGTTTGCAAGTTTGTTGTATCTCCCCTTTGTTTTGGGTATTTGTTGTATTGCCCAAAAGTTTATAATATTGTTTTGGAGATAGTACAGTTTTCTTTTGCAATGCCCGAGGACGTAGGTTTCAATACTGAACCGTTAATCCTAGTATTTTTTTTTTGCATTTAATTTTGGTATTTATTATGCTTTACTACTTGTTATTATTATATCAATAGCTAGTGTTAGAGTTTATGCTTCTGTTGCATAACAATGGTATCAGAGCCTAGGTTTAGGACAGTGAGTAGCTATGTATGGTTATATGCATGTCTAGGAAAATTCTGTCAAAAAGACGATAAAAGTCTAAGGAGACTGGATTTTAAGTGGGACCATCTGTGACCCCTCCATTGTTTCCTGGGAATTTTTCTGGTGCGTATTTAATCATTTCAGCACTTACACTACCTATGGCTATTGTTGATTTGTTGGTAGTAGATTGAATATAATAATTTGTGGAGCTTGGTTATTGGGAACTTTGTTTACCGAGCTAATTGAGGAAGGCAAATGGCATCACTGTCCAAGGATTCATGTCCGAGGTACACCGTCTGCGGCACCACCATCCACACCAGTAAAGATGTAACGGTTTCAAAGCAAAAATTGATGTTGAAAAATTTGATGGCCAAAATAATTTGGCTTGTGGCAGAGTGAGGTAATGGATAGCTTGTATCAGCAGGATCTAGATATCGTTCTGGAGAAGGAAAAACCAGAAGATGTCTATGAGAAAGACTGGGTGAGGTTGAATGTAAAAGGTGTGGGTGATTTGCTCATGTCTTTGTGAGAGCAAAAATATCCATTCATAAAGAGACTTTGCCAATAAATTATGGAAGGCACTGGAAAACAAATACATGAAGAGAAGTAATGAGAATCGGCTCTATTGATGAAAAGACTGGTTCGTCTTCAGTTGACCAGGTACGAATATCAGTAGCCATATTGATACATTTAATAGATTAATTGCTGATTTGTTAAATTTGGATGGAACATTCAAAGATGAGCATAAGGCTATGTTGTTAATTAGATCTCTTCCAGATGAGTTAGACTATCTTAGTATTACACTTCTATGGGAAAGAAAATTGTCCTTCGAAGAAGTTTGTTCTGCTCTGTCCAATCATGAAATTCGGAAGAATGATCAAAAGGAGAATAGAGATGGTCAGCAGAAGTCTTGTTGCAAGAGGGCGAAGTCAAAATCAGAGTCGTAAAAAGGAGAGAAGAGGAAGAT
Source organism: Pistacia vera (assembly GCF_008641045.1). Taxonomy (NCBI): domain Eukaryota; kingdom Viridiplantae; phylum Streptophyta; class Magnoliopsida; order Sapindales; family Anacardiaceae; genus Pistacia; species Pistacia vera. The sequence continues at coordinate 622,486 of NW_022195500.1, forward strand.
CTCGTTCTAAGGGAAAACTCAATAGGGATCATGTGCCTTTTGTCGTGAGAATGGGCTGGAAGAAAGATTGTCCGAAGTGTAAAAGAAAGAGGGTAAAGCTACTTCCGATGCATGCGTTGTTCAGCGTGAAGAGGATGAGTCAGATTTCTGTCTAGTTAGCCACCATCCACCTCTGGAACAAATGAGTGGATTATGGATTCAGGTAGTACCTATCATATGTGTCCTCACCAGCATGGTTCTTTAATTTTGAAGAACGTGATGGAGTTGTTTATATGGGCAATGATGATGCTTGTAAAACAAATGGGATAGGTTCAATTCGGTTGAAGAATCATGATGGCTCAGCTAGAACTCTAACGATGTTCGGTATGTACTGAAGTTGAAAAAGATCTCATCTCTTTGGGAGCCTTGGAATCTAAAGGCTTCACGATGAATGTGCGAGATAGAATTCTAAAAGTTTCTTCAGGCGCTCTTGTGGTAATGAAAGGCATAAGGAGAAACAACTTGTATTACTATAATGGTAGTAGTTATTGGAACGACAGCTGCAGTCGTACAGGAGGATGCAGATTCAGAAATGCTCAAACTGTAGCATAGTGTGGTGGAGTACTCGCAGTAGGTGGGTTTAAAACAATAGTTGAACCAAATAGTGTCCACAGATAGAAACGATTCTGAGGTGGACTAATGTGGATACTATAGATGAAAAGGAGATTTTACCCCAAGAATCTCCTCAGCAACAGGAATCGATTGCAATAATAGGCCAAGACAGAGAAAATTCGCAAGCCTGCTCGTTTTGCTAATATGGTGGCTTATGCACTTCCAATCGTAGGTGATGATTCCACCACTTATAAAGAGTAGTTAGGAGTTCAAATTGGGAACATGGAAACCGGCCAGAATGATGAAATGCGATCCCTACATAGAAGACGATTGGGTGCAAATGGGTATAGTAAAGAAGAAGGGATTTCCTAATAGAGAATATGTTCGATACAAGGTTAGGTTGGTAGTAAAGGGATACGCTCAAATGAAGGATTTGATTACAGTAGTGTTTCTCCTGTGGTCAAATATTCTTCCATTCTAATTTTGCTAACCTTGATGGCACAGTGATTGAACTAGTTCATTGGATGTGAAAATCGTGTTCACATGGTATTGGAAGAGGAAATCTACAAGACTCAGCCAGATGGATAGGGGTGCTGAAAAGAAAACTTGGGTTTGCAGATTGAAGAAATCGCTATATAGTTTGAAGCAGTCACCAAGACAGTGGTACAAGCGATTTGATCAATGTATGATGGGCCATGGGTACACAAGGCCTGATATTTCACAAGCAGTTAGTATGGTGAGCAGGCATATGTATGATCCTGGTAAGGACATTTGAAGTTGTGAAATGGTTTCTACAGTATATTTTATGTACTATAGATATTGGTTTAGTTTTAGTGTAAGATTATATTGAAAATGGGAAAATGATTTTCCAGAAGATTGGCACAGAAGATAATCCTACAAACATGTTGACTTCAGTACTGACAAGGGTCAAGTTCATTTATTGTTTGAACTTGATCAACATCCTGCGAGCTTGACTGTGTCTTTTGGTGCATTCAAAGGTGTTGCAAAATTTGACAGAAGAATACAAAGCTTTGAAGGTTTGCTAATTCGCCAAGGTGGAGATTTGTTGGAAAAATAGCTCATTTAGCAAATCACATGGGGGTAGAAGTGATAATGAAAAAAGGTTTAGGGACTTCTATGTAATACGTCAAAATGTTAGTTTGTCCCACATTACTTGGGAATGAAAAGTGGGAAACTTTTGGGGCCTATATATAAGGACCTAAATCATTATTATTTATATCCCAAGATGTAATTCCATTATACTTCTTTTGTTTAGGGTTCTTTCTTTAATGACCCTTTAGTTTGCAAGTTTTGTTGTATCTCCCCTTTGTTTTGGGTATTTGTTGTATTGCCCAAAAGTTTATAATATTGTTTTGGAGATAGTGAAGTTTTCTTTTGCAGTGCCCGAGGACGTAGGTTTCAACACCGAACCTCGTTAATTCCTGGTATTCTTTATTTTTGCATTTAATTTTGGTTATTTATTTATGCTTTACTACTTGTTATTATTATATTCAATAGCTAGCGTTAGAGTTTATGTTTCCGTTGCATAACAATTTAAAATAAAATAAACTTATTTGATTCCACCTCTCGAGTGGGTGAGTTCTGCAATGAACTATTTTTGAAATTTTCGATTGATTGAACAAATAATAAGCTCATTCTAATCATAAACTTAAGGCAAAATGTAGCAAACGTTTGGTGAATTATAGACGATACTTTTGGACTGTGTTCTTATAATTAAATGGAATTCTATTTGTTTTCATTATGAGTTCGTTAGTATTGAAGGAAAATGCAAGCGGAAGAAATTAGTAAACACGATGTTGTCAATGTTTCAGGCATCATATAATTTTTTAGTGTGATAGATCCAGTGTTGAAATATTATTGTTGTGTTGATCGGCTATGTAAGATGCACATTAAAGCACGTTTTATTGCAAGGATTAAAACATTTAATCTGGTTTATTTTATTCATGAAATTTCAGGAACTCCAATTAAGTAGGAACCATTGTGCGTGCACTTCTTAATATAAAATTAAAATGCAAGCATAATTATTTGTCAAACTTTTATTTTGAAGAATTGTTCATGATTATTATGAATATGTCAATTCTGATATAACTTAATGAAATGCCATTTAGGGCTACTTTCTTTGCATGAAAAAAGTTGATCTTGCATGTTTTTAGGGCTTGAGATGATGACTACCTAACTTTATTCTATCTGGTTTTATGTTGTCATATCATTTTGCTTTCTCCTTGGGTGGTGTCCACCAAAAGTGATAAAATTAACAAATTATTGGAAGTTGATGTTTGCCTTGATTGATTTATAAGAGCATCAGTAGATAGATGCTCTTAATTACTTTTAGGAAATTGTTTGCTCATTCAGTTTGTCAGTTGGTCAGAAGGGAGAATTTATGGTTTTCGATCAAAGTTTTATTGGAATTGCTGAACCTGCCCTTGCTTAACTAATTGCAAAACTTATGAACATCAGAGGGAATTAGTCATTAGAGTATAAAAATCATAATTTTCATCTTTTGAGGTTCTTGATATCATTTCTGTTTTTCGTTCATCGAAGTTTTGCACATTTGGTGACTTATATAATGTGATTCAGGATGATGCTGTAGTATCAAACCTGGATTTAAAAAGTTCTGGTTGAATCTTTCTTTGCTAAAAAGAAGAAATTAGATTCTTGTTTCAAGTATAAGTTGGATTGGTCTTCCTTTGTCAGGAGAAATTAGTGTTTGGAAACATTTGGGTGTGGGTATTGGGCCTCTTTAGAATTTTCCAAATTAAATGACTTTATGCAACTTGGGCCATGGATGACCAGACATTCCTGTGTTGTTTTACTGGATAGCCTATAGATGGTTAAGCTCTGTTCTTTATCTTCTCCTACTGTTTTTTTCCCCAGTAATCAAACTAAAGATTTTTGCTAACGACATCAGATTATTTGATAGCACAGCTGGGATTTAGGTGGCATTTTCAATGCCGACCACCCAGGCTATCATGAAGAGAAACCATTTGTCTAATGCAGAAGGGATATCTCTTTGTCATTGACATTTGAATTAGTGGAAATAACGTCATTGTCAAAATCAGAACAAAAAAGATCCACAAAAATCTAAAATTTCATAGAAAATCAAAAGAAAGAAGTTCAATGAAGTAACCATACATGCCACTTCATTTCTTTTTATCCTTTAACTGTGTTTTGTGTTTAGGTGAAAGTGATACAACCTCAAATACCCTTATCTATTACGTAATCTCCCAAGCAAGTAAAAAACATAAAAAAGACAAATATGCATTTCAAAATCACAGCCATCATTATGTATGAATAAAGTGATCTAGTCATGTGGGGGAATGGAGACATATCTTTCTATTAACAATCAATCCCACCTTAACACTGATCCCTTTCCTTGTATAATCTCCCTATTAGGACAATAATGTTACAAGAATAATTTGCTTTATCATCTCCAAGTTGTTTTATCAAAAGGGTCCCATTCCAAATTTTTGAGATTCTTGATTTAATATGGGTGCTTGCTATTACATAATTCTTCTTTCATTGTTTTTTGGTTTTGATGAATGGTTAAAAAAATTATTTATTTATGCTAAATAGAATGTATAGTGTCTCATTGCTTGTTTTATTTTTCATAAGAAAATGGTCTCAATAATTTTTTATGATATAGAACAACAAAAATGTACTCAGTGTATCTTTGTAAAATTATGAGGGTCGCCTCCTTTTACTATTTCTTGGACAGGTAACTGGATGATCAGAGAAGCCATTTTGGTGTCCATGACAAATTTAATATGCTTATGACCTTGTGTAACTGAAACACAAATACCCTGATCTGACCCAATTCAACTGATAGAAACAAGTGTATATAGCCTGTATTAGGTTTTTCACATATATTTCTTGCACTGGTTAAAGGTGTTCTGGATGCTTGTGTTGAAGATAAGGTAGCATAGGAATATAGACATCAACAGTGACATGGTGTTAGAAAATAAGGGAAATGTGAAGTTTTGAGTCTGACACCATGCTTTGTTTAACTGGTTTTACTATAAATTAATTCCGGATGCCATACATTTGATGCTTAAATCAAATTTATTAGCTTATATCTAACTGGAGGTGTTAAGATAGGAGGATAAAATAAATTAATCGACCAAGCACTGTGCAAATTTGTCAGCCATTCGTTATGTCGGATTAATTAAGTACTGACAAGGAACTATCCTCTATGTGCCTTACTTTTAATTAAGGGGAGGAAGAAGGTTCTTATACATCTCCATTTATTTTTGAACAGTTTTGCTTAAGTTTTGAAGTTTAGGTTATAGGGACTTAAGATCTAGCATGAGCTGCGAGCTACTCAACTCTTTTTTTTTTTTTTTTTTTCCCAAGGTATTATTAATTGATTAAAATTTAGGATTGAAATATTTGAAAAATCATATTGGCCAGTTGAGTCCACTGATTTTTTGTTGTTTAGATGTAATAACAGGGTTAGTGAGGCTGAAAGAAAAATGAATAATTTCAAAATTACGACCTCATATTTTCGATACATTATATAGAGGATATTCAGAGTCGTCAAATGTGGTCATGGCTGCTTGGAACTTCGAATTGAAATTTTTAAAAGTTCCTAACATGTGAGGCTTCAAAACAGTGTACCTCAATTTTACTGGAAGTGATAATGCCATGTAAAATATTGTACTTAGTTTCCAAATGTAATACATAACTGTCTTATCCAACTGAATATTGATTGATCTGTAATTTCGTTTTAGCTGTGTACACCTCTTGTAAACGAAGTGGTTGGACATTTACAGTAAACCTAATTCATAGATCAGATATGGTATTGTCACTGAAGTAACTGACGTGTTTGGTCTGACTCAAACCCAGGTCTGACTCAAATCCATATCTGAACTGCACAATTGTTTGCGAGAATTACTGTCTGCAGTCATACATTTTACTTATCTTTGTTTTTTTAAATGATGAAACGTCTTCTTATTTTATTGTTTTAAGCTCAATAATATCAATATTTTCTCATGCATGATGATGACAATGTCAAAGTTGCAGATTTGATGAATACGGAATTGGAAATTTTGATATCTTGTTTAATCATGGGTGGAAAACTCTGTGGAAATGAAATTACTCACGCAAGCAAACTCTTAGATTTGTTTTTATTAGTCTGAAAGAAAACTAATCCTTCATAGGATTCGATCATCTTGTCCCATCATGAAAGAATATGGGCTCCATGTGTCTATTTTTTATTAACCTCATCCTTTACTTTAGTTACAGTACAAGGTTCATGTACAATATGTAATAAATTATTGAGTATACTGTGTAAAAGTATGACACTTGTATCGTTGGAGTCTCATCACATCTAATCATGATCACGTTGCATCATGGCTGATATAGTGGCAATGAGACTGCCTTCCATATACTTTTGGGTACTTTTAAGAGACGCTGCTTTATTTGATTTCTGTTAAGCATTTCATGGCTTGAATACATTAATTTTGATGTTAATATTATCTGTATTAGTTACATGCATCTCTTGGAACTGATGACAGATTTGTATAGATAACTCCCTTATGGTTACTGACATTGTACCCTTTATCATTCTTCCAAGCTTAAAATGATTTACACGTTTGAAACGAAAACCTTTACAATTTAGACTACTGCATCTTTTACAGACTTACGGGCATTATCAGTTATATCAATCAAAGACAAGTGAATAAAACTAGAGAGTTTTGCTATGCTTATTTTTTGTCCTTTTGTGATGCAATAATTTATGCCACTCAACTAACTGGGGCCTAATTTTAGATCTTTCGAGTGTGATCCTCATTTATTTATCTTGATTCTTGTTCTTTTTTTATAATTTATTACAGGGATTTGGAGTATTGAAGCTAAGGAAAAATGCCCTTAACTACTTTGACATTTACATCTTGGATGTTTATAGGTCCAAGTTTTTGCAGAGTAGCGACCTCCTGTCCTGAGTATGATCTTGTGAGTTTTTTTAACGTTCTCTAGATTGTTGCACTTATGTTTCGTTTGTTGATAAATAAAAGTTCTACATTATATAAAGCATTTTGCTCTCACTATTTCAATTATGCTTCTTAAGTATTGGAACCAATTGTAGAACATCCCTTACAGATCTCATGTGTGACATGACGATTCATCTATATGAGATTTTGCCTTGCACTCACTTTTATTTCTTTTATCTTGGTTCCACAGGTGAGACCATGAAGGGGGCAGGTATTTTAGTTCTTAGTCATAGTCTCATAGACATAAATTAAGAGAAGATCATAAGAATCATTAAACTTGATATTGTTCTAAAATGATACCAAATAATTTACTTCAGCACAGATTGTTTAAATGTAATATTATTTTATTACATTATGTATATAAAATAATTTAATTAGAACTTATCATTTAACAGTCAAGTGGGTAGTTTTTAGCTTTCTTGGTTTTAACCAGGCCATCATATTTTATCATAAAATAATACTTTGTTATTGTATGTAGTGATTGGAACCAATTAGAGTATAATAACATGTACATTTACTCTTCCCAAGTTCACTGTTCTTGAAACTAGCATATAAATCAGACATTCCGTGTTGTTTGGGATCTTCACTGTAGATCGGTGGACTGGTAAAATCACATGGTTACTTGAACTAAATCTAGTTAAAAACTCGCAAAGATTATCTTATTGCTAAAGCCTGCATCAAAATGCTAAGTTTTATATGCAAGCATATCTGTTCTTGGTATTGGGAATTTGATGAACAGAAGTTGGGTGTTGGGGTGGGGCTGGGGCTGGGGGTCCTCAACTAGCATGTCAGTAAGAAATTCTCTCTGCCAGGAAGCTCATAATCACTAACGCTTTATGTAAGTTCCACCTCTCCAATAAGAATCAACCCACATGCCTACCTTGTCCAGAAACATAATCTATAGTAGACCTGCAGGATGGATCCTGTCCATTTTGCCTTTTGTCAGTTTGAACTCACCATTAGAGCTCCCATTGTAGACTACTTGCTAGTTTATATATGCTTCTGAAGGGTGGGGCCTCAGAGAGTGTAGAAGGAATGAAGAATCATCCATTTTTCTCCTTTCAAGCCATTTTTCACCTCTTCCATGAAAAAAGTGTTTTCCTAATATGATGTCCTTTTTACAAATACCATACAAAATACAAACCCTAAAACCCAAACCTCTTGTAATTGTATCTCAATAGTCAAAACTCATTTCCTTTTTGTATATATTTATTTGAATGATTGATTTGTAGTTTGTACCATTTTTATCTAATATTTTGCATAGACTATAGGTGGAGGGGACTAAAAATAAGGTTATATTTACCACCAAATGATAATGCATTGGGTCCACAATAGATATAGACTAGCCGTGTCAAGTTTTTCCACGGATGTGGGTCATCTAGTTGGCTTGATTTGGCAATAATTATGTTAAAATTAGTTTATTACCTGTTCTTTTAAGTTTGGGATGAAACATTTGTGTTAATTATTTCCAAATAGGTGGGTCTTCAAAGGTGACATTTATGGTGAATTTAATATCTTTTATTAAAACGTAAAATGCAATTTGTTCCTGCTAATTATTATATGTTTTTTTCTGATTTTTAGAAACGAGTAATTGCTAAATTAAGCACATGTTAAGTAACATAAAAACACAACTCAGTCTAGGTTTTTGCATTTGGTATGAGTCAAATCCAAAATCTAAGTAAGCAACTTTCTCCACACTCATATTCATAGTTTACTTTATATCGCAATTGATGATAAACAATTAACATGCTCATAAACCATATACAAACAAACTACCCTTTTAGTTTTGAAACCACATTTAGTGAAAATCTACATCTATTTAAGCCAGCCAGAATCTAACTCCCTCACTCTTCTTTGTTGTAGAAACTAGAAACTAAAAAGAGTATGGAATTGGGCTGAATTACTTTTATGATAGTATGGTAATTATTATTACTGAAAGCAAATAGGGATTTGCTTTTCTTTATCCTCAAAAAGCTGAATTAGACCGCCGGCTTTATACTACTCCTTGATGCATATTTTCTCCAAACTGTCCTTAAATAATAGCTGATTTGGTATTTGTGTTGTATGAAGTATCACCATCAGAGCTTATATTTGTTTTTTGTTTTTTTATTATTCATGACTTCCAATGTTTTTTTTTCTTAAATGCTGGCTTATTGGTAATCACTTTTAAAATAGTTTTAATATTACTATGAAGCCTTGTGGAAAAAAAAAAAGAATGGTTTGAACACAAGAATGAAGATTGATAAGATAAACTTAGTAGATTGAAACCAAAATTGATGTTTAGCTTAGTTTAGGTGAATGTGATAGAATGAGAGAGGAGCAGGAGAAACTTAGCAGTATCCATCTCCATTATTGAAGCAACAAAAAAAGGTTCCAATCCCACTTAAAATAAATTAAAAAAAAAAGAAAGAAAGGTGGGAAGCTCTAGAAAAGCTGTACGGCCGCATAAGGGGAGACATTAGGTTGGCTCCATATCGAATGTGGGAGCATGTTTATATTCCATGCATTTGTCATGTCATATCATTCCGATGCATCACCAATTCAATTTCATTCCACTCCCACATTAACCACCACTTCTTTTCTTACCGATATCTCATCTCATCTAAACACACATTCAATGTGCATAATCTAATGAATTTTGATATTCAAAGTCACTTCAAATTTTATTACATAGCTTATCATAATTTATTAAACTAGTAATATAGTTTTATTTATATTAAAACGTGACCAAATTTTGACAATTGATCTAAGATGACAGAAGTGAAAAGAAAATGTTCAAATAGTAACATAAAATTTAACAATCACACAAAACGAGAAATGACATTTGATGTTTTACACCTTATTATACAAGAAAAAACAGAGATTCAGAGGGATAAATATACATGAAATTAAAAGATTTTCCACGTAATAGATATACTGACTGACCAAACAAAAAAAAAAAAAGGGGGCGAGAGAGAGAAAGCCGAAGCCCAAAGACCGAGGGGGGACTGCCCCAACAGAACATTGACGGCGACTAGATTAACTGCCCGGAGTGCCCGTGCTAACCGAAATGTAAATGTTAGCACACTGAGAAAGTCGCGTCGTTATCTGCTGCCCGGCGGAGTCAGATAAAGATATAAAGTCGGGCAGAGTCTCATGTCGGTCTTCGGACAGGTCTCGCGTTCCGGACGGCACGCGCGGTCAGGTACGTATCTGAAAGTACTTGCACATATGGAACAATAATTGTTATTGTTTTATAAAACAGAGTTCGAGAAACAGAAAAGCGGTAAAAGTGTTGTCAAAAACGCAACTTTCTCAGTTCCTCTCTGCCATTACAATACATGGGTCTTCTTCTACATGTGTTTTCGTTTTTTTGGTTTTCCTTTTGCATTCACATTTCATTTTCTACACCCAATTGTTGATTATTGTGTGACCTCCTTTCATTTTCTCACCCGTCCCTTTTTCATTTTGAGATTTACATCCATGTCCTGTTTATGGATAGCTCCAAATCCTTAACCTTCAACTTCAATGTCTATTTTACAAAGATTAAGTGCTTATTGGAACAATTTAAAAGGAGACTCAGATTCTTGACATCAACCTCTCAACTTGTTCCACTTGCAAATATTTTACGAATATATTTAGTGATATTATTCTACCTAAACGTCTCAAATTCAATCAATCCTGCCTTATTACAAACTATTAATCCCAAGAGGTCTAATTAGTTTATAACAATACTACTTTCTCTTGACTACAAGTGCTTCTATTTCCTTCTTAACAATATATAAATCATTTATGAAGCCATTCATTTTATATTATTTTTATGATAGTGGGTGTTTAGACTACTTTACATTCACCGAATTATTGATTAAATAAGAGTTCTAATGATTATCGCTATTAGCAATCGGACTCAATTATTTTGTTCTATATATATTCATTAACTTTGATCTTGAATCAAGGTAACTATTTTCTGTTGGCGACATCCGAAAAACATAATATATAATAAGTTCATGGAATAATAAGAACAGAAGTATTAATCTAAGTGAAAAGAGTATAACTGTTTTCTTCTTTAAATAGTTTGAAGCATATAGTGGTGGATTGTTTATTCTATCTATAAATAGGCCCACTTGCTAATTAAATAATTAATTGATGATCTATGAGATTGTGTTGACTTAATGATAAATAGGCGTAGATAATGCCAAGATATTAGTAATTACAAATTACTGATTGGTAGTAATAGTGTTTATTATTATCGTGTAAATGAAGCTATCGATAAAGAACATCATTTACTCTCCAACATCAATCATCTTCAGACCAATATAAGTAATTGACAAATGGTTCCATAAGTCTCAGACATTGGGACCCCTCCCCTCTTTCCTTTTCACGTGGTTTTTCTTCTTTATTCTATTATGCCTTTTTATTATTCTTACTTGGTAATTGAAAATTTCCATGCATATTCACCACACAATTCCTTGATAAAAAAATGGCAGTTGTTCTTGTTCATACAAATATCACCTCAAAACTTTTTAACATTTCAACATTCTTGATAGGGTCAATTGGGTGATCCTTAATTATACTTAGAAACAGATGAGGGGTTACATCATTGTGATTTATAAAATATTGTCTTATATATGTTCTTGTTATTATTAGGTAATAAAATAGTGTTTAAGTGCGGGTCAATGTCTCCTTTGTATCTTTTTTTACGAAGTTTTATCATGAAATTCCTCTCAAGATTGAACCCGTTTAGAGAATATATTATATACAGTATTAGTAAAATCAAATCGACACTCATCTTTCACAGTTCCCAGTCAATCCCACGTCCTTAATTTTCATCCGTAAAATATACGACATGACATTTTCAAGCGAATAAGGTTGTATATATTTGGAGTATTTTTATGCAGCTTCTTGTTTTGTATTATATATACAAAAGGACACAACATAACAAATTCTTTTTCTTTTAAGAAACCTAGTCATCTATTGCTTTAAATGCTTAAAAATTTTTCCTTCAATTTAATAGTTATACATCAATTTCATAAAGTTGCAGTCCAAATTGTAACTTTTTTTTTTTTTTTAATAGTCAGGTGTCCAATACCAGTATACGCTTACTTCAACTAATCTCTGAAACTTATTGAATATCTTACAAACTTAATTTTTTAAGATAAACTAAAAAGGTGTGATAGATAACCCCAAGGTAATTCAAACTCAGGAAGTCAACGAAATGAGCAAACTTTCTTGACTGTTAAATCAACCATTTGAGGGTCCAAATTATACCTTTGTCCAATAGAGTTTATTATCAATTATCAGCACCAATAATCAGTCCCTTATTCTGCATTTGACGCCACTAATACATATAATTCTTGAATCACCTTTGATTAAATGTGTTGTGATATTTAATTAATTAAACCCGGTTATTGAGTCAATTAGGAGATGGTGTAAGAATTGGATAGACCAATGAAATGATACTAAAGTCAAGGAAAAGCATATTTCCACAAAATGAATGGAATGTGTCAAAGCCAGAGAAAGTGAATGATGAATAATGGATTAGACTTTGGATTAGATATAATAATAATAATATTTAATGATATGATTAAGAGACAAGAGAAGAAGACGTACGTGTGAATAATGAATGGAGTGGCACACCACACGAAGGGTAATCAAAATCAAATGAAATAAGTAGAGAGAATGTTAATGGTGCAAAATTCAAGCCAAAAGTCCCGGGTATTGGCTTTTATAGTTGGGTGTGGGGACATCTTACTTTACGCGTATTTCCACGTGATTGGCCCTCTCTTTGGACTCGTGATGATGGGTTTTGAACAGCATCTTTTAATCAACCAACACAAGAGATTATTCTTTTAGTAAACTTGATTACTATACAGTCTACATCTATCCCATCCCCACTTCCCCCATTATATTTTTCTTTTAATCAAATCCCACTTATATATGTATACCAATATAAATTACGAAATGCTCTGCCTCTGCCCAACCTCTGTTTATCAAATTTCCTTACTCAAAACAATCACTTCAATGGGTTAACTCTACTGGCTGATACTTGGAATTATCATCAGATAATGGAGTCTTGTCAAATAAGTGAAAAGTAGGAAAATGATAACTCAGAAGAAGAAGAAGGGTAGACTAGGAAAATTAAAAAAGAAAGAAAAAAGGCCAGTTACTTCCCTCCAAAAACCACTAACAACAAAATTCCAAATCCAAACCCACTTGGGTTTTATTGAAATAGACTAAAGTAAGTAGCTTTTTTTTTCTCATAATTGTATATCTCTATATTAAAGCTTTTCTAAACTCTCTGTCCTCTATTCGTTTACACCCACAAAAAAAAAAAAAAAAAAAAAAAAGGGCAACCAAGCTAATATTTTGATCCACTGAACTCACAAAGGCAAGTCATGTACACTACTACTACTACTCACATCTTCTATTTTCTCTCTTTCTCTCTCACATAGAGCATACATATATACACTAATACTACAACAACAACAACAACAACAAAATCTACTTTCTTTAGCTAGCTTTTCCACTAACTCAAAAAGACTCGACCTTATTCTTTGCTTTTGTTGATTTTGGATTGTTGTAGATCTACAAAGAAGAAAAGATGATTCAAGAGCTCCTAGGAGGCGCTGGTTTTATTGGAGGTGAGAGGAAGTTTTCCATCACTGGAACCATTTTAGAAGGCACTCCTTCTCTCTCACCTTCTCCGGTTTCTTCTTCTTCCACTACTAGTGCTACTACTACTACTACAACTACTGTCACTTCTACTAATTCTAATACTTCTGAGAATCAAAACTTGAGGTGTCCACGTTGTGATTCTTCTAATACCAAGTTTTGTTACTACAACAACTATAATCTTACTCAGCCTCGCCACTTCTGCAAGACCTGCCGTCGTTATTGGACTAAAGGTGGTGCTTTGAGAAATGTTCCCATTGGTGGTGGATGTCGCAAGAACAAGAATACCACTGTCTCTACTTCTATTTCTAAATCATCTACTGCTTCTAAGATGAAAACTGTTGCATATGAGTTTGGAAGGTCAGGTCTTGGTAATGGATTTGATCATCATGATCTTCCATCTAACCCAATTATGTGGGCTTCACCCCAAAATTCTCAGCTTCTAGCCTTACTCAGATCCTCACACTCACAAAACCCTAATGCTAATTCTGTTTCGGTGAAAGAGGAAGCAGGTTTAATTGGAACCACTCATCATATGATGGGTGAGCCAGGTGTTGGAACAGCTTCACTAAACTCTCGAACCACTGCGATGTTGGATCCTCTTACTCAGGTTCCTTCTCTGGGTCTTTGCAGTCCACTTTGGAGAAACACTCATCATCAGCAAGCTCAAAACTCATACCAACAAAATGGTTTCTTAGTTGGTCATGAAGTTCAAAACTCAGGGATTCAAGAATTGTATCAGAGGCTCAAATCATCAACTAACTTTTATGCTGATCACTCAACAACACCACTGCTTCTGGGTAATGCCGCTTCTTCTTCCTCGTCTTCAACAACAACAACCATTTTGGAGTCAGCTCCGGTGGCGACAGGTGAATTGGGTTTCTGGAATCCAACTTTCTCTTGGTCTGATCTTCCAACAACTAATGGTGCATATCCTTGAGAACATCTTCTTTCTTCTCTTTATATGCTAATGTTGTTTCTATTGTGGTTGTCTGGATTGTGGTATATGAATATGGATGTAGCTTCAGGTTTTTTTTTTTTCTTTTTAGTATGTTATCAAGTGTGTGTTTAATTACAGTGTGTTTTTAACTTAATTATGAAGGTGTACCAAACTATTAAGAAGCGTTACAAATGAGATATATTAGGTCTTAAGAATGGTTCTTAATATTTGTAGATTGCAGTAATTTTTTTTTTTTTTTTTACCGGAGTATGCAGCCAGTTTCTGCGCAACTCAACATTGGTAGATTACATTAAATTAGGTCTTAATATTTGTAGATTGCATTAAATTTTATACTACACATTAGATGTGATGGGATTTCCTTATACATCCCAATTTGAGGAGGGTAGGTTTAAACTAGTCAAATTCTGCAAGGGCTAAATTGTTCCTCTTAGACAGGAAATGCATGCAGCAAGAATTTAGGGCAGTTTTCTTTAAGTTAAATTAAATATATGAAAAACAAAAGCATAAACACTCAGATATAGATGATGAAAGAGAGTATATATCTTCTTGGTTAACTCAAAAACTTTATTAGGGAGCGGGGTTATCTTTTGAAATGTTAAGAGCAGTGGTACTACTTGTGGTGGCGTGATGGATGGCATATGAAGATTCGCTCGCTCAATGTTTGTTTACGAGAAAGGTGATGAATTAAGTGTTAAAAAGCAGCCTTTGAAAAGAGTTTCCTTAAACTGCATATTGATTTGCTCGCAGTGTAAGAAGGATTCCATCTGCAGCCTTATGTCTGCTCTTTTCCTGCTTTGCTTCTCTTAAATTGGTTTTGCATTTATTCTCTTCGAGTAACGTGAAAACTTTCGCCACCCACCACCATCTCTCTCATCTTCTTCCTTTGCCTTTTCTTCTTAGACATAATTCAGTAGTTTCACATCCAAGACGAACTTGACTAGATGCAATTCTTAATTTCTTATGCAAATTCCACCCTATGGTTCTGATTGGTTCTATGGAATATGCAAATGGTATAAATTTAGTATAAATTCCTAGCTAATATACTTCTTAAGGAATTAATAAACTTGCCCCTTGCGCCTTGAGGCATTACCAATATGAGGATTAAATTAAAAGTTGCTTTAGTGCTGGCCCTAGACACTGAATTGAGTTATTGCCGACAATTGAATGCTTGACAATGACAGTATGATTATCGAAAATTTAGATGGTTCAGTCCCATGCAGTATGTTATGTCGAATGAAACTGAATTCAATTCATTAACATTCAACAATCACCATGTTATTAACTCGTCGATACAAAGCCGCAGATGAATGAAGGAAAGCTTTTTATTAGGATTATAATTTGAAAGTAACCTAACACGTACAATAATCTCAGCCTAATTAGATACCATGCTCCTTCCCCCCCAAAAGTCACCCTCGTGACTCAAAACTTAAGAAAAAAAATATATATCAAAAGAGAAATGCATTACACCAAGAACAAACAATGATGCTACGGCCTATGGGCGCTTGGCCTTGCCACAATATAATGCATTTGGAGGAACATCAGTCTCTGTATACACGCTATGTTCATTGTTCCATACTCGTAGATATAATTGCTGACCCAAATACCGTCTTGACCAGATAGCAGACCTCAAGTTCCACATACCCTTGTTGTCCAATGACACATACACTGCGCTCCAAGAACTTGGATATACCTGTTCATTCCAGAGCAATCACGATTTAGTATAAATTTTAAGTTCTGATTCAAAAAATTTGAGTAATCACTTTTGTAATAATGCTTCAAGACAACGTTATCTTATACCATCAGGATCACTGTGTTCTAGCTAGCATGTGATGCATATTGCAGCTAGCAGTTGCAGGTATAAAGCTTTATGAAGAATTAAATGATACTGCCTAATCTAGCTAACGTTAATTACTTGGAGTTTTTTGTAAAAAAACTGTTTCATTTACCTGAACGGTGTGTCGGGAAACAGCATCAGCCAAATTGTACTTTTTCTTCATATCAGTTGTCCATTGACCACCACCATAACTGTGATTTTCAGAGATCATTAGCTTAGTTGTTTTTTCATTAATAGATAAGTTGAAAATAATTCAAAGAATGGAGGGCTACCCAACAACATAGAAACTGGATCCATCGAGATGCCAAGATTGGACAGTTGTGTCGTTGTTCTGGAAGACGATTTCAACGTAGTCATGAAGAGTAAGTCCAATGACAGAGACACCAGCCTTGGCGAGGGCGCCATGAGTGGGTTTGTCCTTGATGGTTTTTAAATCAAAGACACCAGAAATGTTATACCAATCAGCAAGCTTCAATGGGGTGGATGGATCCACATAGGAGATCCCATTAACAGCATATCGAAGCTTGCCGTTTATCTTTACTGCTGTATTCTCTAAAACGATGGTCCTCACAACTCGTATTTGACCATAATGGAATGATCCTTGAGGATTGGGCCTGGCTGCATTTGCTGTCAAATTCGTTCTTCACAAACCAAAATTAATTGAAACCAGTTAGAATATTAATACATGGTAATTAAATAACTAGACATGTAAATTCATGTTTTACTTGTAATTAATTGTGATGGAAAAATAAGAATAAAATCGTAGAGAAAATATAAAATGGTGAGTACCTGATGGTCCTGGCTTGCTTCATAGACCAGTGAAGGTGATAAGTGGGAGCAATAGGCAAGGGAAGAGAAGGTGGAGTATGAGAGCCATCATAATGAAGAATAGCAGTAGTAGTAAGAATAGGCTTAGTGAAACGAGAAGAAGCAACGATGTAATAATCTTTTGGTGACCCATTTAATGTAATTTCAACAGCTACAGATTGACCCACATGAACATCAATCGACTCATACACTTCCTGCAAAGTGTGAGCTCCTTCAACTTCAACAAGTGTCATCGTATGACCCTGGATCCTGAAGTTGATGGATGTTTCTATGCATAAATTTGATACCCTGAATTTGTAGGTTTTTCCTGAAATAATTAAATACATTAAACCCATTTAAATATTATCTTAAAGACTAATATGTTACCAACATATATGTTTATCAGGAAATCAAAAGGATGAAACAATTACCTTTTTGACCAGTAAAGGACAATGAGTTCGGCCGGCCATTGATAAGAAGACTATCAGGAACTGGCAATGCATGGCCATCATCAAGTCTTTTCTGCAAAGCCTGCAAATTAAAAAGAAAAAAGTAGTATGTACTAGAAAACTTTTGCCTTGAAGGATGATTACAAAATTGAAAATAGACGAGGAAGACTATTGCATGGTCCCAAACCTTGTGGTCACCAAAGTTCTTGTACCAATCACTGACGAGAATAGTGAATTCTTGAGCAGGTATGGGATATGGAATTGATATGACAGACCTTGCTGCAATATTAAGAGCCCCATAACCTCCAAAAACTCTATGCATTTGTGTTGAAGGGAAGTAATTATAGGTTCCCACTTGATCTTTCAACTGGAATTTGTATGTCCAGTTTGTGTTTTGAGGGATTGGGCAATTGGTTCCCAGCACTCCATCTTGCCATGAGGTTCTTCTTTGCTTAACTCCATTCCTAAATTCCCATAAAACAAGTGTTGGATTAAACAAATTAACTTGCCCATCAAACTCACTTAATAAATACGTAGTTTTTATTTCATATATACAAGGAATTGATTTGTAATGTTCTGGCGGTGATTTGTGTAATTAAGGCCAAGAGAAAGTCAATCCTGGCTCAGTCCAGAAGGAAGAGAAGGTACCATGTAATGAGGAAAGGCTCATCCAATTTGTTAATGACATTTACAATTATGTTGTCATTAGTGACGGCTTCAATTGGAGGTCCAGGAAAAAGACCATTGATTAGAATTCCCTGTACAATCATAAAAATATGTAAAGATTAAATAAAATAATAAAAAGACTTGAACATGAAAATTTCTAAGCTGAGTTTTCCTTTTTGAATTCGGCAATGCAAAAAGCTAACCTGCTGATGACCACCGAGACGAGAAACTGTTCCGTAAGTAACAGTCCATGTATAATATCGATATGGGTCTTCTGCATTAACCGAAAAGACACTCAAGCAAGCCAATACTCCAGTTAAAAATTGCAGGAAAATGGCTTTTCTCATTTTATTAAAAATCTTCGACTTCCAAATATATCTGCCCAGCAAAACATGTTTACACAAGCAAATTATTGTAATCGATTACTGTATAGTATGATCAAACAGTCAGCTGCTTGAAGTTCGAAATAACATCTAATTAAAATAGGGAATGTGAAATATAATCATTGATTAATAGTATTAGACATGGATGATTATCAATATCTGATAAAGGATGCAACGAGCTGATGTATTCCTAGTTGGTAGTAGCCAATCTTTGTTTTCAGTATGGAATTAAATTTGAATAGAGAAAGGATAGAAAGAGAAACATACCAGTTTAAACCAATGGCCTCACAGCCAAACAATGACGAAAGAAAAATTGTAAGTGGAAGCGAAGTACGATGAATGGTCGAGCTCTCATAACATATATAGACTGTTTATATAAAAGAAGCGAAGTAAGAATGAAGATGATCTTAGCAGAGCCAGTATGGACACGTAAATCAATGCATGAAGGCTCGTTTGCGGCGTACTTTATGCACAACTCATTTTCACCTTAAAATTAATATTATTCAACTCCAAGTTGCTATTTTAACTAGAATTTCTCGAAACCCTGCTGAAACCCGCCACTGAATTCTTTTTTTCTTTTTCTTTTTTTAAATTATTTATTCTTTGCTTGCTATATTGGTTTCACTTATATTTGGCGGTGATGTTAAGCTTAGATTTGGATATTCGTGGGTAGAATGGTGGCGCGAAGGAGGAAAGAGGTAAGGAAGCGAGTGTGACGCAGCCGAGAACGGATCATCATTAAAACCAAACGTAGTTGATGTTATGCCTCAAAAGTCACATTTATATTAGCCTAATAAATATTTTTTTGTACTAACTGTTAAACCCATATCTCTTTAAAGATATTCTTACCAACCCTATCTCTTTTCAAGAAATGAATAAACGAGAGTCTTCCATGTGTCAAGTCAACTTGTAAAACACTCATTACATTGAGTGCAAAAGTGTATAAATTAGCACTTCTCTTCCCGAAGAGAGGGGCTAGGTATGTGAGAGCTAAAACATAGATTCAAGCTCAATTCTTTCTCTCTGTAAATACTGTATTTCTTCATTTTTGTATGTTTTACGGGCAATATCATAGAAATAGTCAAAGATTAATAAAATAACAGTGGATGTAAGAGTCGCTTGTTTGAGTATCCGAACCACTATAAAAACCTCTATTGTTAGTCTATTATTTATGTTTTCTGCAACATATATAATCTTAGCTCCATATTCAAATCTCATGGATCCATCATGTGTAATTTCTAAAACCCTCTTAATACTTTGCACGTGCGAATCGTTGGCGTCCAAAATCAAGCGTCAACAATTGACTTTTTTAGTTAATCAATTGTCATAATAAAGAGAACGCAGAGAGATTTAATAAGATGTTTTTAAGGTTTAATTAATGAGATGATTGGTTAATTAGATCTTCAAAACATCTTCGTTACCATAAGAAGCAAGAACCAAGACAAAGGGGGACTAGGGTGGATCGACTGCTTTGTTTTGTGTAGAAGTAATAACAGCTTGTCAATTTCACAGTTATATTGATTACAATTAATGCTATGGTAATTAATTATAGCTGTTGGATTGAGCGTCTTGAAGTGGAAAAGCGATCAAATATGTATTTAGGTTTGTTAGATAGATGAATTCCTCTACTATTTCAACACTGCAAAGCTCTTAAATATGATTAATGGCACAATTTCCTATAAAAATGGCACCTCATGAATATAATCTTAAAAAAAAAAAATATTATGTTTACAATTCAATCTCTTAATCTTTTTTTACAATTTTAACGTGTCAGTAGAGTTAACATTATCATATCAACTGACGACTTTGACTAAATATGAACGACTGTTCATTAGCGACGAATAACCATTCATTCATAAAGAACAATCATTCTTTATTAATGAACGACTGTTCTTTCATAAAAAATAATCATTCCTTATAAAACAATGGTTGTTTGTCCCTAAAAAATGGTCGTTTGTGTTTAGTCAAAATCATTTAGTGTCTTAGATATAGTGAGAGTTGACGCAACAATTGTTAACTCAACTGGTATATTGAGGTTATAAGATTGGATTATGAGCTTAATATTTCTCTAAAGTCAAAATTAATTCGAGGGTCTTTGCTGTGTTTGCTTAAAAACAACAATGGCAAGGTGGTGCGCCGCGTGTTTTACCAATAATCTTTAAGATCCACATCTCATTTTATGCTTACATTTTACGCAATATGCGTACATACAATCAGAAATTGGTTTTGAGTCTTATACAAATATTGGACATTGAACATGCATTCATAAGAATTAAGAAACTTTTGACTTTCTTATCTTATATTAATAAATCCAGCTAGATAAACATAGATTAATTAAGGATGAAACCATCTGAAGCATTGGTGCAGGGTACTAATCTCCTGGTACATAAACTGATTAAAGCCAATTAGTAAAAGGTGTTTTGATATGCAAGTTACTCGGTGAATAGGATGCATCCCAAGGACAGATCTTATGGGGAAACCAAAGATAAAATTACACATGCTCCATATGGTAGACCAACTTAATTTCTACACACATGAAATTGAGTTCTTATCATGTGATGTGCTCACAGCTACTATCATTTTACATATTGTTTTAAAATTTCTTGGCTTTTCAATGTCCTAATTATAACATTATTTCTTCCTAATTTTTGGAAGATGAGGCTGAAGTTTACGACAGTATAGTACTTTCAGGTAGAACTTTAGAAGCAGTTGAAGATGACTGTTTTCAAGGTAATTAGTAGCTTCAATCTTGTTTTCAAGCATGTAACTCTTTTACTTTTAAAACAATATTCAAAATGGTAAACAGTCCATTGTATAATAATTTAGAATACGGTCATCATTCAAACTCCAATTCCAATATGCTTCTTTTTTCAAAGAGTTCATCCTTAACGTAAAGACTGATAAATGCTAAGACTAAAGCATCAGAAACTAGCCAGTGAAAAGTGATATGAAGATTTTCACGAGCATAGGCGCTTGCATTTCGGCACAAAAATTTTGTTGTTCCTTTTAGCCAGAAATTGATGTATGCAAAGGATGTTAGCATAAATTCGTTTGAAGCTAAGCATGAAGGTTTGATAGATTAGATAATAAGTTCCCTTTCTGTAAAATAGCTTGAAAAAAGCTTCACTTTTTTCTTCAATTTAAATTCCGTCTGTTAGGATCTAACTGGCAAATCCAGAATAATGTTGCTTAGCACAAAACATACATACAATGAAACAAATATAATTTATGGGCCACAAAGTGAAAAAAGCATTAAAAACAAGAAGCTTCAGCACAATAGCTGCCCATGTGCTGGCCAGAATTCCAAAAAGAGTAACTACTGAATTTAAAATATCAAAGATACAACTTCACAAAAACCATGAAACCAGAAGAAAAATACTTTATAAATACTGTAGGCCATCAATCATAGATAAAACCAACTAAGTGAAAAATAGGTACAAATATATTAAGCTAATACATAATCATGTCAATGAAAATCCACCTAAATGTTTTTGAGATGTACAAATAAATAATTGGAATCCTCAAATCCGCATTCTTTTCTCCCTAGCAAAGACTCTTGCTTTCTCTTACAGTCATACCATCATGACTGATAAAATCAAATGACTAGTACTATTACATAATAATGAGACTAAGGGTGATGTCCAACAGCTTTCCCACAGAGTAGAATATTAGAGGGAGGGTCGTATTCATTAGCGAAGCTGCGGACTGCATTATAAACTTTGAGATAAAATTGTTGTCCAAGATATTGCCTTTCCCATATTGCAGACCTCACGTTCCACATGCCTTGGTTATCTAAGGACACATATATAGCAGTCCAAGATCGTGGATAGACCTGCAAAGAAAATTCAAGTGCATGAGGAAAAATTATAAGTACCTAACAAAGAACTTAAATGAGCGTTAACTACATTTGACCACAATACATAAGCATTATATAGATGGATTTAAGCTGTAATTTTTATTACTCATTTGTCTTGAGTTTACAGAGTATAGTTTTAAATAAAAAAAGAAATAGTAGCATTATATACAAGCATGAAAACAGGTATAATTATTCTGACAATAGTAAACAATAGCAATGCATGCACAGAGTAAGGAAGCTAAGATCAATTAAGCTTTGGTTTAAGTTACCTGAGCTGTGTGTCTAGTAAGAGTGTCAACTAGATTGTAGGTCTTTTTCTTGTCTGCTGTCCACTGTCCAGAACCATAACTGTACATAATACAAAAGGAACGGTTAGAACCTACCCAACTGGCAAAAAGCAAATACAACTTGGCAATGAAAAGTTTGACTTACCCAACAACCCAAAAATCATAACCATCAAGATGCCAGGATTGCATGGTATTTTCATTGTTTTGAAAGACAACCTCGATGTACTCGTGAAGCGATGTTTGCAAAACAGAGGTACCTACAGTTGGGGAACCACCAGAGGGTGTACTTTGGATCGAATTCACACTGAAAACTCCAGGGATGTTAAAATAATCAGCAAGCTTCAGAGGGGTATCAGCGTTCACGTAAGAGACACCATTAACTGCATAACGCTGCTTTCCATTTATTAAAGATGCTGAGTTTGCCAGAACAATAGTCCTTGTTGTGGTTATATTTCCATAATGGAATGAGCCCTGAGGATTCGGCCTGGCAGCATTTGCTGTCAAATTCCACCTGCCATAAAAAAAGTTATTGTTTCAATTACTACAATGGCTTAGTTTTATTAAGTGAAAAATGTATATCAGAAGGTGTATCAATGCCACTGAGATATCTTCATTTAACGACATCATAAGTGCAAATCTAGGAGTAGCTAGTCCTAAAGAAAGCTAACATGTTTTTGTGCAACTGGGAGGATAGATAGCATAAATCTGCTTGTGTGAAACCTCCTATCTTCTAAAGTAATTTATACCTGAAAGTTCGGGCTTGCTGCATAGACCAATGTAGTTGGTTTGAAGGAGCAGCAGGCAAGGGTCCTGAAGCCGGGGCCTTAGAATTAGCATAGTGTAATACTGCAGTAGCTGTGAGAACCTGCTTGGTAAACCGTGTGGATGCAACAATGTAGTAGTCCTTTGGAGACTGATTTAAGGTTACCAAGACAGATAAAGATTGACCAACATGCACATCAAGTGAGTCATATATGTTCTGAATTGTGTGAGATCCTTCAACTTCAACTAGCTTCATTGTGTGGCCCTGAATCCTGAAGTTGAATGAAGTCGATAAGCCCACATTTGAGATCTTGAACATATAGGTTTTACCTGAAAGCAAAACAACCATTGTTGGTAAAGACATATATTGTAGGATGAAAATTACTTTTTCAAGGAATTAAAAATATAGTTAGTTAGATGCTAAGTATGACCTTGATCACCAGTGAAGGTGGTATGTGCCTGGCCATTTATAAGAACTCCATCAGGAAATGGAAGAGATTTCCCTGAGTCCAAAGTTTGTTGCAATGTCTGCAAGCATCAAGATGTTATAGTGAGTACGGTAAACATGATACAGAGAATTGAACAATGAATGGGAAGGACAAAATTTTGGGTTTAAACACCAAACCCGTCCAAGTTAAAAATTCAGCTTTAAGACATATATATAAATTAAAAATGCTTTGAGTGAAAGAAAAATTTGAAGCATACTTCAAACAAAACCTTCTAAGTTATAGTCTAAATTTTGACTATTTCTAAACCATCAAACAGTGCCCAAGATTTTCCCTCCAAAATGAAGATAATGCAATGCAATGTAATTTATGCAAATAAAAAAGATTCAACCTTAACTAACTAGCAGCATCTCTACACGTGATGCTTTCCTCCTGATATAAAAGAAATACAGAGCTACATAATGGATAAGATGCTGCTTAAAAACAATTAATGCGCACAAGTCAGAGTGAAAATACCACTCAAACTTTAACATATCACACCATTGCTTTTGCCTTTGCAAGAGTATTTATTGAACTGTTTATAACTTGCAAAGTGGCTGCATTTTAACTCGGTACTGAGAATATGTAGGTAAACAGACAACAATATTTTCCATCTTGTGTATTTCCACCAATATCAGCAAAAACCATAAACGTAGCAACTTTATCAAGAGCTTAGATAAAAGAAAAAAATAGCTCACCTTATGGTTAGTCTTGAACCAATCACCAATAAGTAAAGTGAAATCTCCATTGGGGGTAGGATAAGGGATTGGGATCCTTGGCCTCTGATAGACATTGAGTCCTCCATATCCTCCAGCAGCTCTGTGCATAAGAGTTGAAGGGAAATACGTGTAGGTTCCAATCTGATCCTTGGTTTGAAACTTATAGGTGTAGTTTGAGTTTGGGGGGATGGGACAATTGGTTCCCAATACTCCATCTTGCCATGAGTTCTTCCTTTGTTTAATACCATTCCTTTTAGTCACAAAACAAGCTCTCGGTAGTCATTACACAATGTCATATTTCCAGACACCACAATCAAGTGATTGGATATGGAAATAAATATAACAATATCATCACAAATGAAACAAAAGCCAGTCATTTTTATAGAGCTCTAGAAAGGGGTGGAGTTTTTCTCTCATTGTTTTGTCTATAATGCAGAGGAAGTGTAAGAAAAGCACAAAAGTTAAGCTTTCAAATCTCACATTCACTCTTATCAGATCTATACAGTATTAGCATATAGAGAAAAGAATGTACCACAATGGCCTTATCTAAGAAGAAATATAACATCAAAAGACGCACAGACAGAGGGAAAAACTCACCATGTCAAGAGGAAAGGTTGATCCAGCTTGTTAATAAGGTTAAGAATGATGTTATCATTAGTCACCACATCCAATCTAGGTCCAGGAAACTGACCATTGATAAGAATCACCTGCAATTTAAAAACTTTCAGAAACCCGAAGGAAACAAGATACAAACTGAGATATTCCAAAAGCACCAACAAATATAAAACAAACCTGTTGGGGAACGCCAAGAGGAGCAACGGTTCCATAAGTGACAGTCCAAGTGTAATACTTATATGGGTCATCCGCATTCACCAAAGAAACACTCAAAACAGCCAAAACTCCACAAATCAGATGGAGCAAGACTGTACTTGCCATTGTACCTGCTAAACGTGAGTGAGTTAAAATTGGCATATGAGCAGTCAACCTTCATGCTTGATATAGATTTAAAAAAGACAGAGATGTAGAAGAGTACCAAATATGAATGTATTATAGAATCCAGCTCTAGTCTGTTCTGGGTCGCAATCTAAACAAGGAGTGAGCTTTTTATAAGCAGAGAGTGGGACAAAGCTATGAGTGAATAACAAATGTTACTTCATTTTTAGTAAAATCTTAACGCACTCAAAGGATTCATAAAGTAACAAAAGGCTGAATGACATTTTCCCACCCAAAGTTTGGCAAATATACTTTTCCCACCCATTGTTAAAATGCAAGACATTAGTTTTGACGGCAAAAGGGCATTCTCGACAGTTTACACAATATATATTATTGGGTTAATATTGTTACACCCCTAAATTACAAATATATAACAATTATCTTCACCAACTTGGGAATTAGCCTTTTAAACCCCATATCTTCAATTTCTATAATTAAAATAGAGGTTTTACTTTTAAAGTACAGGTGTTTCTAAACAAAATTAAAATTGTATATAGTAGATTAAAAATTATAATAATATTAGTCAATTAAATATTTATACAACTACAAAACAATATTTCATTAATTGTATATATTTATCATATTTTCACGATTAAAATAAAAATTTATGAATTTGAAAATGACAAATAATATTTATATTTTTTGTTATGTTATTATGTGAAATTATCATGTGTCTTGTTGTATCGTTAAACCTGAAGGAGGTACATGTAATTCCGTCACAAAGCTACACGAGTAAGATTATGGTCGAGTTGAGTTGAGTTCAGTTGAGTTTTCTATTGATTTAACACGAAGAAATGTTTGTATATATAAATTATAAATAAGGTTGTGTAATGTTCGGCGCATTTGACGCGTTTCCGCGTTATCATAATTCATAATATAGGTTGGTTGGTTGCTTCAAACCAAAGCTTATTTACCTCATTTCATTATACCTTTTTTCTAGAAGCCCCCTCTGATCCCGCCACTGATTCATTCCTTCCTTTTTCTTCTTTTTACTTTTATCTTTTGACTACCATTAAAATAAAACTTTTTAGAAATTAATATTGATTGATATTTATTACGGGAGGCGATAGTATTGATTGACATTGGTGGGGTAGTAATTGATGGGAGCAAGTTTGAAAAATGAAGATGTGAAAGCATTCGATATTATATTTATATGGATTTCACATGCACCTCTGTAACCAATTCACATTCCCAATTTCGAAAAGCCTTGAAATTTTTGGCAGCTGTCTTTATATATATATATATATATATATAATGTTTCTTTAACGATTTAAGACCGAATAAAATATTTATTATTTAAAAAAATAATTTATATTTTAAAGTTGTTATTACATTTTTTAACTTGTAAATACGTTACTAACTAATATGAACATCTTTTTGTTAAAGTCAAAAGATTTTTAGCTTCTCAAATATATTTATAGCTTCTTAGCATAAAAAGTTTTGTATTTTTATATTATCGTGATCGTGATTATTTCAATTTTTTTTTTTTGTCTAATTGTAGCAGTGATTTCTTCTTCAGTTAAAACATATATGACTTTTTATTCATTTAAATGATTAAGGAAGACATTAATATCAATTATATTAGTGTAGTGAATTGTCGAATCTGATCACTCAATTTTATACTGACTCTTTGATTCACCTCACCTATTTCATTTATAATTTATAATTCATCGATATCGAGAGTCCTAATTTTGTAATATTAAAACAATTGACAATTGTTTTTGGTTTCATATCAGTTTGATCATGCAATAATTACATTTATAATTTCATCAAAGACACTTATTTTTGCTGGTTTCAAGACACAATCTTCTATTCGTTTTAAAAACTAACAGTTAAAACATGAATTGAAATTATAATTCTGTACTAATAAAATATGAATTATATAAAATAAGAAATTTTTATAATTACACCTTTATTAAGTTATAACTTCTTTATACTAATAAAATTAGTTAGTTACAGTATTATTACCATTGAAAAGTTTTATTATATATTTATTTATTTATTTCTCCTTCTAAAAACAATGATTCAAACATTTCTGCATTATTATTATTATTTCAAATATATATATAGCCGCACCTCGTGAAATGTGTCACTTTTTGTCTTAGACCGTAGTCCACATATGGACATAAAATCGACTTCAAAATTATCCCCATGTCTTAAAATAATAAATGCGAATTTTTGTATAAAGTTATTGTTAAAACAAAAGAATTAACATGTAATCACAATTAAAACAAAAATTTAGATACTTTAGGTCATTACTTGATGGTATATAACCCTAAAGACAATATTGTAAATGGGTCAAATATAAGTATCCAATTTTTATTTTTATTTTTGGTTATCGTTCAGACTAATTTACACGTATTTCAATTAATCTCCCATAACCTTTTAATAGTTATCTCTATTAGTACGAGACTCAAACTCAAGAATCTATATTGGATCCCTTTACTGTTTTACTTTCAAGCCATTCAATAATAATTATAAGTGTCCAATTGTCCAGGTAGAAGTTTTTTGAATTAATTGAAGTTTGGTCAGCCAATTTTCAATACAAACTAACATGGAATCAAATCAATCAATAATCCAACCTAACTAATACAAAATAAGAGATGTGTTCCCAAACAACCGCTTGGCTTCTCTCTTATCAAAATATTCACACAATTGGCTAGTCAACCGACATGTTTGTTCATTAATTAAGGGCAAAATAATTATGGTCATTTTGTTGTAAGATATATAAATCCAATGTATTCCTTGTTTTTTTATTTTCTATAATCACCCCCTACCCTTTCGCTCAAAAAATTTTTTTTTTTTTTAGTACATTCAATACTTTGGTTTTTAAAATAACTAATTATAATAAATAAAGAGTGAATTAGTTAGTCCAGGCTGTTAATTAACTGTTTTTGCTTTTCCATATAAGAAAAGAAGCAATAGGAATAAAAGTTAATAATGGGTAGTCACGTGTTATGTTGGTGATTTGGATAATGGGTATTGACTTTAAGACAGGAATAGGTCCCACACGTTTTGCCAGTATGGCTTTGGGTTGTTTGCGCGTGATTCACCTTCACCTTCACCTTCACCGCCCCAGTCCCCACCTAGCCTTTCAATTCTGTTATCGAGATTCTAATTCTACCCTTAAATTACTCATCCCATATATATTTTATTCTCTTATTAATTAATAATAAAATATATAAAAACTTGTAATTTATTAAATAAAATTAGAATAGAGAGTGAAATTTAATTTTCTAGATATAGAAAGTCAAATTCACTTTTTAATTTATATTTAAAGAATAAAAAATCTATTGAACTCTTGTTTACAAACTCCTTGTAATAAAAAGTTTGGAGCATATAAAAATTTTTTTGAAGATGCTCTAATAAAATCTATAAAAACTTATAATTTATTAAATAAAATAGGGATAGAGAGTGAAATTTGACTTTATAAATATAGAAAGTCAAACTCACTCTTTAATTTATATTTAAAGAATAAAGAATCTATTGGACTCTAGTTTTTATGGATAAACTCTTTATAATAAAGAGTTTGAGTAATATAAAGAATTATTTGAAGATGCTCTTATGAACTGTATGAAACTGTCCGTTGTGAGAGGAGAGGAGAGAAGAGAGCCTTTGGAATTGGAATGACTGAATCACTTTACACATTTTGCTTTCTCATTTCTCTTTTACTAGGATGGTAGTTGGAAGAAATTTAGTTAAAAAGTGATGTTCATTATGATGTTTGCTCCAAAACCTAATCAATTTTAATAAAATACATCATCAGGATTGGGCCATTTTCTCTTATTACTTGCTTCCATAGTCAGATTAATCATTTTCACCCTTCTATTTTACCTTGTCCTATTAATATTTTTTTTTTTTTTTTTTTTTTTTTTTGTATACTTCTCTTTATCTCTCTTTTCATAATGGCCATACTTTTCCATGGGTTGAGTCACTTTGGAAAGAGAGCTCAACACTGCACTGGCCCGGTTTAACAAATGCCAGGCCCCGATTCTTCAGCGATTGGGTTTGATGAAAAAACTGCAGCAAGGCCCTCTTCGTTATAAACAGACTTGGATAAAATCACGTCTATTGGGCCTCAACTCAGGTGTGTTCATGAATCTATGGAGAGATTTTCACGACTGTTGTTCTTCAAAGTTCAAAACCAGCTGCATCTTTATTTTGAGTAAGAACAAAATTGTATATTGCATGATATTTGTATTTCTCTTTTGAGGACATCTATTGATACTACAAGGTATCACATGACTCATACCATCTATCAATACATTACAATTTATTGGCGGTCAGATTTGTGCCATGCATCCTCAAGGTGTGTCGAAGGCTAATGGCTTGGATCCTCTCACGTGTCGTCTCATCAGTGTTTATCTTCTCTCAAGGTGATTACTGTCAAAAGTATGGGTTAAGTTGTCATTAGCATGACTCGACCTGTTACAAACATGGAGATTACTGACTCAGATCCTAATTAAGGGGGTTATGCGTGCAAGCAATCCCGTAACACCCACTCACAACCATTGTCAGATAAGTCAAGTATAAAAAGAGCCCACGACCTCCGTTCCAAGAGATTCCAGTATTAATAAAGTCAAAGAGAAAAATACATTGATATGTTCTAGAGAGAATTTAAAGAGAATAGGCCGCGAGAGCTGAATGTCCTTCATTTATCTCGTGAGTTTCCCTCTATAACCTCATTCAATCTTGTAACATCACTCAATAATAACCCAACAGTGGATGCAGGTTTGGTTTTCATACCGTCGAACCACTATAAAATCTCTTTTGTTCTTTATTTTGTTACGTCGTTTTAACAACTTTGTTGGTTACCAATAACCATGCGTACATCTTACCTGGTCTCTTCCGAGGCTGGCTGGGTATCTCTGCTTGGTACGAATTATCACATCAACACAATATTTTAAATAAGTAAAGATTTCAAGATGTAATTTTAAACTTACATCCAATTGATTTTAATAAAAATTTCATTTAAGAAAAGAGATAAACAAGGTAGGGGGAGCCATTTTAGAACAAGAGGTAAAATAACATAATATTGGGTTAGGTTATTTTAATACAAAATTTTACACAAATTTATTATTCAAATCCTTGTCCATTAATTTAAAACAATCTAATGGTTGAAAAGGAGAAGTTAAAAATAGCTATAAGTCAATAACTTATAAGCCATTGGATTGTCTTAAATCAATAGATAAGAATATGTGTTACATATTTGTATTAAAAATTTGTGTTATAATACTTTATCATATTTAAATACAATAAAAACTCTCTATAGTGATACTTTATATAGGAATAACCTCCATGTAGTCATAAAAACTTTCAGTTCCAACTTGGGCAATTATAAATAAGAATAAATTTCGTATTGTAATAAGTTATAATTTTATTAGGTCTCGTCTTAAGGAACTTGCCTCTACATAGTAATAATTATATGTATACTGTAAAACATATATGTTATATTACATTAAAGGTTTAAGATAAAATAAAATATTTATCTAAAGTTGTTTGAAAATATTATTTATGCTTTAGAGTTGTTACTACATCTTTTATTGAAGTCAAAATATCTTTAGCTCTCAAGCATGTTTAAAGCTTTTTGGCACTAAACTTTTGGTATTTCTGTACTATCATCCTTAGAATCATCTCATTTCTCTTCTTGTTTGATTTCAATGATGATTAATTTCTTTTTTAATTAAAACATACACAACTTATTACTCATTTCGATGATTAATGAAGACATTAATATCCATTTGATTAGTGTAGTAAAGTTGTCAAATCTGATCACTCAATCTTGCATGACTCTTTGATATCCATTTTCATATTATCCTAATGCTATTAAAATAATGAATTAAAATCCTAATAATACTAAAACATAAATTATAAATAAAAAATCAGAACAATAATTTTTGAATCAAAACAATAATTCTTGTAACTACACCTCTATTAAGTTATAACCTCCTTATAGTAATAAATTTAGTTGATCCTAATATTATGACTATAGAAAAGTTTTACTGTACCACAAATTTATCATTTCTTATTGTACTACCTTTAGACTCAGCATTAGCATTTAAATGACTGTCTTTATTTCTACCAAATATTCCAATACTTGTAATTACCAATTTACTTGAATACAAAATAAACTAATTCTCTTTTTAATTTTTTTTTTTTTTTTAAAAACACATACATCTTACACTATTACAAGAGACTTTATTATCCGATGAGGGAGATGACACATAATGTGGAATGAATGTAGGTAGATCCATTCCGTGTGTCACTCATTTTTGTTATATCTAAATGCGGTGGGAATCATGATTTAAGATTTGAGTTCTCACCAGTCACGACAAGAGACTACGTACCTTCAACTTCATATAAATAAGAATAATATACCACCTGTGCTGTACGAGCACTGCATGGCCTCCACGTAACCTTATATTCCACACGTGTAAACCTTATTGTCCTCTCTCACCTTCACCCTCACCCTAGATTAAACATACCGCACCAAACTTTCGGACAGGAACTGAACAATACTTTTAATTTATCTCCAACTAGAGTTCATCTTCATTTTCGTATAGTTTTTCAGTATGGATGCTAGTGCTACAGAACAATCATCTTCACCTACAGCCCCAGTCATATCGTCAGGTAATTTAATTAAGCTACCTGTATATAGCACATTAAGGCCAAGAGTTTGATAACTAATTAAATAACTTTCAATCTTACTAATTAATATATCCAGATGTTTGGAGAGATATATTCCTATGGAGAAGAAAGAATCTGAGTTTAAGCGTTTTCCTCACGTCAACAGTAATTTGGGTATTGCTTGAAGTCTATCACTTTAACTTTGTCACTGTTGTTTCATGGGTGGCCATGGCCATTACTACTTTACTCTTCCTATGGGGAAACATACGGAAACTTCTCGGCAAGTAAGTGAGACAGGTTTTATATATATGTCTAATAATCTCTTTAATAGTTGTTTTCTCTTTCATGGTTTTGGTGTACTTTTGGTTTCAGAGTGCCACCAAACATGTCAGGACTAGAAATCTCAGAGCAGTCAGCTTTGGAGGTTGCGAATGCATGTCGAGGAATTGTTGAAGAAGTACTGAAATGGATGTTCCATGTGAGTGTTGACAGAGGGTGGTTTGTGTTTGTTCAAGTAGTTGCTGGATTGTTATTGCTCTCCTATGTAGGAACCGTCTTCTCTCTGCTTACACTTCTTTACATAGGTACTCTCTTGCTTTGAACAACTAACACAATCGATCCTATAAATAATTCAATACACAATTCTTTCTATAAATGTGGTTTTTGGTGTTCTTAATTTGCAGGTGTCATGATGGGCATGACAGTTCCAGTGAGTTATAAAAAGTACGAGGATAAAATAAAAAGCGGTGGGGAGTGCCTGAAAGTGAAGTCCAGGAGATTTTATGACATGATTGACGACAAGGTAATCAAGAATATGAAGAACAAGATTGTCAAAGAAGAGAAGGAGAAGAAGATTAAGTAAAATCTTTTTTACAAGAGTAGTGTATAATACAATCTCCTTAATGAAATTGGTAGCTTTTTAGCAACTGCACTAATTAAAATTTAAAAAAAACAAGAATGTTGTCAGTTGCTAATATATCTTAAATCAAACCTTGATATTAATAATTACACCAATGCTGTGCTATTTTTTCCTGGGCCTTAAAGTTTAATCTAAGTCTATGTAAATCTGCTGCCACAAAGTATTAATCGTTTTTATCTAATTAAAGAATGGATAACTCATCTCGTGGATCCGTGGCGCAATGGTAGCGCGTCTGACTCCAGATCAGAAGGTTGCGTGTTCGATTCACGTCGGGTTCAACTCCCCTTTTTTATTGGACAAAAGGATTTTCTTCTTATTATTATAATTATTTTTAAATTCCCGTTCATTTTTGCGGAGGGATTTTGGACTGGCTATTTAGATTATAGATCACAGCATGGCTGAAGCAAGATGTATATATCATTCGACCTCTTGAAGTTATTTAAGAATGGATATTTTGATGTAAATGTAAAAGAAAAAATCTTTTGGTGACATGAATTATCTAGGAATTCGTAATCACTCGATGGTGAACTAAGACATTTTTGGTTTGTAGATAAGAAATAGATGGAATGAAAGTATTGTGAATGAAAATAAATGGAATGAGAATTTGTAATTAGAAATAGATAGAATGAAAATATTATGAATGAAAATTAATGGATTCAAAATGTTGTGTGTGATTTTTCCTTCAAGCTCAAAAAATTGCAAGTTTGTAGCTCGATCCAGAACCAATTCGACTCAATTGATTGTCTAACCTAGTATAAGCTTATCGAGTCGTACCTCAACCTAGCATAAGCTAGTCGTGACCAATCCTTACAGTTGTTTAACTAACTCACAGATAACTTCAGATCTCAGATATCTCGAAAAAGATCATATCGACAGTAATCTTTGCGCAATCACAACGCTCAATCGCAAGAATATCGTAGTTGCATTTCAAATTTAATTATAATTTTTTTATTTTCGCTATTTTCTTTGTACAAAATCTGTATATAAACCCCCTCCAACGACGAGAAAGGGGTTAACAAATTATTCTATGATTGTTATTGTAAGCTTTCACAACAAATACAAAAACAGTGGAGACTCAAGAGTATAACTCACCAAACCACTTTAAAAACAGATTGTGCCATTTTCTTTATTGCATTTTACCGTTTATACATTGTTCATTATCCGTAATCAAGCACAAATCAGCTTCGATCCCGTCAAAGTTGATCTGATCACTCTAGTTAGTGTATTTTTGGATCAACACAAAATATTATAAGATTATTTATTTGCTTGTAACAAAGAATATTGATGAAATAGAAAACAATTTCCTTTTTTTTTTACTTTTCAAATTTTTTTTTTTTTTTGAAAACTTAATTTATTTTATTTAAAAAAATTAATTTTTTTTAAAACCTCATAAAATTTAATTATGTTAAATTTTGAAAGTTCAAAAAGTAAAAAATCGTCAAACCGTTATATGCCGATCAAAGTCATCGGACAACGACATTCTAGTTTGACATGTTAGGTCGTGACTGTTGGTGATGGTTTTTTTTTTTTTTTTTTTTTTTTTGGTATTCAAGAAATCCGGATCAGTTTGCACGTACTTCAACTAATTTCTTGAAACTTTGAAGTTAATAGTCAATTAAGCCTTTAGCGGCTATCCTTTATTAGTAGTTGTAAATTCGACCTTAAGATTTTTTCAATAATATATCCAAAAGTCTGAAACGAACCTTATAGAATAAGGTAAGAAATTAATATTGACAGTAAGTAGACATTTTGCCTATAAGCAAATAAGCAAAAGTCTGGAAAGGTGAATAAGCCAATAATTATATTGTTCCTCCGAGGAATATATCCTCAAATTTTAATCATAAACATTCTATGCAAAAATCAATTTCTTCTTGTACTTACAACCAACAACATTATCTAATTGATTATTTTCTAGTTGCTAGACCTGCAAACATCCAATAAATAAATAATGCGTATTAATTGGAGTAAAAAAATATTTCAACACAACAGAGCTTGAATGAATCCGGCAGTTCTAGGATGACCAAGTACAATTAGCGTTTTAATATTAATTATTAATGTAATCACTTTTCGGGTCGTATATAGGTAAGGTATTGTCAAATCTCTTAATATAAATTGGTGCCTCTTGAAGCCTTTTTCTTCATTAGGAAATTCTATGTCAATCAATCAAATTAATATTTGAATGAATTAGCAAGATATAGTAGTTCTTCAAGGGATGGTAATTTTCCCAAAGGGTACAAATTCTTACAATTTGAGCAAGAAAAAGTGCTTTGCTGACATGTGAACATCACCACCTTAATTCCTCCATGAAATTAAATACAATACTGGATTAATCTCTTAATATTTGAATCAATCCATTGTCAAAGAAGGATTTTTGTTGCAACGATCTTCTGAAATGTCAGAAGAATTATGTTGTTATTAATAGTCTCATGTGGGACGATTGAGATAATTGCATGTGGCAATTACTAGCTCTCTCAATCATTAGAAAATCGTATCTTCTTCTGTTCAATTTCATAATCCTGATCTTCAGTCAGCATGCTGACTGAAGATCGAGTTAATTAGTTTAACTATTGTTTAAGGACAATTATTTCAAAACGAGTTTGGTCCTTATTATTTTAAAATACTTATATTAGTCCTTTGGCTCAATAAAAGGTTAATTACTATTTAATTTATATTGAAATGAAGGAAATACCCTCTTTCAAACTTATTAAATTTATTAAACACTGATTAAAAATTCATTTAAAAAAATGGGTAATAAAATTATATATAAAAACAAAAAATTACACATTACACATTTGAAAATCAAAATTAATAAAGTGTATGAATTCATAACTATATAGTTTATTTAATTTGAATTTGTAGTATGTAATATGTTTATTAATTTATATTGTTTGTGTAATATTTTCTTTTTTAAAAAGGGCATTTTTGTCATTTCACTACAAATTTAACAATGAACTAAGCTCTTATTAAGTTAGGGGACTAAAACAGTAGTATTTTGAAAAAGATACACTAAAGATCCCCAAAGAAGGCTGCCAACGCGTATGCAAGAAATGTCCACAAACAGTTTCTAGACGACCAAATAAGCTGGACAGTTGTACTACCTAATTTGTCAAATATTTGATGTTTCCATGCAAATGCAATGAAGACCAGAACCAGTAATCTACATTACTTACTAAGCACTGTATTGATATTCTGAAGTTTCTAAGTATATTCAGTGAAGAATTGAACAGGTCAGTTCCTTAAAGAGTACGTCTAATAGACAGCTTCCTCATTATAAATAGAGAGATAAAGGCTAAAGTACTAACAATGTGCTAAATATGGCCGAAGGAGTTATTTCACAGGTTGCTGTAGAAGCTGCAGTCAAGGGAATATGCAGAAACTATTGCAGGCAGCAAAAAGGATCATTAAATTTGAGTCCATCCTTAAAGACCTTAGAGCCACCAGAATCTTTGGCTCCAAGGATCAATAGGATTGCTCAACTAAAAGAGACACATCGTATCTGGAGGATGAAATCTGCAAGTTATGCTGCAATTGAATCAAGCTGAGGAGCTCATTAACAGGTGCGCAAGGGACGTCGCCTGGTGGAACTACTGTAAGAAGTACAGGTACTCAAAGAAGCTCCTTGAATTGACGCTTCTCTCAGTAAGTCGTTGATGGATTTGCCACATTAATATGGGAGGATACTCCACAAATTCTAGATGAGATTTCAAACTGATGAGAAATTGGACAGAATCGTACATGAAAGGAATGCTTATGGTAGATTCTTAATCTCGGCAAACTAAGGCTTTGCATTTGGTTAATGGTTGAAGAAAATTGTACAGTCCATACCAATTTGGATCCATCCCCATTTGAGCTGGTTCATGGGACTTCACAGATCAAGAAGGATTTCAAAGAATAATAGCCTGCTGTTATCCAAATTATGGTTGAGGTAAACAAGTTAAAAGAACAATACAATGTAATCATTGCCTCAGAAAATAAAATGCTACTACACAGTATAGAAGCAGAATCATCTATGTATTGAAGAACATTGTATCATGGTTGTATTTCAATAAAATGTGATTTCCAGCAAAAACTGGACTTAAATAATGTTAGTAGGGAGATATGTACTTATTTGTATATAGTGCATGAAAAGAAATGCGAAAAAAGAAAAAAAAAATCTAAAATTTGAATTAAGTCTTCATGTACAAGTCTAAATACAGTAATTTAATGATTTTTTCCTGTTATAAGTTTTGAGTGTCATGTAATTTTATATTTTATATGTTATAAACTTTGGCAAATAATAAAATTGTGGAAAAAAAAAGGTATAAATTGAAGATAATTGTGTCACTAATAATTTAAAGTATATTGAAAACTTTATTACATAAAAAAATGAGTTACTATTGAGATTATAACATTATGATAAAGTGAAAGAAAAGTAAACAAAATACAGGTTTAATGATATTCCCATTGGCCACCGAAGTTTCAGGAATGTACGTTTTCTCATCCGCGATCTTTTAAAAGAACATTTACCTATTGATTGTAAAAATTCAAACGTATTAACGGTGGAAGGGCATTCTTATCCGTTCGCGCAATATATATTATAGGATTAATATCGCTTAAACCCCTAAAATACAAAACAATGACATGGTCTTCACCAACTTAGAATTAACCACTTAAACTCCTATCTTCAATTTCTATAAATGAAGATTTCACTTAAAGTATGTTTTTCCATAAAAAAAAAAAAAAAAAAAAAAAAAAAAAAAAAAAAAAAAAAAAAAAAAAAAATCAAAAACCTTTTCATTTATAATAATATCTAAAAATTATAAAACTACAAAACAATATTTCATAATTGTATATATTTTATGAAATTATAATTTTCGAAAGAGGAAAAAAACTGAAAAATTGTAAATAAGAAAACAAAAAATTCCCAAAATATATATATATATATATAGGTCCCAATTAATGAAGAATTTAAATACAATTTTATTTTTTTTAAACAATGGATACAATAAATCTTATAAAAATGTGTTCGGTAAAAATAAGTAGAATTGTTTTTCAAAAACAGTTTCCTAATACAATCCTAAAAACTAGTTTAAAATCAGAAAAAGATTAAGGTGCATTTGGTTGAATATTCCTATCTATATTCCCAATCCTATTTCCAAAATATTTGTTTGTTTAATTATTTAGGAAATATTAGTATATTTTTTTAAATTATTTTAGACCGCTTAAGTTTATTAATTTCATTAAATACCCCTAGAAAAAAAGTTTAAAAATTAACAGAAACACCCCCACCCACCCATACTTGCTAGATTCCAGCAACCACCGTCAGTGGTAGCTGAAATCTATCACAACGGCCTATAAACGATCGGAACTAGCCGGTAATTCATCGATGTGGCCTTTTCCGGCCAGATCTGGCCGTCATCGACAACCAAAGAAATGGTCATCGTTGACGGTCAATGACGGCCAAATCTTGGCCATCGTTGATCGACAGCGATGGCCATACATTTGGCTGTCGTTGACGGCCAGATCTGGCCGTCGACGGCCAATCGATCTAGCCTTTTCCGGCTAGATCCGTGGTCGATCTGGCCGAAAAAGGCCATATCGACGCCCGACCCGTCAGATCCGACCGGTCTACGTCGTAATGCCCTTTTTCGGTCAGATTTCGATGGTGGTGATCGGAATCTGACACCGTGGGTAGGTGGGGGTGTTTTTATTAATTTTTAAACTTTTTTTAGGGGTATTTAATGAAATTAATAAACTTAAGGGGTATAAAAAATTAAAAAATATATACTAATATTTCCTAAATAATTAAACAAACAAATATTTTGGGAATATGGATAGGAATATTTAACCAAACGCACCCTAAAAGTTTTCATAGTTTTCTACAGCTTTTAATCCGAAAACAATTTTCAAATTTTATGTCAGACACATTTTCAAATATTAAAATATAACTCAAATTTGAATAGTATTTTAGTTTTTGAAAATCATTTTTTTCGACAAATATTAAAGGCCCATAAAAATTTGAAAAAAATAATCAAAAACTGAAAAAACATAAAAATAAAAAAAGTCGGCTGAAATCGCACTTGCGTGGGTGCGACTCCGACAGAGTCATACCTGTCCGTGTGCGATTCCCGCTTAATTAATTAAAAACATTAAAAACATCCAGCTGAGTAAAGGAAATGAAACTGATATCCTCCATGATCATTTCTTGGTTTGTACTTTATAATATCTGCATGAAGATCATAAAAAAATTAAGAGATTTGATAGTACAATATAATCAAATAATGACCACCAATCAATTTATCAGATTGCAATGGCCAGAGGAACGCAAGTTACAAAAAGCTAACAGTAACCCC
This sequence comes from Pistacia vera, assembly GCF_008641045.1. NCBI lineage: Eukaryota > Viridiplantae > Streptophyta > Magnoliopsida > Sapindales > Anacardiaceae > Pistacia > Pistacia vera. The sequence continues at coordinate 661,816 of NW_022195500.1, forward strand.
TCATCTTAATCAACTTCTGTTCAATTGTCTCATCGATCTTTTTCTCCCAAAAGATATTATAGCCTTAAATCCAAAGCAGCTAAGAGTTGATCACTTCCAACATCCCATTGTTTATGTTGGTTGTGAACTGCACTTTTCCATTAAAACAAACTGAATTTATACAAAGTCTTTTGGTGTAGTGTTGCACCTAATCTGCAGTAAAACTTTACAAGCAAATTATCACCAACCATACATTATTAACAACTACAGTTATATCACATTAAACATAGGTGATAATCCTAAGATTATATTTTTTTTCTTATGATTTCAGTAGGATTTTTAATACTTCTCATCAGATTCTGGCTTGAATTGTTACTTAATTCAGTCTATTTTATGTTTTAGGCTTAAATCCTATTTTGGAGAGAAACAGAGCAAAATTGAGCTCGTTGACCCAGTTTTCATCGTAGTTCAGAAGATCAGAGAAGTTCTGAGGTTGATTGGAAGCACCCTTGAAGCTTGATCTGACTGGAAACCAAGAAGAGCAAAGATTCAAGTGAACAGACAAGCTGAGGGCAGTTCCATAAATTCAGGCCCTAAAACAGAACTTCGCCACGACAAGGTTTTTCCTTCTCCGCGGTGAAGTATTCCTAGAATTTTGGGTGTCACAAGATTAACTTACTATAGAAGTTATGTGTATAGAGTTAGGGGTATATGTGTAAATGTAAGGTAGTGAAAATATATATAGGGTGTAATATTATTTTATTATTTTAATTGAATAAACTACAGTAGAATATTTTATCACATGATATCAAAGCACCAATCTTATGGTTTTGTTCTGGTGGCTGACTGCACTGTTCACGTGACACTGTTAACATGACACTGTTCACAAGACATTATTAACGGTTGTTACTTTTTCCGGTGATTAAGTCTGTAATGTCTCCTGTTTTTCAGTCATGGTTTCCGGTTGGTGATTTGTTTCTATTATTATGCAATTTCTAGTTATTGTGTTTCTTTTTTTTTATGTTTATTTTATGACTGTTCTGGTTGTGGTGTTCGATTTGAATTGTGAATTTGTTGTGAATTGGTGATTTGGGTTTGCTGGATATTGGTGATTGGAGGTGATCTTGTCTGTGAGCTTAGTAGAGAATTCATTGTTGGTTTGATTAAGCTATGGCAGTGGAAGATAAACAGGTGGTGACTGAAATTTCAGTTCACTCATCTGCAAGGATTACTGACAGGAATCTACTGGGAAAGTAGAATTATGCTCAATGGAGACGAACTGTTAGGAGATATGTTTCTAGCATTAGCATAGGAGATCATTTGACTGAGGATCTATCTACGGATTCACTTCCACGAACAGAGAGTGTTAAGCAACCAGAAGGTAGTGATAAGAGATTAGAGAGTGTTAGGAGAATTTGGAAGAAATGGCTCATGAAGGAAGCTAAATTGTTTAATCAGATCCAGAATACTCTAGATTCCACAGTGGATGATGTTATTAATCATTGTGATACAGTTAAAGAGTTATAGAAGTATCTAGAGTTTCTGTATGCTAGTAAACATGACTTGTCTCATGTTCATGAGCTGTTATTGTGGATTTATCAAGCAAATATGCAAGAGAATACTATACAAAGGTGGAGCAAGCCTTTCAGGAAAAACGAGCTATATTCCCTATGACTGCAGATGTTGTGCAAATGAAAGAACAAGAAGAGCAAGTGGTGTGCAGTGTTTTCTGGTTGGGCTGAGACCAGAATATTAGATAGTTCGGATACAACTCCTTACTAGTGATAAACTTCCTTCTCTAACAGAGGTTTATGCTCGTCTTCTTCGGGTTAGTAAAGGGGATGATAGAGAAGCATCTAAAGACAGGGAGACTCTTCATGTTGCTCAAGATTATGCGGCTCTTGCTAGCATGAAGTCTAATAGTGGTAAAGGCAACAAAGGTGCCAGTCAAGATATCAAGGGTACTCGTGGTAATGGTAATGGTCCTCGTACTTGCTTCCATTGTGGTGTTGAAGGTCATGTCAAAAAGAATTGTTAGAAGTTACATGGAAAGCCTCCAACTATGTCAAGCAATCAAAAATATGCTCATGTTGCCACTCAAGATGATATTTTACCTATCCTTCACATGTTACTATATCTACAGATGAGTATGCTCGCCATACTTAGCTTGCTAGCCCCCAGTCATCCATTCTGTCAACTGTTACTACATTAACTCAACTAGGTAATCTGATAGCTTGTGTATCTACTTCTAGTCATAACTGGGTCATTGATTCTGGTGCTACGCACCGTATGACAAGTGATACAAGTATTCTCTCCTCATTTACACCTTTTTCTAATTTTTCTTCTGTTACTTTAGCTAATGGGTCTACTGTGCCAATTATGGGTTGTGGTGCTGGTAATCCCACCAAATCTATGTCTCTCTCCTCTGTTCTATGTCTTCCTCACTTTCCCTTTAATCTCTTATTTGTTAGTCAAATCACTACTGCATTTAATTGTGGTGTTTACTTTTTCCCTACTCATTGTATCTTTCAGGATCTTGGAACAAAGCAGATTATTGGTAGGGCTCGTGTCTCAGGTGGCTTGTACATGCTTGATGACATCTCTACTCTAATGCCACCACATGTTGCAGGTACCAGTGATTTGTCCTTCTCTTTTTTCCATGGTTGTTTTGGTCATCCTCCTCTTCCAATCCTGAAGAAGTTATGTCCTAGTTTACAGTCAATGTCACAGCTTAACTGTGAAGCGTGTCAATTTGGGAAACACCATCGAGTGTCTTTCAGTCCTAGAAAAAATAAACGAGCTATTGCTCCTTTTGATGTTATACATTTTGACATTTGGGGTCCTTGTCTTGTTTTATCTAAATATGGTTATAAATATTTTGTTACTTTTATGGATGATTTTTCATGTGTTACGTGGCTATTTTTATGAAAAATTGTTATGAATTATTCTCTATATTTTGTGCCTTTTATACTAAGATACAAAACCAATTTGCTTCATCTATCAAAATTTTGTGAAGTGATAATGCCAAAGTATAATTTTTTGCCTCTCTCTCTTCTTTTTTGTCCACCAGGGGTATTATTCATCAGTCGTCTTGTGTGTATATGCCTCAGCAAAATGGAGTTGCTAAGCGAAAAAATTGTCATTTGTTAAAGGTCGCTCGTACACTTCTCTTTCATATGAAAGTCTCTAAAGAGTTTTGGGCACATGTTATTTCTACTGCTTGTTACTTAATCAATCGTATGTCTTCATCTATTCTATTTGGCCAAATACCTTACTCCATTCTTTTTCCTTCTCAACCTTTGTTCCCTTTCGCTCCTAAAATCTTTGGGTGTACTTGCTTTGTTCAAGTTGTTTGCCATCATCTTTCCAAATTAGACCCTGGATCCCTCAAGTGTATATTCTTAGGTTACCCACAGTATCAAAAAGGCTATCGTTGTTTTTCTCCTACTTTGGGTAAGTATATTGTCTCGGCTAATGTTTCATTCTTCGAAACTACTCCTTATGTTGACAATTCCATTCCATCTTCTTCTCTAGTCATTGATGATTTTCTTATTTATACCATTACTCACTATAGCTCTCCACCCCTATCTTGTCCTCCTATCACTCAGATATACTCTCGCCGCCCTCCACCGCAACAAGTGGCACTAGCGCTAACACCAATGTCGGCATCTGATACACTTGAGACTTTGCCCCTACTACCTACCTGGCCCCCGGGTCTGGATCCTCCTCCTTCTAACCTAGATCTTCTCATTGCTTTACGTAAAGGTAAGCGCCTTTGTACTTATCCTATTTCCTCTTTTGTTTCTTATAACTCATTGTCTCTATCTTCCAAGTTGGTTGTTGCCTCTTTAGATTCCGTGTCTATTCCCCGTTCAGTGTTTGAAGTAGTTGCTCGTGATGGATGGCGAAGGGCTATGCAAGAAGAGATGTTGGCTCTTGAGCATAACAATACATAAAATCTCGGTGATTTACCTGGTGACAAAAATACCATTGGGTGTAAGTGGGTTTTCATGGTGAATGTTAATCCTGATAGGTCTGCGGCCTGGTTGAAAGCTCAGTTGATTGCTAAGGGTTATGCTCAAACATATGGTATTGATTATTCGTAGACATTTTCTCATATTTCTAAGATGACCTTTGTTCGGTTGTTTATTTCTCTTATAGCTTCCTATGGTTGGCCCCTTCACCAACTTGATGTCAAGAATGTCTTTCTTCATGGTGATCTTCTTAAGAAGGTTTACATGGAGCAACCACTAGGGTTTGTTGCTCAGGGGGAGTCTGGAAAGGTATGCAAACTTAGAAAATCTTTATATGGTTTGAAACAATTTCCACGTGCTTAGTTTGGGAGATTTAGTGATGTAGTGATTGAATTTGGTTTGCATAGAAGTGCTTATGATCATTCTGTCTTCTATAGGCAATCTAGTTCTGTATTCTCCTCATTGTTGTTTATGTTGATGACATTGTAATCACTGGTAGTGATAGTGTTGGTATTCATAGTTTGAGAATCTTTTTGGCTTTCAAATTTTCACACGAAAGACTTAGGCTCTTTAAAGTATTTTCTGGGATTTGAGGTTTCTCAAAGTAGGAGAAGGATTGTCTTGTCTCAACGCAAGTATGTGTTAGATTTGTTGACTGAAACATGTCTAACTAGAGCCAAGCCTTGTGATACTCCTATGGTTCCTAACGTAAAATTGAATGTTGAAGATGGAGAGGTGTTTGTTGATCCAGAGCGATATAGATGCAAAGTTGGAAAGTTGAATTATCTTGCAGTAACTTGTCCAAATATTACTTTCTCAATGAGTGTGGTAAGTCAATTTATGTCATCTCTTAGGACACCTCATTGGGATACAGTTCTTCATATTTTGAAATATCTCAAGAGGGCTCTTGGACGTGAGATCCTTTATATTAATCATGGCCACAGTAAAGTAGAAGGATTTTCATATGCAAATGGTGCAGGATCATTTGTAGACAGACGTTCTATGACTGGATTTTGTGTTTTTGTTGGAGGGAATCTTATTTCTTAGAAAAGTAAGAAACAACCTGTTGTAGCTGGATCAAATGCAGAATTTGAGTATCGAGCTATGGCACAAGTAACTTGTGAGCTTATATGGACAAAATATCTCCTTAGAGAAGTTGGAATTGGTGATCCATGGATTCTGGACTTGTGGTGTGATAACCAAGCAGCCATACATATAGCCAACAATCCAGTTTTTATGAGCGAATAAAGCATATAGAAGTTAATTGTCATTTTGTCTGAGAGAAACTTGAACAAAAATTAATTTCCACTAAGCATAGCCAAACTTGCAGCTTCAACTAACGACCATCTTCATTAGTTTCCAGCAAAATATCATCACATTCAACAGTTTATAGCTTCTTAACTTGAAATACCAAGCACGTCCTCTTGTAATTACTGACAAACTTTAAAGACTGAAATCACTCTAATGATGAGCCCTTCCTAAACCTGGGTCACCAATTATTCTTCCTGAGTGACATTGAAGAGGACGAAATCTCCAAGCGAGTTCAATCTATCTAACAATCGCTGAAAAAGGTTGGAGTTTCAAAGCAATAGAATAATACTTGCTAGATTTTCAGGAAGTTTGAATCACCAATAATCACTACAAGAACAATTCCCATCCTCAAAACTATGGAACCCATTGAATCCCTCACAATTACATTCAACAGTTTATAGCTTCTTAACTTGAAATACCACAACTTCCTCTTTTAATCTACTGACAAACTTTAAAAGACTGAATCAACTCTAATGATCGTAGCCCTTTCCAAACCTGGTCCCAATTATTCTTCTGAGTGACATTGAAGAGGACAGAAATCTCCAAGCGAGTTCAATCTTATCTAACAATCGTGCTGAAAAAGGTTGGAGTTTCAAAGCAATAGAATAGATACTTGCTAGATTTTCAGAAGGTTTGAATCACCAATATCACTACAAGAACATTCCCATCCTCAAAACTATGGAACCCATTTGAATCCCTCGCAATTATTTTTCTCATCCTCAAAGCCATTGAGTGACGAAGCTACTGAAACACTTTAACATGGGTGGCTGACGGTCACAATCATATGGGTGTTGAGTTGTTTTGGCTAATTTTTAAACTTTTATCTAAGTAAAAAGCTTCTCTCAAATTCTTTTATCTTCAACATTAAATATATTAATATAATATATTTACCAATTTATTTCAATCTAATTAAACATATAACATAATATTTCTAAAATTTCAAAGTATTTATCTTCTCATTAATATAATATTTTCAATAATATATAATTTTTGAACTAAACCCCTTAAAGATAGTTTTTCAGAATTTTCATACACATAACGAAACGAAGATGTTATATAAAATTTCATATATAAGATGTGACCACTGACAATTGAATTTTCGGAGAAATAATGTAAAAGGCAGGGGATTCTCATAAACTAATTAATGAAGCTTTTTAACTTTTGGAAAATCATTTCTTTGGATTGGGGACAAGCAAACTTGTTAACATATTTACGAGTCGGCAAAAGTAAGGGAGTGCTTTACCATAAATTCCACAAAAAGAATGATTGTAAGAAAATATTAAAATATTAGCGAAGCACTAGCAGACTGACTCAAAGACTTCAATTTTGTAGAGAATACGTGATAAGTCAATGAAAGTAATTCACTTTCCGCTGCATCTATGTTAATCCACAATAATATTTTTATTTTTCAATTATTATAAAGATTATTTTTTAAATCGATTATATATTATCACAAATTTAAAGAAGCATAATTCTAAACTAATTTAAATACACGTTAAACACAAACAAATATATAAGTCTGGAATGAGAATTGAATTAGTATTGTAGTGATAATTTAAAGTTATTTCGATATAAGTAAAAACTAAATGAGATAAATTAATTGTTAATAAAATATATATTTTCTAAAAAAGAATAAAAAAATAACTTAAATTTTATAGAAGTTATTTTAATATTTTACTTCAACATTTTTTTCCCCTTTATTCGATTAAAAAAAAAGCAGTGGATTTTTTTGGGTAAACCCGGTAAATGTATAGAAGAGAAAAAAGAACAACGTAGGGAGGTAACTCCCGGGCAAACTACTTTTCTTCTATTTTTAAGTGAGACTGTAAAGAAGAGAGAACAAGAAAACCTTGATCTAAGGGACCAATTATTAATTCTTCTTCTTTACTATTGCAAAACTCATTTGAAATTGAGATTAGTTCATTTCTTGAATTGGGTATCTGGGTTTTGAAGAGAAGTGTGGAATGCAGCTGACTTCCTTGGAGGAGCTGCGGTTGGAGCAGTGTTGGGCGAGCTACTAAGAGCTGTTTTAGAGCAGAGAGAAAGCAAAAAACTTTAAGCCCCAGTTGGCAATTACAATCCACTTTGGAAATAATGTTTCGGTTATCCAACAAATTGAGAAGTACAATGAAAATTGGATTATCCGAAGAGTGAAACTCAATTGATATTGAGAAATGAAGGAAGGGGCAGCTTGTTCGCAGATGCTTAACAGTGAAGTGGAATTACTTAAAAGGACTCGTTATGCTGATAAACTAATCAAACGAATAGTTTAATGGACAGGTTCTTTCAGGTTGATATGAGCACAACAGACCAGAGACAACAAAGAAATTCTGCTGGGTATGAGAGATCTGCAAAGGTCGTTCACCGCATGTATAGTAATGGAAGCATTGGTGTCAAGTTTAGTCGAGATGGAATTATTAACCTTGTTCGGTGCCTAATCCCCGGAGATGACCCCTGGATTAGATGTACCTTGGAGGAGTTGAAGAGGGAATTGTTGGGATGGCAAGCAAGTGATTGTTGTGTCAGCCCCTGGAGAACTGGGAAGACTACATTGATTAAGAAACTTTGCAAAGATGAAAAAGTCGAAGGTATCAATTTATATTACTCGTTCTCTTTTTGTTTTCTAAGCCCCTTATGGTTAAGTTAATTTGCACATTTTGTTGGAATTCTTCTTTCGGAGTGGATTTTTATTTATAATGATCGTCTCCGATAACTTTTCAATGTATATACTGATTGTGTTTGAATTGAACTCGGTGGCCTTTATGTAAAATCTTGACACTTTTGCCATATTGCCAGATAATATGTAAACATTGATTTTCCATTATGCCAAATTTCTTTATGTAGAATTGGCACTTAATTTCATTAGAATTTTTATCAAAAGCATTCTAACACAGTATTTCAACAGCAAAATTCAAGGACAACATTTTCTTTGTCACTGTTTCTAAACCACACAATGTGAAGGTTATTGTACGGAAAATAATCCAGCATATGGGTAAAGATGTGTGTGAGTTTCAAACAGATGAGCATGCAATCAATGACTTGGAACGTTTGTTGAAGGAAATGGGTTCACCACCCATATTGTTGGTCCTTGATGATGTCTGGTCTGGATCAGAATCCATGCTGCACAAGTTCAAGTCCCAATTGCCCAATTACAAGATTTTGGTGACTTCAAGAGCTGTATTCCCAAAACTTGGTTTTGAATATAATTTAAAACCATTGAGTGACGAAGCTGCTGAAACACTTTTCCGTTATACAGTGGGTGGAGACTCATACGTTGGAGATAAAAAGCTTGTCAATAAGGTGCTCTGTCAATCTGCAGTACAAACATACATGCACATATGTGTCTGTTTCCTTTTCCTTTTTATCCTCATTATTCATGTATCGAATACCAAATCATTTTTAGTATAAGTTAGGAAGTTTTTGGCATGTTTAATCACTCTTTCTACCATTGGCCAACGTACAGTGACAAATGTGACCGTTGCACTATAAATTGAGCCTTTTAAACAACAAAAGCAAACTTTGATCTGATGTGAATTCATTGCAGATATTGGGAGTCTGTAAGGGATCTCCACTAGCCCTTACTGTAGTTGGTAGATCACTCTGTGGGCGGTCTGCAGCAGTCTGGAAAAGTAGAGTGAAGGAATGGCAGGATGCAACTATTTTCCATTCTAACACTGATTTGCTTGTTTGTCTCCAAAGCAGCTTGGATGCCTTAGATGATAAGCTCAAGGAGTGTTACATGGACCTTGGTTCTTTTGCTGAGGACCATAGAATTCCTGTCACTGCCCTCATCGACATGTGGGTGGAATTGTATAAAAGGGATGAAGATAATCTTTATCTCATCCTTAGTGATCTCTCTGACGTAAATCTGTTTGATCTAGTGGTGACCAGGTATGCTGGCTATATAGTTCTCTATGATGTAACTAAATGCTTTCCCTAATGATTTTTTTTTTTTTTTATGTAAAAAAAGCAAAAAGTTTCAGGGAGCCACAAGTTTAGCATTTTGTCATTTGTTTTATGGATGATTGTCATCAATTGTTGCAAATGATAATTGATTGTGATGAATTTTCTATTTGAGCTACTGACTATTCATTCTATCAACTTAGCAAGTCTCTTGCTTTATATCTACAGAATTTGAATCTGATCCTGACTAATCAATTTATGTCTATTCAACCGGAAAAATGGCAGTGATGATGGCTCCTACAATGATCACTTTGTTATACACCATGATCTTCTCAGAGAGCTAATTATCCATCAAAGCTTATTAGAACCAGTAGAAAAGATGAAAAGACTATTCATAGAGATAAGTGGAAACAATTTTCCTCCGTGGTGGTTGGAACAGAATCTGCACCCAGTTAATGCCCGTCTCTTGTCAATCTCCACAGGTTTTCATTTCTAACACACCTTCTTAAATGTTTTTATTTTTATTTGTTCTGCTCATTACTAAGTTGGACATAATTCGCAGATGAAACATTCTCATCCGGTTGGTATGACATCAAAGCACCTGCAGTTGAAGTTGTAGTTCTAAATGTTCGAACAAAGGAGTACGCCATGCCAGATTTTATGGAGAAGATGGAAAAATTGAAGGTCTTGATAGTCACAAGTTGCGGATTCCTTCCTGTTGAATTAAGTAACTTTCAACTTCTTGGTTCTTTGTCAAATCTAAAGAGAATTAGATTGGAGCGAGTTTCAATTTCCTTTGACATGACAACGATACAAATGAAGAATCTGCAGAAGTTATCCTTGGTTTTATGCAATGTGGGTCAGGTTTTTAGTAATTCTACCTTCCAAATTTCAGATGCATTTCCAAATTTGAAGGAGATGGACATTGACTATTGCAATGATCTAGAGGCACTGCCTGATGGGGTATGTGATATTGTCTCCCTAGAAAATCTCAGCATCACCAATTGTCATAAGCTGTCCCAACTGCCGGAAGGGATTGGCAAGCTGGTAAACTTACAGGTGCTAAGGCTTGCTTCTTGTACTGATCTCGAAGCATTGCCAGACACAATTGGGGACCTAGCCAATTTAAGACTTCTTGATATATCTGAATGCCTAAGCATCACAGAATTGCCAGCACAGATTGGTCAGTTATACAGATTAGAAAAACTTTGCATGAGAGGCTGCTGTAGTTGTGATCTACCCACATCAATTACGAAGCTTAAGAATTTGGAGGTTGTGCGATGCGATGAAGAGACAGCTTATAAATGGGAAGAACTAGAGGCCTGTTTCACATATCTGACAATAGAAGTGCCTAAAGAAGATATAAACTTAAATTGGCTTTACAAGTAACATTTGTCAGAAATTTCAAGCAATCCTCACGCTCTGTTGAGAATATGGCTCAGCAGCTGATTTGGTCAAGGATTGCTGCTAATGTGTTGTTGCTGATTTGGTGTTGAAAGTTGTTAAAGGTGTGCGTTTCCAGAGTTAAGTCTTTGAAATAGTGCTAGTCATGTGCTTGTTTTTAGGAGTATGTTATTTCAATAGTGGATAAGCTGTTAGTGGAGTCATGTTCAGTTTTTTTAGCAAGTTTGTTAAAGTATTTCTATTACAAAATCTTGTATATATTTGCTCCTGATTCACTAAAGATTTGTGTGAGCTTGTAGTCTCTCTTAAGTCATTTTTGCATTATCTCTGTTCAGATTTTGTCCTTGAACAAATAAAACTATACGCTCTATTGACTTGTAATTATGTTAGAATGGAAGTGATAGAAAAAATTTCATGGGGAAGTAGTGTGTATCTCTTCTGTACTTGATGTTGCTGTTCAAGTGATAATCTAAACCAGAAGTTCTGGATCGACTAGGGTATTGTCCACTTAATTTTTAAAAGAGAAATTAAACGAAGCTAGTTTCATGTATATATTCTGAGAAAAAGTTGCTTGTAATTTACAAAGAGCAATGAGGTGGGTGGTTCCAGTGTCGTATGGGATTACATGTCCATGGCTTCTGCCGCTTTTCCCAATTTGAATACACATTAAAACAAAACAATATAATAATGTTTGAAAAGAGAATTAAATTAATAATTGTAAATTTAAAAAAACAATAATTGTGAACTAATTTGAATACACCTAAAAACAAAACAAATATATAAACTAATCTGAATTTCCCGCACGACATCATGAAACCGACAAGTTCATTAGGAAATTGGAACAAGGCGAGCAACTTGTGCCGCAAATGCTCAACAGTAAGGTTGAATTGCTTTAAAAGAATCGTTTACGCTCACAAACTCCAGAAACTGGATACCTCAATAGTCAGGTTGATATGGTCGCACAACAGGCAAGAGACACTTGTGAAGTCAATGAAATGCATAGCATCGTCAAGAGACTCGACGGTAAAGAAAACGCAAGTGGGTTTAAAATTATTGGAGCTTGCTCAGTGCCTGATCCTCCGGAGACCCCTGGCCTGGATGTGCCTTTGGAGGAGTTATACACACTTTTGCAACTAATAAAATTGTGAAAACAAACGAAAAGTATGAATTGTGTCACTAAATTAATTTAAAGTAATATTGAAAACTTTATTACAATAAAAATTTGAGTTACTATTGAGATTATGACAGTTGTGACAAAGTGAAAGCAAAGTAAACAAAATATAGGTTGAATGATATTTCCCACCCAAGTTTGAGGAATCTACATTTTCTCACCAGCAATCATTGAGAAGAACATTTACTTACCCCATCGTTAAAATTAACGGTGAAACGGTTCACACAGTATATATTATAGGATTAATGTCGATTATACCCCTAAAATACAAACAAACGAACAATTGTCTTCACCAACTTAGGAATTAACCACTTAAACCCCTATCTTCAATTTCTATAAAGAGAAATATTATAGGTACAAAGAGTCTTACAAAGAGTTTTTGTATAAAGTGATATAACACTTTTTTTTTCATAAACTAGTGGTGTGACAGCTGTCACATTACTTTGTACAAAGACTTTTTGTAAGAGTCTTTGTACCTCTAACATTTCCCTTTTATAAAATGGAGGTTTCACTTAAAGCATATGTGTTTCCATAAAAAAAATAAAAAAACCTTTACATTTATAATAATATCTAAAAATTATAAAACTACAAAACAATATTTCATATTTCATATATTATATATTTTATGAAATTATATAAAAACATAATTTCTAAAAGAGGAAAAAAAACTGAAAAATTGTAAATAAGAAAACAAAAAATTCCGAAAATATATATATATATAGGACCCAATTAATAAAGGATTTAAATACATTTTTTTATTAATAGGAGATACAATAAATCTTATGAAAATGCATTTGGTAAAAATGATTAGAATTGTTTTTCAAAAATAGTTTTCCAATACAAACCTAAAAACTAGTGTAAAATTAAAAAACATTAAAAGTCATTTTCATAGTCTTCTACCGCTTTTAATCTGAAAACAGTTTTTAAATTTTATATTAGACACATTTTTCAAATGTTAAAATACAACTAAAATTTGAATCATAATTTAGTTTTTGAAAATTATTTTTGAATCACAAATGAAAAAGGCCCATAAAAATTTGAAAAAAAAAAAAAATCAAAAACTGAAAAAAAAAAAAACAGTTGGCTAAAATCGCACTCAACTAGGTGCGATTCGGCTAAATCATACATGGTCGTGCGCAATTCCAGCTTAATTAATTAAAAACATCCAGCTGAGTAGAGCAAATGAAACTGATATCCTCCATCATCTTTTCTTGGTGTATACTTTATTTTTAAAAAATTATTTGGTAAGTTATTTGAAAAAATGTTATTTTGAAAAATTATCTGAATAAATAGGATATGATTAAATTAAATAGGATAAGATTATGAGATTGTATTTGGTATAATGTGTAAAAATTATATTTAAGTTGGATAAAAATTAAAATAGTTGTTTGATACATTTTTTAAAAACATTTTCTGAAAATATTTAGATTATTTTTAATCCCCTATATTTGTTAATTTAGCTAAACACCTCTAACAATAAAAGTTTATAAATTAACAAAAACATTCATCCACCAAAACCAAATTGCACACGATTTGTTGGACTTGGTCAATTGTACGCCAATCGTGCAAAAAACGGCTAGATCTATAACTAGAATTTGGTTGTCGTTAATGGCCAAAATATGGTCGTCAACGACTAAATCTTTAGTCGTAAATTTGGCCAGAAAAAACTAGATCGACGCACGACTAGTCAAGTTTGACCGATTGTGCATCGTTTCAATACCGACGATCACCGATGGTAGCGACGACGGCTGGTGGTGGTTGCTAGGGGTCAACAATGGCTTGTGTGGGTATGATATTTTTATTAATTTATAAACTTTTATTGTAAAATGTAATTATTTTTAGTTGAATAGAATTAAAAAAAATATTAAAATAAGATAATAGAAAACAAGTCCAACCCACTTTTCATTTTCAATGAAAAAAATCTTATTTGACGGTGATTGATTTTTAAAATAATGATCCCAAGTAAACAAACACATATTTTGTTTTGTAATCAAAGTAGGACAATTAAAAAGAGTGAAACAAGCAGGGTAAGAGATTTGATATTACAATATAATCAAATAATGACCACCAATCAGTTTATCATATTGCAATGGCCAGAGGAACCACAGCAAGTTACTAAAGGCTAACAGTAACCCGTCATCTTAATCAACTTCTGTTCAATTGTCTCGTCTTTTTCTCCCAAAAGATATTATAGCCTTAAATCCAAAGCAGCTAAGGGTTCCACACTCCAACATCCCATTGTTTATAGCTTCTTAACTTGAAATACCAGCAACTTCCTCTTTTAATCTATGACAAACTTGAAAAGACTGAATTAATCTGATGATCATAGCCCTTTCCCCACACCTGGGTCACCAATTAATCATCCTGAGTGACATTGAAGAGGACAGAAATCTCCAAGTGAGTTCAATCTTTTCTGACAGTCGTGCTGAAAATGGTTGGAGTGTCAAAGCAAAAGAAATATACTTGCTGGATTTTCAGAAGGTTTAAATCACCAATAATCACTACAAGAACAATTCCCATCCTCAAAACTATGGAACCGATTTGAATCCCTCACAATTATTTTTCTCTTAACAATCTTTGAGATAAACTTGATGGCATTGTGGCAATCTACACAAGTTCTTAAATTCTTAAATACTTTGATTGTTTTTCCCGGGGGAGTAGCAATAATCCCAAAAGCAACTGCAAGCTTCTCACTGTGGTACGAGAGATTTTGCTCCTTCTGCTCCTCCTCCACATCATGCAACACAAAATTGGTATCAGGAATATACCCTTCTTCCCTCATTCTTCTTGAAAGCTTGCCCAAAAACTCATGAATTTCCTTGGACTTCGGATGAGATGTATCTCCCACTAAGAACACATGCACCTCTCTCTTGACCTCTATCCAACTCAAACCTGGTTTCTTTACAACGCCTTTGTCATCCATTATCTTTCTGATTTTTGAAACTTCTTTCCACATGCCAGCAGCGGCATAAATGTTGGCCACAGTAATGTAAGTGGCTGGATTCTCAGGCTCAATCTCAAATAATGCTTCTGCTGCTTGTTTAGCCAGTTCAAGGTTTCCATGAATTCTGCAACCACCAAGCAAGGAAGCCCACAAAAATTTATCTGGTTTCATTGGCATTTTAGAAATGATGCCCTCAGCCTCCTTAAACCGACCAGACCTTGCCAATAGATCAATAATACAAGCATAATGATCAGCAGTATGTGTTAGCCCATGTTTCTCCTTTATTGAGTGGAAATACTCAAGCCCTTTATCAACCAAACCAGCGTGAGTACAGGCTGTAAGAACTCCAACAAAGACAATATGATCAGGCTGAGTACCTGATTTAAGTAACAACTCAAAGTACTCCAAAGCCTTATCAGGCAGACCATTTTGAGCATATCCAGCAATCAATGAAGTCCAGGAAACTAAATCTGGTCTAGGGATCTCATTAAATACTCTTTTCGCATTTTCAACATTTCCACACTTAGAGTACATATGAACAAGCGCACTAGCTGCAAAACTGTAAGGATCAAATCCTATTCTCGTCATATACCCATGAACTTGTTTTCCAAGTTCCTCTGCTGCATGATCAGCACACGCATTCAAAACCCCGGCAAAAGTAAACTCATTAGGCCTACTCCTTGATTTCATCAACTCACAAAACAAAGCAAACCCTTCTTCTCTCCTCCCTTCTTCAAAATATCTCCCAATCATAGCTGTCCATGAAACTACGTCTCTATCCAACATTCCATCAAAAATGTGCCTCGCTTCATTTATACTCCCGCATTTTCCATACATATCAGACAAAGCACTCCAAACTATCTCATCTGAATCCAACCCAGTTCGCATTATATAACCATGAATCTCTTTACCTAAACGTAAACAGTGAATAGCTGACACTGCTGCCAATGCACTAGACACGGTAAACTTATTCGACACCGAACTTTCACTTCTTTGCATGCTTCTATACAACTCTAAAGCCTCTATTGTCTGATTATAACGTACATACCCCGAAATCATTGCAGTCCAAGAAAAATTGTCTCTTTGAGGCATTTCATCGAAAAATTTTCTTGCTTGTTCAAGAAACCCCACTTTCGCATAACCGGATATCATAGTGTTATACGAGCAAAGATCTCTTTCATTCATTTCATCAAAAACTTTCTGGGCATCAATTAAACTCTCACATTTCGCGTACATATCTAGCAAACGGTTAGATATGAAGACACCGGGCTTAAACCCGGAAGCTTTTAAGTGTGCATGGACTCTTTTGCCCTCTTCGAGAGCGTAATTTTGGCGGCAAAATTGGATGAGAGTGGAATAGATTGAAGCAGAGGGCTGGTTGATTTGATGGAGGACATGAATTGCTTCTTTCAAGCGTTTTTGGTTGCATAAAATGTCTAACGCTTCTTTGAATTTGTTGTCTTTGCATAAGCTGGTTATGAGACTGTCATTGGTGTTAAATTTGAAAAAGGACTTTTGATTAACAGGTTTATGACGGTTAGATTGAGAAGAATAAGAGCAGAAAGTAGTTTTGTTAAGTTGAAACAGATTACAAGTGTTTGAGGTTCTGAACTTCCCTGGTTTCATGGTTTAAAGTGGCTGCCAACAAAAAATTTCACCTGGTTGTGATGTTTAGGAGGATGTAAATGGGCTTTGGTTGAGCCCGGGATAGAAAGCCCATTATGGTTTTGAAGGAATAATAATATTTATCAATTCTAACAGTAAGTGGTGAATTGCAGTGGCTAATTTTTAGGGTGTCTTTGGTTAGGATAATGGGTCCTTAATCCAGTAATGTCATTTTATATTATTGATATTATCATATATGGTTCTTAAGTAATAAACAATTTTGGTAATCTTTCAATACTAATAATAATTATTATAGATTATATAGACAGTAATCTGAATACTACTATTTTCGTAGATTTTCTAAGATTATTTAATAATCTTAATTTTGTTACTATTTTACCCTAAATTAATCAAATAATAAAATAAGGTTTTTTAATCAAACAATTTTGTTACAATTTTACCCATAATTTTGTTCCAATCTAATCTAACATATTTAATACAACATTCCCAATAATTTTTAAAGTAATCTATCTTCTCATTAATATAACATTTACAATAATATAACACAAAGATGTTAATATAAAAATTTCATATATAAAGATGTGACAATTGCAATCGACAATTGCATCTTTGGAGAAATAATGTAAAAAACAGGGGATTCTCATAAACATAAGTAATGAAAGCTTTCACTTTAACCCCAAAGGGTTGGCGTAGTCAAGGAGTTTTATTTTCTTTCTTGAGTTTTTGGTTCAAACCTTAGAGTTACTTGTCACGATAATATTGTGACTTACCTAGTTTTTTTGACTTATAAGGTGTTCAATGGACTCCGGAGATTGAGAGGTGATTGTAAACTGGTTCGGACACTCTGGTTACCAAAAAAAAAAAAAAAAAAAAAAAAAAACTTTCACTTTTGAAAGATCAATTTCTTTGGACTGGGGACGAAGCAAACTTGTGTAACACATCTATATCAATAAGAGTCGGCGAAATTGGGATTGCTTCGGCATAGATTCCACATCAAGAATGATTGAAAAGAAATTGGCAAAATAAAGTTAATCAAACAAGTTTTTTTATGTATAAATTATTCTCTTTTTGTTTGTTTTGTTTTTTTGGGTAAATCAAATATATTTATTATATTTTATTGTTTCGTTTTATTTGGCAAAGGAAAGTGGATTGTTGTTGTTCATTAAGAGGGAATAACAAAAATATTAAAATACATTTGATTAGCGAAGTCAATGAAAGTGATTCATGTTCAGATGCATCTATTGTTAATCCACAATAATATTTTTAATTTCCAATTATTATAAACATTAATTTAAAAATCAATTTATATATTATCGCATTTAGTTTTGTTTTATAGATTAATTCATGGATTTAAAAAAAAATCTTTTTTTTTTTAACTGAAAAACAAATAGGAAGAACTATTAATAATAACATGTTGAATGATATAGTCAACATTATCTTATAACATATATTCAATAAAAATTCAATCAAACCAATTATATATAATTAACGAAGCAAATTTAAAGAAGCAATAATTCTAAACTAATTTGAATACACGTAAAAACAAGGCAAATATAATAAAGTTTGAAATGAGAATTAAATTGATATTGTAGTGATAATTGAAATTTATTTCAATATAAATAAAAACTAAATGAGATGAAACTAAATTGTTAATAAAATATTATAATTTTATAGAAAAAGAATTATTTAATATTTAATTATATACATTTTCTTAAAAAGATCTAAACCTAAAATTTGCAAATTTAGTTATTTGATTAATTGATTATTAAGCAGTAAAAATTAATATTCTACTTTTTTTTTTTTAAATTTTAATTAAAAAAAGTTAAAAACATTCTGAAAATTCTAAAATAAGGCAAAAATGAGACCTGGTCTGCTGGTCAAGTCAAGTTCCAAATGTTATAACGGAAGCTGAGTCAGCTACTGCCTACGCGCTAAATTAAAAATACGATTCCCTCACGTTGATATGAAGAAGCAAAGTGGCGTTTAAGTGGTTGTATACTTGTATTCGTTGATTCTTCTATTTGTGTTTCATTGACAAAAGCAGAGGAGAGGACTCATTCTTAATTTCTTCCAAAATTTAGACTGAAATTTGTTCGTTTCCTAGAATTTAGATTTGTGTTTTCGTTCAAGAGAAAGTGATGCCGGACGTTGGAGGAGCTGCCTTTGGAGCAGTGTTCGGAGAGCTATTACAAGCAGTTGTTGAGGCAAGTATTAAAGCATGGATGTTCAAGTCCCTATTGAAGCAACTGAACTCCACTTTAGAGTCTGTAACTCCTATCGTCAAAGAAATTGAGAAGTTGAACAGAGATTTGGATCGGCCAAGGCATGAAACTGGTAAGTTCATTAGGAAATTGGAACAAGGTGAGCAACTTGTGCCGCAAATGCTCAACAATAAGGTTGAATTGCTTTAAAAGAATCTTTTACGCTTACAAACTCCAGAAACTGGATACCTCAATAGCCAGTTTCTTTCAGGTTGATATGGTAGCACAACATTTAAGGGACACCAAAGAAACACTTGTGAAAGTCAATGAAATGCATAGCATCTTCAAGAGACCCGACGGTAAAGAAAACGCAAGTGGGTTTAAACCGTTTAAAATTATTGGAGCTTGCTCAGTGCCTGATCCTCCGCAGATTGCCCCTGGCCTGGATGTTCAATTGGAGGAGTTAAAGATGGATTTGCTTAAGAAGGGCATGCAAGTGACTGTGGTGTCAGCTCCTGGAGGATCTGGGAAGACTACATTGGTTAAAAAACTTTGCAAAGATGATAAAGTCAAAGGTATCAATTGCAATTACTTGCTTTCTTTTTATGTTATTTAGTAAATTAATTAAGTTACCAATTTTACTAGTGGACTCAAACATGATTGGCAGATGGGATTGTGCTTGATAATTGTTCGAATCATTAGTGATTGTGTTTAGGAAAGTAATGAAGCAATTTCATTTCTTTGTTGCTTTATGTATGTGCAGATTAGATAAATTATATGATATGAATATGCTATTTTGTACAGTTTTCCTTATGTAGAACAGTACAAGTGACAGTTAACAATCTTAAAGCTTCTATCACATGTTACTTGAACAGGAAAATTCCAGAACAACATATTCTTTGTCACTGTGTCTAAAACGCCCAATGTGAAGGTGATTGTACAGAAAATATTTAAACATAAGGATTGCGAGGTGCCTGAGCTTCTGACTGATGAAGACGCATTTAATGAATTGGGACGATTGCTGAACCAAATACAGTCACAGCCTATATTGTTGGTCCTTGATGATGTCTGGTCTGGATCAGAAACCATGATGCAAAACTTGAAGTTCCAATTGCCTGATTACAAGATTTTGGTGACATCAAGATTTGTATTCCCGCAATTTGGTCCTGGACATAATTTGAAACCACTGAATGAAGAAGATTCAATGACTCTTTTTAACCATTCAGCAATGCTGCCAGATGGGACCTTGTACATTCCAGATCAAAATCTTGCCTATCAGGTGCTCTGTGAAGTTTGTAGTTATAAACATGCACATATGTATTTGTCTTCAGTTTATTTCCTGTTTTCTTGTGTAGCATGCATATAGTGCATATGAATACATTTCTTATCCTACCAAATCATGTTTAGTAAATGATTGTATGCCTTTATGCCTGTTTCACTCTTTTTCATCATTTGCCAACATATAGTGACAAATGAGACCATTGCTCTCTAGTTCGATTATTTTTACCTGTTTTGAATCAATTTCAGATAGTGAGAGCCTGTAAGGGATCTCCACTGGCCCTTACTGTAGTTGGCAGATCACTCTGTGGGCAGCCTGAGGAAGTCTGGCAAATAAGAGTGAAGGAATGGACTCAAGATGCAACTATTTTCTATTCTAACACTGATCTACTTGTTCCTCTCCAAAGCAGCTTGGATGCCCTAGATAATAAAATCAAGGAGTGTTACATGGACCTTGGTTCATTTCCTGAGGACCAAAGAATTCCTGTCACTGCCCTAATTGACATGTGGATGGAATTGTATAAACTGGTCGAAGGTCGTTATGCCATTGCAAACCTCAATGATCTCTCCAATCGAAATTTGGTTAATCTGGCGGTCACAAGGTATGCTGGCTATATAGAGCTCTGTGATATAATTAAATGCCCTTCTCTATTCATTTTTACAGGACAGAAAAGAAGTAAAGTAAACAAGAAGTTGTGAGAACAACTAGTAAATTTTAGCGTTTTGTGAATTGTTTTATGGATGTCTGATCTCAATTGATGCAAATGAAAATAAAGGGTGATGAATTCTCTATTGTGCTACCAATTATTTGTTCTATCATACAGGCATCTACCTTTATGTGTGTAGAGTTTGTATCTTTTCTCTGAGCACTCCATTTTCGTTTATTCACAGGAATACTGCTAGTCATAATGGCTGCTACAATGATCATTTTGTCATGCAACATGACCTTCTCAGAGATCTGATTATCCATCAAAGCATGTTGGAGCCAATAGAGAAGAGAAAAAGACTATTCATAGAGATAAGTGGAAACAATTTTCCTGAGTGGTGGTTGGAACAAACTCTGCACCCAGTTAACGCCCGTCTCTTGTCAATCTCCACAGGTTGTTTATCTCTATTTCTAATACATGTTCTAAAATATACTTGGTATTTTTTTTTTTTCTGTCCTTATCATCTCACTAAAAATGGGACATAATTTGTAGATGAAACATTCTCGTCCAGTTGGTACGACATCAAAGCACCTGTTAAGTTGCGGTTGTAGTTCTAACTATCAAACAAAGAAGTACACCTTGCCAATTTTCATGGAGATGATGGACAAAATGAAGGTCTTGATAGTCACAAATAATGGTTCTTCTTGCTGAATTAAGTAACTTTCAAATTCTGGTTTCTTTATCCAATCTAAAGACATTAGATTGGAGGCAGTTTCAATTCCTTCCTTTGACCATGACAGCGATACAAATGAGAATCTGCTGAAAATATCCTTGGTTTGTGCAATGTTGTGAGTTTTTAGGAATTCCCCTTCCACGTTTCAGACGCATTTCCAAATCTAAAGATGGACGTTGACTATTGCAATGTATCTTGATGAATTGCCTGATGGGGTATGTGATATTGTCTCCCTAAACAAGCTCAGCATCACCAACTGTCATAAGCTGACTCAACTGCTGAAGAATTGGGAAGGCTTGTAAACTTAGAATTGCTAAGGCTTGCTTCCTGCGCCGAGTTGAAGCTTTGCCAGACACAAATTGGGAACCTATCTAATTTAAACTTTCTTGACATATCTGAATGTCTAAGCATCAAGGAGTTGCCAAACGATTGGTGAATTATGCGTTTAAAACGCTTAGCATGAGAGGGTGCTCTAGTTGTGAGCTACCCGCGTCCATTATGAATCTTAAGAAATTAGAATTGTGAGATGCACGAAGAGACAGCCTATAACTGGGAACAATTCGAGGCCCTTCTGACAATCTAAAGGTAAAGAGGTGAAAGAGGATCCCGACTTGATTGGCTTCACAATTAACATTTCTGAGAATTTTGTTTTTTTTGTTTTTCTTGTTATACCATGCTCACAGTAAACTCGTTGACTTGTAATTATTATTTTGGAATGATAGTAAAAATATTATAAGAAAAAATACAGGAAAGTTTTGATGATACTCAACGATGACAGTGCTCTATTTTAATATTTGCCCATACTTTATGTCTTGTCGGATGTGGAAAGAACAGTAGATTATCTTTTCTTGGAGAGAGGGATTAAAAAAGGGGATCTCGTGACTTCACTAGTGGCGAGTGGCGACGAAGACTTAATCTAGGTAGAGCCGTAGAGATAACCATTAATTTATTACCAATCATATACAACTTAAAGCCATTTTCAGTTCAATCGTCAATCAAGCGTCGTTGAAATTACGTTTCATTATCATTAAAAAAAAATATATTTTTATAAATTCCCTTGAGCTATGAGTGTTTGAATTTCTATTGAAGTCTGATATAAGATGATATAAACCCATCATTATCATCATTATATGGTTTGATAGTAAAAGCTTTAAGTTTTAAGTGAGTGTTAGGATTTTGGTCCTTTTTTTATTAGTTTTTGAACTGCTGGGGAAACTTGACTGCAATCATCATAATTGTCCGAAACAAAGTTTCAAAACTTAGGAGGGGTAGATTAAGTTTTACTCACAATTTTATACTAAAGAAATTGACTAATCGGGAAAAATACAGAAAAATTAAGTAAATTACTTATTTGACCCTTTTAGGGCTTAAACTAATTAAATAAAATATAACTCAAATTTGAGAAATTAATTAAAAACACATCTTCTGTTTTACATGTTTTTTCATCATTTAATAACCACAAAAAACGTTTACGAAATTAAATTCAGATTTTAATTCAAATTCTACATTCTAAATTTAACAAGGCAAAGGAGAAGGGCGTCTTGAAGAACTCTAAACTCTAAAACCCTCTAACCTATAAATGTTAATTAATAAAAAACTTTAATTATAAGTTTACTAGCAAACGAGAGTATCTCAAATAACTTTTTATATACTTAAATTATTTATCTAAAATAAAAATTTAGCAATTTTTTATTCTTTAATATAAATAAGAGTGAATTTATTTCTTCACATTTAAAGCAAATTTTACTGTCTATCCTAATTTTAAATAAAATTATAAATTTGATGTTTTTATTTATAATTTATTTTTTCTATTAGGATTTTTTTTTGAAAAAATATTTTTTTTCTGTTAAAATTTAAAAGTAATAAAAATTTTATTTTTTATATAAAAATTAATAAAATATCATTTTTTATTTAAAATATACTCTTTAACTCAAAGATTCGTATATTCCATTAAGATGTGGGTAAATCTAAGTCAAACGTCATTTTACGCCCTTAATTTCTCGGACGCGGCGTCGCAAGAGGTGACATCATGTATGGTGCAGGAAGCTTCGTTTGCAATTACCAAGCAACCGTGTGTACGGACCCACCCAAAAATATCCCTTTGGTTCTGTTATGCCCAGGAAAATGAAGGGCTGACGTGGGAAAGTCACGTAAGGGTGACCTGCTCCCGTCAGAGCAGGTCCACACGTCAGGCCTGCCAAGTGATATGGACCCACCGCTTCATTTTCTCTGCAACAAGTCGTGCGATATCAGCTTGGGAAAAGGGAAATGGCACGTAAAGCCGGATTACATCCTGACAATCACACCAAACCATGGATTTAGTGATGATAACACTTTAGCCTGATATAAAAGAAGACCACCCCTTCATTAAGGGGATTCAGCATTTTTCATACTAAAGAAGAAATCTCTCTCCTGTAATCATTTTTTACTTTCTCGTCTTATTTAAGTCAGCTCGCGCCGCGACCTGACACCCACTAATACCATACAAATCAGTGGATATAGGATTTGCTACCTTAGCATCCGAACCACTTAAAAACTCCCTTTACATTTATTTCGCTTTTATATATTCCTTTTTCACGTGTGTTGAACAGCCACCAACGTCATACACGTGAGAATTCGTTTTGCTTAAACGGAGCATCAACAGTTTGGTGCTAGAAGGAGGGCCGATTTAGTGTCTACCCTTCATCAGGAGAATCTTTGACTACTGGTCTGCAGCACAATGGCCGCCAATCTGAACCTGACCAGGGGAACCAGCATGCTGAAGGAGTCCCCCTGGCCCAGAGGGACACCCCTTCCAACATACCTCAATTTCGCAAAATGCTGCTGGGAATACCCCACAGCCCCGCAATTGGACCCTGCCGTCAGAAGCTACCGGAGAGGTTCGACAATACTCTCCAGACGGTCAACCAAGGCTGGACCGTCTGGACCAAGGAATGTCATCCCGACAAGCCGGAGCGGTACAACCGCCAAAAAAGCCTGCAGGTCGCCGAAAGCGGCAAAGGGCGATAGCCCGTGCCGCGAGCACTGCACGCGTAAGCGCAAGGGTAAACAGTGGCGAAAAATAAGCCTACGGCTCCCAAGGGCCAGCAAATACCAAAGGTGCCCCTACAGGTATCACGAAGCTGAGACTTGGCGAAAGAGTGGACCCCGAGCTGTCCCATGCCACGGGACCAAACCCAAGCAAAATGCTGGGCATGGTGGTCCCCGATCACTACCACAGAGCAATCCCGATCGTTATGCGGCCCTCACACCTCACGGGGCGGTTCGTACCACCGCGAGGGTCGTGAAAGTGCCCCTCACAACCTCGTCTTCACATGCTCATAGTCAGCATGTGTCAAGTGCGCCGGAAATGCCGGCCAGGCGAGGAGGAATCCGATCTCCGGACTGTCCTGAACCGCAACGCCAGAAGGAGGGCTCGCACGGGTGAAAACAACCCCCAATTGGCTCCATTACCGCAATTGAGGAGGCTAGCGAGCTCTGGACAGGTTGGGAGCAGCAAAATGAACAGGCGCAGGTCGCCTCTCCATCCCCATTTTCCCGGAAGTGCTAGCTGCCCCACTTCCACCAGGTTCTCCAGATATGGCCAGATGATCATCTCTTATATGACTGTCAACGACCTTAATGGGTTCGCTCCACACCCCCATGTGTTTCGGACCTTGCGAAGTGCCGCTGTTTGGCTGTGACGCTGACTTCCCACGTCAAACGTGGTTTAAGGTCGCTCCCAGCGGGATCAATCAGTTCGTGGCCTCAGATAAGCACAACGTTCTTCGGCATTTCCAAGCCAACCGGAATTTTCAATGCCTTTGAGCTACCTCAGTAACATAAGGCAAGAAGGGACGAGTCCCTGCGTCTTACTTTGATCGCTTCCACAGGGAACTCAACAAGGTGGCTCATGCCCCAGAAGAGTCCATCCGAACTCTTATAATAGCCGGAGTTTGCCCGCAAACCGACCTGTGAAGGAACTGCAGGCTGAGGACGATATTTCCCTCACCAGATTCTACAACCTGACGGAAAAGTATCTCCGATAGAGAATTCACTGGCGGCACTTCCCGTCGATCACGGCACCTCCAGCAGTATGTCAGGTCGGGAGATAACAGGCGACTGATCGTAAAGGAGACAATGACGATCCAAAAGGGAAAAACCCCGCTACGAGCAAAAAAGTCCTATGCTCTATCCCCCGTCACGACCGTGACAGGCCCAATACACACCGCTGAATGTGTCCATATTTGCGATCCTCGACAAATCCGAGGAGCCCAGCCTGCTCGGTGAACCAAACCCATGAAAACTCCTGCAACGGCCAGAACAGCAAGAAATACTGTTGTTATCATCGGGATAACACGCACAACTGATGAGTGCCGAGCTCTAAAGCAGGACTATCGAAGAGCTTATCAAGAAGGGGCACTTCAAGGAGTACATTGACGACTCCCCAAAGAAACTAAGGGGAGCGAAAGAAACAAGCGTCGTGATCGCAGCGGGTACAGCAGTGAACCTAATTTTCGGAGGTCCGCACCTCGCTGGAAACACGCGGAGGCGCAGGACAGGTATGCTCGAGCCGCACTGACCCTCAGGATCATGAGCACATCGTAGCGACCTCAGAAACGAAGGAAGAACCAATCACCTCTGCAGAAGGAGGCAGCTCGCTTGCACCACCCGCACGAGGACGCTCTGGTAATCACACCCCTGATAGGGTGTCACAATGTCTGCAGAATGCTTGTGGACAACGGACGCTGTGAACATTCTGTTCAGTCCGCTTTCGATAGAATGAACCTGGTCGAGGCCGACTTGAAGCCAGCCTCGATGCCTCTATAACGGTTTTACAGGATCACCTGATCCCCAGGGTAACAATCCAGCTCACCAGTCACACTCAGGCGACTCACGAGGTGACTAGGGTCACCGAATTCTTGGTCGTGGACTGCCCCCAGCCTTCAATGGGATCCTAGGGCGACCCTCTACTGAGAACCTCAAGGCAGTTACTTCCATTTATCACTCAGATGAAGTTCCCCCCTCCATCGGGGATCGGGGTAAGGCGGTTCGCAAAGCGCGTCACGCGAATGCTATGTAAAGGCGGTCAAATGGCCGATAAGGGGAAGGCATTTCGGTGCGCACCGACCCGCCAGCTATGCGATCAGCCGGATCGAGCCCGCCTGGTCCCAGCGGAGGATAATATAGATCCACGAATTCAGGAAATCCCCCCGAGCGGCCCGATTGAGGATCTGTCTGAAGTATCAGTTGATCCAAAAGGCCAAGCCGAATGCTAAGATCGGGAGCTGTCTCAATCCCCAGCTCGCTTTCGAGCTGGTGACTTCTTGAGGAGAACATTGAGGTTTTCGCCTGGTCGCACGCTGACATGTCGGATCAGCCGGACGTTATCTGCCATTCCCTGAACGTCAGCAGTGAAGCTAGCCATGCCACCCAAAAGAGAAGGCGGGATCCAGAGCGGTACGCCGCGTTAAAATCAGAATTGGAGAACCTTCTCCAAAATGGATCTGTTCGCGAAGCTCTTACCCGACCTGGTCGTCAACCCGTCCTGGTAAAGAAGCCAAACGGTAAGTGGCGAACCTGCTTAGACTTCAGTCCCTGAACAAAGCTTGCCCAAAGACAGTTCCCCCTGCCAAGATTGACCAGCTCCTTGTGCCACCTCGGGCACGAGCTGTAAGCTTCATGGATGCATACCGGGATACATCAAATCCCGATGCAATAGCCGGATGAGGAGCATAGACCTTCATCACGGATAGGGGGCTATACTGCTACAGTAATGCCCTTCGGCCTCAAGAATGCGGTGTCGACCTATCAGAGGTTGGTCAACCGAATGTTCTCCGACCAGATCGGAGGACAATGGAGGTCTATGTAGACGACATGCTAGTTAAGTCCCAGGTCGCCTCAGAACATATTAAGCATCTCGCAGAGATGTTTGACATACTCCGACTCTACAGAATGAAGCTGAACCCTCTCAATGTTCATTCGGGGTATCGTCAGGAAATTCCTAGGGTATATGGTCAACCAGCGGGGCATAGAAGTAAACCCTGAAAGATTCAAGCTCTGCTTGATATGGAGAGCCCACAGCAAAAAGCAGGTCATGAGTTTGAACGGGCGAATAGCGGCACTCAGCCGCTTCATATCAAGGCTAACCGACCGCTGTTTACCATTCTTCAATGTTCTGAGGGCCAATAAGAAATTCGAATGGACTTCCGAATGCGAGCAGCATTCCAAGTATAAAAGAGCATCTGGGAAAGCCCACCTCTCTCTCAAACCTCTTCCAACAGAAAATCCTGCTCATCTACTCTCCGTGTCTCAGTTCGCGGTCAGTGCAGCTTTAATACGGGAAGAGGAAAAAAGCTCAGTGGCTAGTGTTTATCAAGTACCGTCTATCGGATGCCGAGATGCGGTAACCGGAAATGGAGCGACTAAGCTTTTGCCTTACTGGTCGCGTCCAGAAAGCTACACCTTATTCCATGCCCATACGCATCATGTAATGACAAATTACCCCTAAGGCAGGTCCTCCAGAAACCTGAGGCCTCAGGAAAACTGCTCAAATGGCATGGAGCTGAGCCAGTTCGACCTGAAGTATACGCCCAGGTCGACCATCAAAGGCAAGTTGTTGCAGACTTCATCTCGATTCTCCTATCTCCCAAGCGAGCAACAGTCCAGCGAAGTTGGGCAAGAAACTATTCGAGACCCATCGACCTGAGGCCTCTACGTCGATGTCATCAAACAGGAAAAGAGCCGGTAACGGGTCTTCTCCTGGAAGCCCCGAGGGGGTCGAATCCAGGGAATTCTCCGGTTCGGGTTTAAGGCGACCAACAATGAGTCCGAATACGAAGCCCGCTCGCCGGTTGCGACTGCGCAAAGAAATGGGTGCAACCGCGATCAGTATCTACACGCGACTCCATGCTGGTCGTCAACCCAATTCTAGGAGATACCAGACCAAAGAAGGGAACATGTGCCGCTACTTGGAAAAAGCTAAGGCCTCTCTAGGGTCGTTTAGACACTTTAAAATCGCTCAGATCCCCGGAGAGCAACTCTATAGCGGACGCCTTGGCAAAGATAGCCTCATCATTAGACTCTGAGGCCCCTGATAGCATTCCTGTTCGATTTGTCGACGCTCCGTCTATCAGCTCGACCGAACAAGCCATGAACAAGGTTCAGTCAGATTCCTGGATGACTCCCATTATACATTACCTCAAGGACGGGACCTTGCCTAACGACAAGGTCAAGGCAAGGGTCCTGCGAGTAAGGTCTACTCGCTCACACTCATCGGATCAGCTGTACAGAGAGGATTCAGTCCCCCTCTCCTCCGATGTGTACCAGTGAAGAAGCAGATTACATCATGAGGAAATTCATGAAGGGATCTGTGTAACCACACCCAGCTCGATCTCTCGCGAACAAAATTGTTCGTCAGGATATTATTGCCCCAAATCCAAGAAGATCGCACACGCTTGTCAAGAAGTGCGACAAATGCCAGCGGTTCGCAAACATCCCGCGAGCACCCTCTCACGAACTGGTTACTATGTCAAGCCCCTGGCCATTTCCATGTGGGGATCGACCTTATCGGCCCCATCCATTGGAAAGGGAGGTTCAAGTACGCCGTGGTCGCGTAGACTATTTTACCAAATGGGTCGAAGCCGAGCCCTGGCCACGATCACGACCAGGAAGTTAAGAGACTTCGTTCAAGAACATAGTGTGCCGCTACGAATTCCTCACACCCTTATCTCAGATAATGGAAAGCAATTCGATAATGAGGAGTTTCAAGCAGTTCTGCGACGAGCTGGGTATCCACAAAAATTTGCCTCAGTCGCCAGGCCGCAAGCGAATGGCCAAGTTGAAGCGAGTCAACGACCATCAAGCCCACTCTGAAGGCCAAGCTTGGGGCGCCAAGGGAATTTGGCTGACGACCTCCCCGAAGTTTTATGGGCGTACAGGACAACTCCAAGGACCTCCACCTCGGAACCCCTTTTCACTAGCCTATGGCTGTGAAGCGATGATCCCTGTAGAGGTCGGGACCGGTTCTCTTCGAGGGACCTGTACAACGAGGACGACAACGAAGCACTTCTGAGAGCAAGTTTGATCTAATTGAAGAACTCCGCAGCAAGGTTTTGCTAAGACACAGCCTACCAGCAAGCGAGCAAAAGGTTCTTCGACTCAAAGGTCCGGCGAAGAGACTTCCAGGTCGGAGACCTGGTGCTAAAGGAAGTCTCCTCGGGGCCAAGACCAAGTGCGGGGGTTCTAGGCCTAACTGGGAAGGTCCGTACCGGATCGACAAAGTGATCAGACCCGGGGAGCCTCCTCTCAAGATTAAACGCTCCAAGTACCCCGAGCTTGGAACGCCGAGCACCTTCGGCCATACTATCAGTAATCCCAAACTCAGCTCAGTTTTTATATTTCTTTTTCAGCATTACTCTGTTTGCTTAAAACATTCGAATGTGTTCTGTTCGCATGTCAAAATTTATGTAATCGCTCATGTAAATCACAATTGTAAATAGTGCATATTATAAAAAAAAAAAAGCAAACTTCAATTGCAAAGAAAGTCATATACAAAAGTCTAAGACTCGGTGACAATGGGAAACGACTCTCTAAAACCTAAGGCTGTCGGGAAGATCCTTCGAGCCGAGCCACCTGCCTGGTCGGGTCCCTGTCGGGTTCATGGGTCCCGCTGGCAGCCTGGTCCTCCTCGCCATGATCCGCAAGGTCGCCTGCCAGAGATCCGGGAGGTCGGAGAAGTCCAAAGCAATTATTTGCACACAGGGTGTAAATGGATCCGATCGCCCGTCCGCGGCCTTCTCCTCCATCCCTCAGATTGATTCTGCATTTCCGCAGTTTAGTGCAGTGACCCTCTCCCGACTCTCCTAAAGCTCGGCCTCAAGGGCTAGCCTTTCTTGTTCGAAGGCCCTTTATATCTTCTTCAGCTCGCTGAGCCCGTTCGAAAGTCGCCCCATTTCCTGGTCCTTCTCATCAGCGACCTCCTTGGTGAGCCGGGCGGTTGTCTTTGAAGCTCTTTTATCTCCTCCGCACGACGGTCGACTCCCCCGCCTTTTGGAAATCCACCGTTCGTAAAGCGGCGTCCTTTTGGTGTAAATCCTGTTCGCCGCTTCGAACGCCTGTGTTCTTTTTTCGGCTTCGACGGACTCCAAGCTCAGCTTCAGCTTCGCGACCTCTTCTTCCAGGTCGCTAGTTCCCTTTGCGTTCCTAGCTTGTCTTCTCCATAGACATCCTCATCGCAAGCAATCCCTGCGAGCAGAGTACGAGTTAGAAATAAATCGGATTGAAATTTCAAGTACGCTAGTTCTTACCTTGCTCAATGTTGAAACGACGTAGACCAGCGTCGTCGCCCGTGTCCGCAAATTCATCGTACGACTCCGAGCTCGCAATCAAGCAGCCATATACGATGGGCTGCAGGTACTCGGGTAGATCCCCAACGAGTCTAGAACAGGTGCGTCCTTCGCCTTGTCGCCTGCACCTGCCTCGCTCACGGGGCTCTTGCCCGACCTCCGGGATCCCTGGCGCGACCTCAGAGGCTCTCCGTCTGATTCAGTCTCCGACCGTCAGCTGAACCTGCTTTCCTCTTCTTTGACCTCTGGGCCGGAGCTTTCCGCTTGGGACAGCAGTGTCGCCCTGAGCGGCCTGTTCCGACCTGGTTGCCCCTTGCGCAGCGGGCGGGGCTGAGGAGCTAGACTGTTCGCACGGCTGTGCCGGGACGCACGAGCAGCCTCAAGCCTCCCTCTCGATCCTCGATCGAGGAAAGACAAACGTGCCCGGCGGACTGTCCGACTCCTTTGGGGGCATCGTCCTGCATTCAAGGTCGTTAGTAAACGAACCAATTCACGACCAGAAGGGGCCAAGTGTAACTTACCTTCTGAAGGTTCTAAAGACGCCTGGTCCTGAAAAAACCGTACTTCCGCAAGTTCACGGTGGTCACAAGCTTCTTGCGTCGCGACTATCCTCGTCCAGTACTCCAAAGGATCAAGCCTGTCCGGGTCAGCGAGTAGCGACTGCTCGGTTGTTCTATACTGCAAACAAAAAGGTCGTTATTTAGGGATCAAGCGAGCATATAATGAACTCAGGCGAGAAAACCTACTTGGATCTTGAAAACGGCAATAGCCGTTGTAAGAAAAAGAAGAACTTCGTCTCTTAGGCCCCGCATTGCTGGATAGCTGTGTATCCCCGCGCGATGTAGGTCGCCGACAGTGTAGTACGAGTCCTTGTCCCTACTCTTCTTAGTAGTAGGCGACACCAAGCTCCACCGCCGTCGCTCTCCCAAGCCGCTTTCGCAGCAGCACGCGATGTACCATCCGACAGCGATACATACGCGTTTCGTCAATTGCATCGGGCGATCCTGAAATGATCCAGGACCGACCGATGAAAGGATGGAAGGGAATCCTCCCTCCACCTTGAAGATCTCCTCAGAGATGCGGCAAGCCATCGTACCGGGCGCCGTGACGACCTTTGGTGTTCGAGGAACACCTCCGCGCGAATATCGTACTGCGTTTTTATTCTATTAAACTCCTCGAATGAGAACCGCGTAGACTCAAGGGCTGCGTCCTCAGGGACTTCCGCAGGACGGACTGGCTCCTTCCTCGGGTCTGGATGTTACCGTTCCATTCCAGCTGTAACTCGACAGACACGGTCTTAGGGCCTTTGTGTTCGTCCCGAGTAATGGTATGGGACATCTTAAAATCTACGAGTGACTCGAGGCCGCCATCCACGGCTCGAATCCAATGGCGGCGTCGCATCTCCGGTGAAACGCCGAGAGACCCAACGCCATTTTCCAACCAAACCAGTGCAAAAAAAAAAAAAAAAAAAAAAAAAAATGAGAAGGGAAAAAGAAACCTTACTCTCTGAGATGCGAACTAAGGCCGAAATTCGTCTAGGTTGCCTAAAATGCGCCCGGTCGAAAGAAAATCGTCCCTAAAGCGTAAAGGTTAATCACTTGAAGCGAAGAATTCCAGTGGCCTCATCAGAAAAATGCAATTTTTATAGATTGCGAATCGACGGTTACCACTCCTGAAACTGAAACGACAGCCCCTCCTCTCCCCGCATTAAAGCGCCCCACGTCGCATTAAATGACGTGGTAATGGTCGTCGCTTCGGTTTACCTGCGCCACTAACGCTGCCAACGGTGCCAGCTCAGCACGCGAGGCATTTAATGTGCCTGACATGCTTTAATGCGCGCAGACCGCATGACAGCGTGAAACCAGGTTCGTGAATCTGTACAGAGGAGCGCCCCTCGATCCAGTCGCTAAGGTGGAGATTGTCAGGATGCGCTCTGACTGGGAACAGCAGAGATAGTGTGTCGCCAGAGTCCTGTGCCGAGCTCACCCCTTCAGGTCGGAGCAACCAAAAAACTCCGACGTGACTTAGTTTCCAAGGTCCGACCCTCGACCTTAAAAACTAGGGGGCTTCTGTTATGCCAGGAAAATGAAGGCTGACGTGGGAAAGTCACGTGAAGGGTGACCTCCCCGTCAGAGCAGGTCGCACACGTCAGGCCTGCCAAGTGATATTGGAGCCCACACGCGCCTTTTCTCTGCAACAAGTCGTGCGATGTCAGCTTAGAAAGGGAAATGGGATGTAAGCCGGATTACATCCTGACACACCCCACATGGATTTAGTGATGATTATACACTTTGCCTGATATAAAAAAGACCACCCACCCTTCATTAAGGGGATTCAGCCATTTTTCATACTAAGAAAGAAATCTCTCTCCTGTAATCATTTTTTACTTTCTCGCTTATGTAGTCACGCTCGCGACCGGCGACCTACACCCACTAATATCATACAAATCAGTGAAGTAGGTTTGCTACCTTAGCTATCCGAACCACTAAAAAACTCTTTACATTATTTCACTTTTATATATTCCTTTTTCAGTTGTTGAACAGCCAACCAACGTCATACACTTGAGAATTCGTTGGTGCTTAAACGGAAGCATCAACAGGTTCCTTCACACTGTTAAGAAGAGTGAACAAGAAAACCTTGATTTAAGGGAGACAATTATTCTTCCTTCTTACTTTATTGCAAAACTCATTTTGAAATTGAGATTAGTTCCTTTCTTGAATTGGGTATCTGGTTTTGAAGACAAGTGGTGGAATGAAGCTGACTTACTTGGAGGATCTGCGATTGGAGCAGTGTTTGGCGAGCTACTAAGAGCTGTTTTAGAGCCAGAGAGAAACCAAAAAACTTTAAGCCCCAGTTGGAGCAACTACAATCCCTTTTGAGCATAATTTTCGGTTATCAAAAAAAATGAGAGTATAATGAATATTGGATTATCCCAAGAGTGAAACTCAATTGATGATTGAGAAAATGAAGGAAGGGGACAGCTTGTTCGCAGATGCTCACAGTGAAGTGGAATTACATTAAAGGACTCGTTATGCTGATAACTAATCAAACTGAATAGTTTAATTGACAGGTTCTTTCAGGTTGATATGCAAGCACAACAGACCAGAGACAACAAAGAAATTCTGCTGGTTATGAGAGATCTGCAAAGGTCGTTCACCGCATGTACTAGTAATGGAAGCATCGGTGTCAAGTTTGTCAATATGGAATTATTAGACCTGTTCGGTGCCTGATCCTCCGGAGATACCCCTGGATTAGATGTACCATTGGAGGAGTTGAAGAGGAATTGTTAAGGGATGGCAAGCAAGTGATTGTTGTGTCAGCCCCTGGAGGAACTGGGAAGACTACATTGATTAGAAAACTTTGCAAAGATGAAAAAGTTGAAGGTACAATTATATTACTGGTTCTTTTTTTTGTTTCTAAGCCCTTTATGGTTAAGTTAATTTGCATATTTTGTTGGAATTCTTCTTTCGGAGTGGAATTTTATTTATAATGACATCTCCGATAACTTTTGAATTACATACTGATTGTCTTGAATTGAACTCGGTGGCCTTTATGTACTCTTGACACTTTTGCTATATTAGTAGATGATTGAAATGAACCTCTGTCCCATTGTGCTTATGGTATCTGTACATTAAAATTTGTTGTTAGGAAGTGATAAAGCAATTTTCATTATCATAGTTTGCATTATTACTAAAGTCTGGATTTGGATTAGATATATGTACACAGATTTCCATTATGTCAAATTTCTTTAGTAGAGTGGCACTTGATTTCATTAGAATTTATTGGAAGCATTCTGACACATATTTCAACAGACAAATTCAAGGACAACATTTTCTTTGTCACTGTTCTAACCCCACCATGTGAAGGTTATTGTACGGAAAATATCCCACATATGTTTAAGATGTGTATGAGTTTCAAACAGTGAGATGCAACATGACTTGGAACGTTTGTTGAAGAAATGCAATCACCACCCATATTGTTGGTCCTTGATGATTCTGGCCTGAATCGAATCCATGCTGCACAAGTGAAGTCCCAATTGCCCAATTACAGATTTTGGTGACTTCAAGATCTGTATTCCCAAAACTGGGTTTTGGATATAATTTAAAACCATTGAGTGACGAGCTGCTGAAACTTTTCCGTTATACAGTGGGTGGAGACTCATACGTTCGAGATAAAAAGCTGTCAATAAGGTGTTCTGTCATCTGCAGTGCAAACATACATGCAGATATGTGTCTGTTTTCTTTTATTTTTATCCTCATTATTCATTTATTGGATACCAAATCATTTTTAGTATGTTAGTAAGTTTTTGCATGTTTAATCACTCTTTCTACTCATTAGCCAACATACAGTACAAATGAGGCCATTGCACTATAATTAAGCCTTTTGAACAACCACAGCAAACTTGATCTGATGTGAATTTATTGCAGGTATTGAGATTCTGTAAGGGTCTCCACTAGCCCTTACTGTAGTTGGTAGATCACTCTGTGGGCGGCCTGCAGCAGTCTGGAAAAGTAGAGTGAAGGAATGGCAGGATGCAACTATTTTCCATTTAACACTGATTTGTTGTTTGTCTCCAAAGCAGCTTGGATGCCTTAGATGACAAGCTCAAGGAGTGTTACATGGACCTTGGTTCTTTCCTGAGGACCATAGAATTCCTGTCACTACCCTCATCGACATGTGGGTGGAATTGTATGAAAGAGATGAAGATTTCTTTATGCCATCCTTAGTGATCTCTCCAACGTAAATCTGTTTGATCTAGTGGTGCACAGTGTATGCTGGCTATATATTTTCTCTATGATGTAACTAAATGCTTTCTCAAATGATATTTTTATAGGGAGAAAGCAACAAAGTTTGGGGGAGCCACAAGTAAGTTTAGCATTTTGTCATTTGTTTTATGGATGACTGTCTCATTTGCTGCACATGATAATTGATTGTGATGAATTGTCTATTTGAGCTACTGACTATTATTCTATTAACTTAGCAAGTCTCTTGCTCTATATCTACAGAATTTGAATCTGATCCTGACTAATCATTTATGTCTATTCAACCGAAAAATGGCAGTGATGATGGCTCCTACAATGATCACTTTGTTGACAACATGATCTTCTCAGAGAGCTAATTATCCATCAAAGCTTATTGGACACCAGTAAAAAGATGAAAAGACATTCATAGAGATAAGTGGAAACAATTTCCTCCGTGGTGGTTGGAACAAGCTGCACCCAGTTAATGCCCGTCTCTTGTCAATCTCCACAGGTTTTTCATTTCTAACACACCTTCTGAAATGTTTTTTATTTTTATTTATTCGTGCTTATTACTAAGTTGGACATAATTCGCAGATGAACTTCTCATCCAGTTGGTATGACATCAAAGCACCTGCAGTTGAAGTTGTGTTCAAATGTTCGACCAAGGAGTAACCATGCCAAATTTTATGGAGAAGATGGAAATTTGAAGTCTTGATGGTCACAAGTTGCGGATTCCTTCCTGTTGAATTAAAGTACTTTCAGCTTCTTGTTTCTTTGTCAAATCTAAAGAGAATTAGATTGGACGAGTTTCAATTTCCTTTGACATGACAACGATACAAATGAAGAATCTGCAGAAGTTATCCTTGGTTTTATGCAATGTGGGTCAGGTTTTTAGTGATTCTACTTCCAAATTTCAGATGCATTTCCAAATTTGAAGGAGATGGACATTGATATTGCAATGATCTTGAGGCACTGCCTAACGGGTATCTGATATTGTCTCCCTAAAAAATCTCACGCATCACAATTGTCATAAGCTGTCCCAACTGCCCGAAGGGATTGGCAAGCTGGTAAACTTAGAGGTGCTAAGGCTTGCTTCTTGTTGCTGATCTGGAAGCATTGCCACACCCAATTGGGACCTAACCAATTTAAAATTTCTTGTATATATTGAATGTCTAAGCATCACAGAATTGCCAGTACAGATTGGTGAGTTATACAGATTGAAACACCCTACATGAGAGGCTGTTTTAGTTGTGATCTACCTACATCAATCACGAATCTTAGAATTTGGAGGTTGTGCAATGCGATGAAGAGCAGCATAAATGGGAAGAACTAGAGGCCTGTTTCACAGATCTGAATAGAAGTGCCTAAAGAAGATATCACTTATTTTCTTTACAAATAACATTGTGAGAAATTTCAATAATCCTCGCGTTCCATTGACTTGTAATTATGTTAGATGGAATGAGAGAAAATTTTCATGGGGAAGTAGTTGTGTATCATTTCTGTACTTTGTGTACTGTTCAAGTGATAATAACAACCCAAAGTTCTGGATGAGTAGGTTTTGGCCACATAATTTCTGAAGAGAATTAAACGAAGTTAGTTTCATGATATCTTCTGAAATAGAAAGAAAAGTTCCTTGTAATTTAAAAAGAGCATGAGGTGAGTGGTTTCAGTGTCATGTGGGATTACATGTCCATTGTTGCTTGGCTTCTGCCGTTTGTCCCAGTGTTTTGGGAAAAATTTGTACGGTATTACGCTTACAAGCCAAAACTTTCAAGATGTAGAAGCTTTACTTCTCCAACAGCAAACCAAAATGCACTGACTGAATATCCTAGCTACATTCATATAACCAACATATTTGCAACACTTAGGATGGGAAGATGAAAAACAAAACTATTAAAACAATACAGAAACAAGGGATAATTGTAAACTAGAAACAGTATCTTTTTTACTCCATAAACACTAGATACCGAACGACCTGTGAACTTTCAGAGTCTCCAAGACCTGGAAACGGAAAATTGTTTTGTAAATCGTTATCGAACAGGCCCGCCTTTCAAGTGATTGGTTTCTTACATTCTTGTGTCGGGGCTCTAAGTCTCCGTGGCAGCAATATCAGAAATGGGTTATTTAAGAGAGAAAATTATGCTTCCTTCTTTCTTAGTTTGTTTGAAAACTCCAATGATACGACAGTGATGGCAGCTGCATTTTTTGGAGGAGCTTTTCTTGGAGCAGTGTCGCGGAGCTACTAAGAGCAATTTCAGAGGTAAAAGACAAAACACACAAGTTCAGGCCCCGATACAGAGAGATCTTAGCCTTTTTTTTTTCTTCCTTTTTATAGCTAAACCTGGAACAAGTGGAGCGAGATCGCTTGATTAACAGGCCTCCTCGTTGGACAATATTTTGTCACAAAATCTTTGAACTCCTGAAAGTAATAGAACCGTCCAGTGGATGAGATTTTGTGTCAGGAGAGTAATGTAGCAATTTTATTTCTACTTCTGGGTTAAATAAGTTATATTTATGCATTTCCATTTACGTACAAAATGTACTGATCTAGAAATGGCACATTATTTCCTTTCATCAGAAGCATTCTCACATGCTGTACTTGAACAAAAATTCAAGGACAGCTTTTCTTTGTTATTCTGTTTCTTCAACAACCCATTGTGAAGTGATTGTCACAAAAATATCAATCATAAGGCCTGTGATGTGCCTGAGCTTAAAACAGATGAAGATGCCATCAGTAATTAGGAAATATGAATTAGAGGGATACACTATTGGTCCTTGAGATGTCTTGTCTGGGTCCGAATCCACATTGCAAAGTTCAGTTCCAATCACACAACTGCAAGCTCTTGGTGTCTTCAAGATCGTACTCCCACGGTTATAATTTGAAACTATTGAATGAGGAAACTGCCACCTCTTTTTTCGTTATTGAGATATCCTACCAGTGGGAACTCGTAAATTCCAGATCAAAATCTCTTTGATAAGGTGCTCTGTCAAAATGCAGTACAAACACCTTTTATTTATCTGCTTCCTTCTTTTGTAGATGGCATATATTATATATGAGGACCTTTTTTTCCCCCTACTAAATCTTTTTTTATTAGTATATGCTAGAAGCATCTATGAATTCAGTCATTCCATGAGCACATAAGTGGACAATGAGACCATTGCACTCTTAAGTTATTCTTTTGAACAACCAAAGCAAACTTTGATTGGTTGTGAATCAAATAACACAGATATTAAGAGCCTGTAAGGGATCTCCACTGGCCGTAGTGCAGTCGAAAGAAGAGTGAAGAAGTGGACTTGGGATGAACTACTTTTCAGTCTAACACTGATCTGTTTTGTTTGTTCTCCAACTAGCTTAGGTGCCTTGGATAATGAACCCAAGACCTTGGCTCATGTCCTGATAACCAAAGAATTCCTGTCGCTGCCCTCATTGACATGTGGATAGAATTGTATAAACGGATTGAAGATGATCTCTATGACCTTCTCTAGTGGTGACGGAATGTATAGTATCTCTGATTTAATTTTAACAAACGGTTTTTTTCTGATACTTGACTTAGATTCATGCATGCAAATGAAATAGATTGTGATGAATTGTATCTGTCCGTAGCAATCAATTTTAGTGTATCCACCAGGAAAAATGTCAGTGACGATGGCTGCTACAAATGATCACCTTTTTTAATACATCATGATCTCTTCTCAGAGGACTTATTATCCATATAAGCATGTTAAGCCCATAAAAGCTCTCGTCAATCGCCACAGGTTTTCTCATCTATTTATTTTTTTTCAACATCATTTGAAATATGTACAGTATTAGTTTTTTTCCTCCTTGTTCTCATCATTTCACTAAATATAGGACACAATTTTTCGAAAAGTCAATCTTAACAGGTCTCTAACTAACAGTATAAGTGATATTTGATATAAGATGTAATATGCTCCTCTTTGTTCTGTAACACATTTATCAGCACATGTTATACAAAGCATATGTATATAAATTGGGAATTAAAGCAAAACAATACCACGAACTACAGCAACGATTCAAAAAAATAATTGAATAGTTCAACAAAGGGAAATCTACCCCTTGATTGAAATATTTTACCATTACTCACACCATGACTATGAGCATCATCAAATTTCTCCACATATAAAGGTATAAAAGCTTCATGTTTCTAACAATGCGACTCAAGACTCCAAGGATCTTATGTAACTGAAACACACACTTAACCGAGGCAGTACTTTGGTAATCTACTACTACCCACACTTTCTCTTACTAATGATATTCACATTTCCATTAGACCCAAAATTACTAAATTGTCGAAGCTGCCGCCAATAAGATTTCATACACACACAGGCTGCTATTACAGTGCTAAACTACTCTCTCCACTACTGTCAATATCGAGGGTCGATTCAGAATCAAATCCTCCATGTCATCATCATGTCAAAGTTGTCTGTCTTATCGTTAAGCCCATTTCCAACTGCTGGTATGGAGAGCCTCAGCAATATCTGCATGATCACATCAATGCCGCTGCATTGGTTGATCAGGTCTTCATAATGGCTACCCATTGTCTTTTCGTCCCACAGGTCTGCAGGCAGGTTCTTCAAAAACCACGATGGTTCCTAATTTCAGGAATCGTGATTCTCTGTACCAACATGTATACAAAGAGCATGGATTTAAGCAAGTCCAAACCCTAAAATGGAAGAAAACAAATTCTAACATAAAGTTCTTTACTAATACCTATATTTTATAAAGCATTTAACATCCCTATCGTTATGTTTAATTACACAAGTGCAGTTGCTAATAAAGCATTTTCCTTCAACACCATATCTCTTAAGTTGTATATACATCAGGCATAATTCAACATCTACATATAAACTGGACTTGAAGAAAGAAAATTACTCACGGTGTTGCAGGTCAGCACAAAAATTCTAGAAATCAGATCGCGGCACTCCTGAGATTTTGAAACATCTGGAATGGCATACTGGACACTGAGAATCCTCTGCATGAAGCCAATTATAACATGTCTTTGTCAAAAAAATAAAGTTGAATAAAAACAAAAGTATATGATGTAACAATAAGGTTCCATTAATTAATCTTGTATTGTTTTCCTGAAATCCTTTGGCTCCTCAGGATCCTCAAAAGGATATAGGCTCCCACCACATCACATATAATGTTACACCACATACCATACATCTGCAATCTGTAGTAACAAGAACAAGCAGCACACTTTTATAATCAACTTACAATATCAATTAAGATAATTGAAGGTATGCAAACCAAAACACCAACGATAGAAAAGACAAAATTACTTAAACTGAGAAGCAGGCTACTAATCTAAGTTTGAGCAATGTTTGCTAATAAAAGCATTCTTTTATATTTCAGATATGTTATTTGCCAAAATAAGACAAAAGTTGTGAATGTAGATTCTAAATTTCAACTAATGAAAGATAGAACTAAAGAGACCTTGGAGGCATCACAATTAAATGGGGGATAACAAAAGTCCTAAGAGAGAGTAGAGAACTCTAGGTAGGCACAAGGTTCTTCAACAGCAGGAACCACAGGATATTTGTAACGGCATTTTTGAAAACCTTCCACAACCAGGGGCAGTCCAGCATGTGCTTCCCCACCAACCCCAGAACCCCATTTTTGGGGGAAAATAAGTAAATATAGAATAGCAAAAATAAAAGATATATCATATTTCTAACCAACATTTTCATAATTAATATTAACACATCACGGGAATCTTATTACAAGTTCTCTCAGAAAAAACTCCTGCAAACCAAAATTCCACTCCACTTTCCTCATGCCAATCGTGAAAAGAAATCCAATGCTTGCTATTGCTATTTAGCAATAATTAGAATGTCCATGACAATCAATTGAAAGGACAAAATATTATACGTTTCCTTTCTCTATTTTACTTTTTTGCTATACTTTAGAAATAATTTTTTCTCATAAATTTGTATTAAAAAATTTTGGTGGGTTGTTAAGGTTATAACCATATATTGAAATTTAAAGAAAAATCCAACATATTTTTTCTCTTTTCAAACATCTTTTTGAGAAATGACCAAAATATTTTTTTCTTTGAATAACTGCTTAAACAAAATGATGTGTTAAACTTTCTCAATTAAATATTCATTTTGAATAAAAGTTGGCACAACTGTCATAGATACAAATATTCTCTTTGTATGTTCTTTCTTCTGTAGATATAATATGTAATTTCTTTTTTATAGCCCATTTTCTTCTAGATGGTGTCACTGAACTTTTATTTCCTAAATGAGATAGCAACTGTCTCCACAATTAAGTTATTAGATACTTTATTTATATAATAAAAAAAATAATACAATAAAAACATCAGTCTTGCACATGATTCATATAAAATCTTGGCCCTGATCTAGGATAGGATCTCACCTAGACATTGAGGAGCCATGGCTCAACTAGATTCACCATCGGTATTCCAAAGGTTTAGTTTAGGTCACTTAACACTCAGGATCTCCAGTTGAGAAAAAGTTCAAAGATATACCATCCTAACCAGGCTTACCCCAATGGAGCTGATCCTCTCAATATCCTAACCAAGCTAAGAGCCTGAGTCCCTGACTTCCTGAAACTTCTACGATTCACATAAACTGAGAATAGCTGAAAACTTTTCGGAAAAGTTAACAGTTGCATGAATACCAAACTTGGATTGAAATGACTAATTATATGCTGAACATTCAAGCGAGGGCCAATTAATTGAATATCCAGCCCATTAAGACTGTATATAAAAGTTTAAGTTCAAAAAGTGCCAGGGTAGAGCTAACCAAAATTAGACAACACAACAAAGACAAAAGGAAACTAACCCAACAAAGATCTGGCAAGAACTCAGTTGTGGGCCCATAACAATATTCTTTATCTACAATGCAAGGCATGGTGAAATCTTTATAAGAAACTGGAGTGACTTTAACAGCCATATTTTTAATCAAACTGTTTTATAGCAGCCTATAATTGCTAAAGAGAATGCAGGGCTTGCTAATTGCTTCCCATGGATGGGATTATACGAAAATTGACATTGTCAATAATCAATCTAAAACACGACAACTATAGGTCATTTTTGACACAAGGCATCATTTCAGTCATAATACTAAGACATGCTCTTCGTAAGCTAAAATCAAACTGTGAAAGGATATAATAGAACTCTGGTGCCAAATAGGTTAAAAAGAAAAGACCAGCTAGAAAAATGTAACCTAGGCCGCATTACAATGTAACAAAGAGAAAACAAATGGATCGATATGATATCATCACATTAATATGCATAACTAGAAAGCAGTGCACCAGGCAACTATACATCAAATATCTTGTCCAACAAATGAATTATATTCGAACATATTTTTCCTTCAAGCTTTAATAAAAAGGCTATGGTTGCAAAGGAAATGTTTGGTTATGAACTAGTTTAAATTAAGCTGTAAAAGTATACCTTGCCATCATACTCTTGCTTCAGCAATACTTCTGGAGCAATATATGCAGGAGTTCCCACGGTTGATTTAGGTTGTGAATGAAGCACCGAGGACTGAGAAAGAAAACATCCATAAAACACAAAAAATAACTGACAATAATTACTGGTCAATTTTTTATGTAAGACTACAAACCACAAAAGAAAACCACCGAACCCAAATAAAATAAGATTAGAAAGAAATCTTGGCCGAAAAACATGCAAAATCAAAAGCTTTTTATCCCAATCTGCCTAGTAGTCCAGGAAAACAACAATACATGGCAAGTTAACCAAGGCTGAAGAAAACTGCATGAAAAGTTAAGCAAGGACTTTTTATCATATATATCCAAGAATACTAGGTAAGAACAGAAATGGCGTCAGAGAAATAAGAAAGATAAAGACAAGCAGCACCTTAGAGTACCCAAAATCACATATCTTTAACCGAGGAGCCAGGCTTCCATCCAACAATGTGTTTTCCAACTTTAAGTCCCGGTGGCATACTTGCTTTATCCAGAAACACCAAAAGAAAGCAAATGAATACTCAAATTTGGCCCAAGATACAAAATGATATATCTTCTAAGTGAAAAATGGGTTTATCATAAAAAGAAAATAAGAATAAAAAGGTCATACACAATAAAAATTACAGCTTACCATTGCATGGCAATAGCTGACGCCAGATATCAGCTGCTGAAAGAAGAAGCGAGCCTGCACTAAAACAAAGCCAAAATAAAGAAGCCATGCAAAAAGTATATGCTAGGAGAAGAAGAATGCAAAATTTGGCATGTGAACCTCATCCTCACTGAAACGCCCAGCATTGCATATTCGCTCGAAAAGCTCTCCACCAGATGCATATTCCATTACAATGGCTAGATGGGTAGGTGTCAAAATAACCTGTAGCAGGATTTACAGAAAAATAGTTGAAAGATTTATCTATGAAGCACTTTGAAGGCAACACAATATTCAAAAAAGAATGATCACGAAATGAACTAACCTCTTTAAACCTGACAATATTAGGATGCCTCAGTGACCTGTGATTAATTATCTCTCTTTGAACATTCTCATCTATCTGCAACACACAGTACCACAATGAGAAAGCCAGAGGAGTTGAAAACTTACATCACTCTAGATTCACAACACGCAAGCTTTATTAAAATAATTTTATTGGTAGATTTTATATTTAATTTAAGGGCATTAGAACATTAAATCCCCATCCTCTTGTACACTCTTAGAGTGTCTACTTGAGGTTGCCAACAAAAAAATAAAAAAAAAAATTGAAAATGACAAAACAAACCCAAGAAAACTACGGTTTACTTTCTCATTTATCACCGGGAAAAAAAAAATTGTTATTCTGGTTATGACTCATGGTCTTCTTATTTGATCTTAAAGGAAGAGCCTATCCATGCTTGCCTAAAATATATATAACCCCTTAATCCCTTGTATAAGCCTTGTCATGCAAAAACAGAAATACTACTTTTACATAAATGCTTTAATATAACTTATATACAAAATGATATGTCTACATTAGATGATAATGAGATCAAAACAATCCAGCCCACAACGAAATGTTCCAGATATTGAAACTCCGGAAATCTAATACGTCAAAAATTTTCAACTTCAACAACCAAACACAGACTCATTTCATCCATGTTTAAAGTCAAACCCGTTTTCTTTCTTTTTCTTTCTTTTTTTTTTCCCCCTCTAGCATTAGATTTTTTTCAGCGATTAAAGATAATACTCATTAATCTTCCCAAAAAAGGAGGAAAAAATCAAAAATGAAAACGTATTTACTATCTCGAAAGCCGCCTCAAAACAGACAAACTCGCAAACATATCCACAAATAACAAAAAGTAAAAGCGCTAAAGTTAAAAAGACAATCGAAACGGCAAACATTTCCATAATTTGCTAAAATTATGGAATGCAACAGGTAGTCAGGTACCAAATTTAGCAAAACAAAAACCATCGATCACTAATTATTTCAAACGAATTTCCAAGA
The DNA here is from genome assembly GCF_008641045.1 of Pistacia vera. Classification (NCBI taxonomy): domain Eukaryota; kingdom Viridiplantae; phylum Streptophyta; class Magnoliopsida; order Sapindales; family Anacardiaceae; genus Pistacia; species Pistacia vera. The sequence continues at coordinate 706,505 of NW_022195500.1, forward strand.
CTGACCTTATCTCCTCTCTCGATGTACTTAACAGCAACAAGTTCTTTGGTGAGTTTGTCTCTCATTAGCCGAGCCACGCCGAAGTTACCGGAGCCGATATCTTTCACCAAATCATACCGGTCGCTGTCGTGCATGATCGGCATGTCCATCGCCGGCCCCACCGTTATCGCCGCCCGATCCATTTTTTTTTTTTTTTTCTGAGTTAGCGATTATTCACTTAACACAAAAACTCACCACCACATTGGATTAGATAAGACCGCTTCAAAAGAACGCCGTTTTGTGGCGTAACAAAATCAATAAAGTGCTAAACAAGTAGTCCTTTACTTGAAGATTGTCACAGAGTGATATTTAAGTAATCAGCGACAGGTTAATATTTGTTTCTGGTAAACGAACAGCAATGGAGATGGGTCGGATGACTTTGGATGAGAGGAGATAATGAGAAGGAAATAGTTGATCTATACAAGGTAAACGGGACAAAAACTTAAGTCGTTTTGATTCAAAGCGACGACGTTTAGCTGTTGGCTGCCTTGTCAGTATCATAATGTTTGTTTTCATTTCCTGGCTTTGCACTTGTCTCTCTGTATTTTAGTCGATTGCTTGACCTTCTTTGCTTCCTAAATGGCGAAAATGACCTTTCTCTGCTCTGGGTAAATTTCAGGGGCATTGGTCACGTGATTCCTTCAGTCTACCAAAGCGTAATGAAATCATCAGACGGTTGTCATTCAATCCCTATTCATCACATCAAAGGAATGGTTATGATAATCTTTTTATTATACTATAACTTTATGTGAAAAGAAATTTGAAGAAAGTGTCTTTGTTAAGATGCAATAGCCAATAGGTGTAGCCGCACAATCCCCAGGACATTTTGGTGAAATCAATACAAAGAAGTGGAACACAGCACCTTAGAACAGAGGAAAGTTTCTGGTTTCAGGCAGGCAGTAATTGGATAATAAATTAAATAAGCTTATCATGGAGAATAATCTCGGTGTATTCAAGACGTAACAACGTTACTTATCAATGCCGTTGAAATTAAGTTGATTTTATGATTAGCCATACAAAAGATATGATCCATAAATACAAGGGAGGGCATACTACAGGCTAACATTTCTTATTGATTAAAAAGGACAAGGGAGAATCTTTCTACCATAGGTCGGCTGTTAATGCCTAGAAAAGTGAAAGCAACCCACTGGGGATATATTTGTATTTATATATACAGGTAATATTAAGAAAATCATTTAGATGAAAGGGACATATGGAGGTAGTTGCCTACTTGCCAAGTTGGGTGTATACAGATTGCTACATGTTCTTAATTAATAATTATGCGACAGAGTGGTGACCTTATTTTTTACCTAAATAATAGTTCAATGACACATTCCTAATTTCCTATCTACATCGTCAATCAATTTTAAAATATTATTTTATTATTTAAATTTATATTATATTTCTAATTTTAATATTATTATAATCTCTTATCACTATCATTCTCCTTTTCGATCATCATTTATTATAACTGTTTAATTCTTACTCTTGTAATCCCACCAGTCATCGGTAATTGATCAAATAAGGTTTATGTAACTATTTTTCTCAAGTTAAATTCTTATTAATCTCTTCTAACTATTAAAATCTAACTTTTTAGTCTTTTATTTTCAAAAGCTTCAAACAGTCTTAACTAAGTTTGTTTTTTACGCATCATTGAAATATAAATTTGATAATAAAATGGTATTTAAAAAAAATACGTGAATAGACTAGAAATGGTTGTTAACTCCTCTGCAGCAAGCCACGGGGTATTCCTTAATTAAGTTTGAATGTAGGATTTATGAAATTCCAATTATACCATTTGTGAATTGGAATGATTCTCTGAAAGATACCTTTCTTGGGTTTTGGAGTTTCAGATGGCCTTCTTTATCACCCAATAGCTTTAAATTACCTGAACCTTCTTATTCATTTTTTAAATATCTTACCGTAACTTTCAATCATTCGCTTTTTATATTTCTTCAATGTTTTACAACCCGACCCGATCGGATCAATCCGGACCCAAAAACTTCAACGGATCATGTTTAATTTTTTTCTATTTATCTAATATCCTAAAATTTTCGGTGATGATCGGTGAACAATTAACTATCGGCATGTTGGGGTTTTTGAAGAACAATTTCCTGTGAATGTAATGGTAATAAAAGAGTTGATTTCCGGTGAGTAAATCGACCGAAAATCAAACAAAACTGGCAGCGGCAACGATGAGATTTTTCCAACGATTGACAAGGCTAATGGCAGTGGGATGAGATGGGTTTTGGTCGGAAGGAAAAGGGGAGTAATTCTGGGGTGATGGGGAGGGTTGTTGTTACCGGAATCGATGGGATCTAGCCTGGAATATTGACGTCGACATTAGTGAGATCTGGCCGAAATTGAACCAATTTCGGCCAGATCTTGGGTATATTTTGATGGAAATGGACTCAAGGGACAATTGGGGTTGCATCTGGGGTGTCGCCGCCGCTAATCAGTCACCGGTCGATTTGCAGTTGGGGTGTGTTTGATAAATTTCAAACCTATAGGGACTTCAAATTTTTAGGGGGATATTTGCTTTATTTTAAAAGTTTTTATCAACCGGTTTGACCAACGGTCAAACCACTTAAACCGATCAACCCGGGACCCGGAAGCTTTGTTGGGTTTCACCCCGGGTTGGGTTTTAAAACATTGTTTTATATATAACTTATCTTAAGTTTAAATCTTTCTATAATAAGATACTATTTTTGAGTAATCTGGACTAGGCCTGCAATCGAATCGAACACGAACAAATAGTCTCATGCGAAATTCATTTGATAAGCATGAAGGATTGTTCGATTTCGTGTTCAAACTCGAACGAACACAGGATGATTGTTCGTGTTCGTTCGATTAACAAAAGGTCAGTTCGTGATCATTCGACTAACTAAATTCAAGATTTGTTTGTTCCAGAGTAAAATGAGTGAAATTAAACGAATCTGGACTTTTCTCAAGAGCCAAATAGCGATTCATGAAAAAAAAAAAAAAGCGAAATAACTTATGAGAATCAACTGTAGCTTCCTTGGATCTGAGTTTGCGAATTAAAACTGAAATCTCTCTCCTTTAGTCCTTTATACTTTGTCTCTGTTTGTTTGATTATCTTATTCCTGCCTAACTGTTGAGTGTTGAGGCGTTGGGGTTGTCACGTTGAGCAAGCTCAAAATTGCAGAAAAAATTAGGGCTGTGAACTGTGATGTGAGTAAGGCTGTCGCAATATGCAAAAGGAAAAAGGTGGAATTGGATTTGGCTTTTGGGCCGGGTAAGGGAAAATGTGGAAATATGCAAAAGGATAAAGGTGGAATTGGATTTGGATTTTGGGCCGGGTAAGGGAAAATGTGGAATTGGGTTTGGACTTTGGATTTTTGTTTTAAAATTTAGGCTGGGCCTGGTAAGAGAAAATGTGAAATTGGGTTTTATATATATATAATGTGTAATTATGTATGTACAAAATTATTATCATACATATATTAATCATAAATTAAATATGTTTAATATATTATGAAATTATCAAAAATTATAAGTTATCATATATTTATTATTATTACATAAATTATCATAAATATTTTAAATGTTTACATATATATTTTGTATCAATACCCATAAATTCATAGTGCAATGGGGGTCTATTGTAATAAATGATCAATACATATGTGTGATTAATTTATTATATATATATATATAATATGTAATTGTGTATATACAAAATTATTGTCATACATATATTAATCATAGGTAAAATATGTTATGAAATTAACAAAATCATAGGTTATTATATATTTATTATCATTACATAAATTATCATAAATATTTTAAATGTTTACATATATATTTTGTATCAACACCCATAAATTCATAGTGAAATGAGAGTCTATTGTAATATATGATCAATACATATGTGTGACTAATTTGTATTTGTTATATATATACAGTAAAACCTCTTTATAGTCATAATGTTGGGACTAACTAATTTTATTACTATAAAGAGATTATAACTTAATGGAGGTGTAATTACAAAAATTATAGTTTTGATTTCTTATTTTATAAGTCATGTTTTAGTAGTACAATATGAGGATTTCAATTCTTATTTTAGTAATATTAGGATTTCAATACAGCGTTTCAATTACCTATTTTTGAAACAGATAAAAGATCGTTTTTTAGAACCAGCAAAAATAAGTGTAATTGATAGAACTGTAAATACAATTGATGAATGGTCAATTGATGTGAAGCCACAGACAATTGTCAATGGTTTTAAACGCTGCAAAATTATGACCACTAATGTCAATGAATTATAAGTTACAAATGAAGTGAATGAGAAAATAAATGAGTCACTATAGAATTGAGTGATCAGATTCGACAAATTCACTATACTAATCGAATGGATATTAATGTCTTCTTCGATTATCCAAATGAGTAACAAATTGTGTATACTTTAACCAAAGGAGAAATCATTGTTGTAATTAGACAATAAGATAAATGAAATAATCCTAAAGATAATAGTACGGAAATACAAAAAGTTTTGTGTCATGAAGCTTTAAACATGCTTAATAAACTAAAAATATTTTGGCTTCAATAAGAAGGTATCCATGTTAACGAGCTATTACGTACTCGTAAGGTAAAAGATGTGATAACAACTTTAAAACATAAATCATTGTCTCAAACAATTTTAACTAAATATTTTATTTAATTTTAAACCTTTAATTTTACATAACATATATTTTTTCTAATATACAGATAATTATTACTATGTAGAGATAACTTTCCTTAAGGTGGGAATTATAAAAATTATAACTTATTACAATGTAGAGTTTATTTTTATTTATAATTATGCTAGATTGGGACTAGAATTTTTTATGACTATATAGAGTTTATTCCTATGTAGAGTATCATTGTAAAGAGGTTTTACTGTATATATATAATGTGTAATTGTGTATATACAAAATTATTATCATACATATATTATTCATAGGTTCAATATGTTATTAAATTATCAAAATTATAAGTTGTTATTATTATTATTATTATTATTATATTATCATTACTGTCTATATATATATTTTGCATCAACATATATAAATTCATAGTGATATGAGGGTTTATTATAATATATGATCAATACAAATGTGTGATTAATTTAGATTTAATTAAGCTATTATGTTATTAATGTTGTCATGCTATATATCACTTAATTATACAATATGTTATGTTCATAAATTTGTCATATTATATTTAATTAAGCTATTATATTATTAAATTTATTGTGCTATATATCACTTAGGGATACAATATATTATGTTCATCAATTTACCATACTATATTTAACTAAGCTATTATATTATTAAATTTGCTATGTTATACATCACTTGATTATATAATATGTTATATTCATCAATTTACCATACTATATTTATTATTTATTAATTGAAATGCTATCTGATAATATTTAATTATTGATTACATTTAGAAAAATATGAAATTATTATGTTATTGGATTTACAATATTATATATAACTTGATTATACAATCTATTATGTTATTAAATTTGTAATGCTATGCTATGCATCATAATAATTTATTGCTTTTTAATTAAAATGCTATATACTTATATATTTAATTATTGATGACATTTGGAAAAAAAAAAAAAAAAAACCAAACATATTATATATATAAGAAAAACAAAAACATCATAATATTTTATTATTGATTACCATTAAAAAAAAATTCATCAAAGCTAAACCAAACATAATATAAAAAAGAAAGAAAAAGAAAAAGAAAATATATAAAAATTATAATAATGCATACCATGTTTTTTTAACATAAACGAACGAACAATCGAACAAATTGTTTGCGAACGGAAGGATCAGTCGAACGTATAATGTTCGTAAACATAATCGAACGAATAACATATGTTCGAACTCGATCGAATATATTATCAAACGAATATCAAACTGTTCGCAAACAGTTATCGAACGAATATCAAATTGTTAGCTAACTGTTCGGTTCGTTTGCAGCCTTAACCAGGACCGCACATATTTTTTTGAATTAGGACTCAATATGCGACATTGTTCGTTAGAATCATTTAATTCTACGTTGTTGTTTGTTTTATATATACAATACAATATATTATAGATTATATCAACTTAATCTCTCAGTAAGATATAGACCTATACCTTAAAAGTAATTACTAATTTTTTATTACTAAAAAAAATTTGATATATTAATTAAAAATAATAAATTTAATAAAAAGGAACTGATATATATTCCGAAATTTCACTATAATTATTTTTTATTTTTATAGTTGAAGGTGTCTGAGCCAACTTATGTGCACCTCAGCTAATCCTTCGGGACTCTAGAGTTACAGGTCGAGTAACAATTCTAGTGATTACCCCTATTAGCACTTAAAATGGACTATAATTCAGGACATTTTGAGTAATATATCCAAGAGTCTCTATTGAACTACTCGATCACTTATAGGTAGTTTAATATAAATAATTGTTATGCTTAATCAAATGTATTTAATTAAAAAACTATCAATAAGTTTCACCATGAGAGGAGGAAAAAAAACCATTGATTCGAAAGTTGGATTGGTTTTTTTTTTTTTTTCTCCTTTTTTCCTTTTTAATATTGGCATGTTCTTGTAGTTAATTAATGTGAATTAAATCTTCTTTTTCATCAAGAATTAATTAACATATATCAGTAGCACTCTCTATAAACATTTAAAAAAAAAAAAAAAATTCTTAGACTATATATTATAGGGAATAAGAGGACATAAACATTAAAGTGGGACGAAGATAAGAAGGGAAAGTTACTGAAAAGACCCTCTTTGAGGGGGCGAATTGAAAGCTAAGTACATTCAAAAGGGACTCGAAAACACACCTTTCTCCCTCCTGTTTTATTTTTATTTTTCGTTTTTACCCCATCTTTCTCTTGCAAATACTCGTTTGCCATCATGGCATGAAAGTGTGGCTGTCAGCTTAGAAAATATATATATATTTTTTTTTAAATAAAGTTTCCCGTACCATTAAACAGCAATTTGTATCGTTAATCATATTACATTTTCATTTTACTTGGCGAAATGCCTTAATTCAATGTTTATTATTTGAGTTATTTAGAGGTAGTTTTGTTTAAATTTTGAAGTGAATTTATAGTTTGTAATGGAATTGAAAGATTTAAAGAAAGACTTCGGGCTAAGGGGTTTGCTCCCCCTGTAGTCTCAAGTTCGAATCACAAAAACAGTTGTTAATATTGTCAGTCACGGATCATAGAGTTTGTCTTGTTTTGGAAGCTTTATTCGGGGTCAGGAGACTAGTCGAAGTGCGTGTAAATTGGTTTAGACACTTTCGATAAAAAAAAAAAAAAAAAGATTTAAAGACGGTTGAGTGTTTGATGTAGGTTTGAGACTGGGGAAAAAGGGGAAAAGGGTGCAGTGGTGAGAGTCCATTTTGAATGTGATCGTTTTCAATTCACGTCCTCAAAGACAAAGAGGGTCTTTGTACTTTGTAGTAATTTTATGGAATAAAGATCATCCGGACAATACTAAGCTAATGGGCCACGGGCTTCATGACACGAAACTATATCGGGTTCAAAACGATGAAGAATCAACCTTATTAGGCCAATCATAGGACCAAAAATGATAAAAGGACGACGCTGTTTCTCCGGGACTAGAAACAAGAAAGAGGAGAGACAAGATTACATAACCGTTAGGAATGTTTTATTTAGTTATTTTTTATATTTACAGATATATACTCATGCATGTTTAAAATGGTAAAAAGATGTTAATTGATTTGTTGGATTATATATTGAGTTAATGACTTTTTTCACCCAAATAATGGCTTTAATGACATTTTTTCACTCAAAGACTTTTAAAATTGTCACTTTATTACCAAAATTTATATTTTGGTAGCGAACAAAGAGCAAACTCAGTTCAAGTAATTAGAGCTTTTGTAGAAGGGAGGCCGATGAGTCTTTTGGTGGTGGAAGGTTAAATTTTGGGGGTTGGGGTTAATCGGAATTTAACTTAAGAAGGGTGGCTGCACAAACTCTAATTACTTGATTTCCGACGATTGAGCGATTTTGGTGAGTGATGATCAGGAAAAAGAACAGTGGTGGTGTGAGGCTACAACGATGTCGGAATAAAAAACGGAATATAAATTTGGATAGTAAAATTGTATCTTAAAAATATATGGATGGAAAAGTGTCATTAAACTATTATTTGGGTGGGAAAAAGTCATTTACTCTTTTATATTTGCGATTTTATAAAAACAAAAATGGCCCAAATCATAGTCGAGGGATACAGTCTGAAAGGATTGCTAAAAATTAATAAATTCTATGTTCAGATTTAAACGATATTTGGTTCAATCATCCCATAAATGTATCCAAACATGATGGTAGACTTTCCTTTTATTTTAGTTGTTGAATTTGATCACATTTTTCTTCGCCTGCAATTTTGGACCATACATCACCACGCCATCAACCAATAGCACCACTTTCCAAATCCAAAACAGCAAACTTTAGAACATTTAGAGGGCAAATCAGTAAAATCAGGACTTCACAGAAAGCCACAGGTACAGAGCCTTCACTTTCACTCTTTAACGGGCAACGATAAACAGTTGAGCGAGAAACAAAAGAAACTTTTGTTCTCTTTGTATATATATTTCCACATTTGTCCTCCTCAACTCCAAAACCAAACCTAACTGAAACCGTCAAACCGAAGTACGGGACCCGGCAAGAGAGAAAAATTAAAAAAAAAAAAAAAAAAAAAAAAAATGGTATCGGACTTGGAACTTATCGAGCGACTCCAAGAGTTCCTACGAAATTCGGACCTTAATACCACCACCACAGGTATAGTGCGCAGACAATTGGAGGAAGATTTCGCAGTGGATTTATCGGATAGGAAAGTGTTTATTAGAGAGCAGGTGGATTTATTTCTTCAAAGCCAATTTGAGAACGCACAAGACGACTGTGAAAATGAAGAAGAACATGATGATGAGGAGGATGATCAGACGGCTAAAGTTAAGTCAGAGGGAAGCGGCGCTTCTGATGAGGAAGAGGCGGAAGATGATGATGAAGCGAGTAACCGAAAGGGTCCGGCAAAAAGACGGTTAGCTATTGATAATTACATTTATTTTTAAGTAATGAAAGAAGTTTATGTTTACTAGCTAAACGATTGTACATTTTTAATTTTTAGTTTATGACTGATTTTGGATTAATTAAATAACTGTGTTGAGTATGTAGAGCATTAGTGATGAGCTATGCTCAGAATGAATTTTTAAAGTGTTTTGTTTTATTTACTGTCATAGTTTATTAAGTTTGTATATTTTTTAGTAAAGTTATGAATTTTAGTAATAAAGATATACAAAGACCAGCAAAAGTATGATTATATTCAAGTAATTCAAGGATATTTTTGTACTGAAAATTGTTCAAGGATTACTTGAGCTTTAAAAGGTGTAGGTAGGGTTACTTATATAATGAATTTTGATCAAGGAAAGTGTGATAGTGTTATGTTTCATGTTATTCTTTGCTTTATCTAGCATCAATAGCCAGAGTAAGTTATTAGTTATGAATGTAGGGGATTCTGTTTGATTTACTTTTGAAAATGGGAGAGAGATTTTGAATAACAAAACATTGAGAGAATCTGTTTTAATTTGAACAGGTCCTCAAGTAACCGAACCCAGTTGTCTATGATTGCCGTGGAAAACATTGCCGCCGGTTGGCCATTATTACGAAGATATTGTTCCATTATAAAATAAACAATCAAACAAATATTCAAGTTGCTTATTTGCAAGTTTTTCCATTTCTTTGTGATAGAGAATAGTAGATTTTCCTACCTTAATTGGTTGCCCAGGAACTGCTCCAACCATGGCTTTTAGGCTGCAGTTATTCTCTTTTTTATGTGGCTTTTAGATGGAAAACACGCCTTTTCTGCCTGTTTCTGGCATGTATTCTTTGCTCTCAGTTGCTTCTATGTAAAATATCACTTTATATGGTGAAATCTGCAATTTTTTTTTTATGCTTTTGAAGTGGAAATGGGCTGACCATGAGAATATTGAATCTCATATTGCTCAATAAAATGCTCAGGCATTATTCGAGTAAAAATTTTTCTCTATGTAGAAGGAAGAGGGTTATACACATTTATCGGGGATCTAAGGTTGAAATCGGTTTATTCAAGGGGCATATTGCTTATGTCATTTATTAGAAAATTTTCATCACTCTTAAACAACAGGGCTGCTCCTAAAATACATTGGCTGATTTATTGCTTATTAATATTTTAAAAAAAAAAAAAAAAAAAGAACAACAGAGTTAATGGTCACGATGCTGATAGTTTTTAATGCATGTCCTTCAGCAAAGTTAATTAGAATGTCTTTGCATTCAAATTAACACTAAGACCAACCATGTCAGTGCATGAAATTTTTGATGTTGTTTGTAAAAGAAAGCTTTTTCCTTTACTTGTAAAACACTTATAAAATGGTGTGTATCATGAAAAGTTGTTCAAATATAGGTTTGGGAATTTATACTATAAACAATATTTTACTTTTTAAGGGATCTTTGACTTGCAACTGACAAATAAACTCTAAATCTCTATGTAATTTAGTATTTTTTAGTGGTTAATCTGTTGAAATACTTTTCTTTAGCCTGGAAGAATTGAATGTGTAAAAACTGATTTTAGATTTTTTGTTTAGAATTTTAACCTTGGTATGATAGGGTTCACAGCATGGTCATCTTTGCAGTCTTGCAAATTGTATTGTTCACCTCTTGTCAGTGAACTTGTAAGTGTACTTAAGATGATACTTTTGTTATGAAAATTGCTTCCTTGTTTTATTTTCCAATTTATTTATTTATGACCAATAACAATTTAAGGAATAGCTTCAACTACATTGGGATGGATGCTTGAATTGATAAGAGGCCGCACCTGTGATTAAACTTATGGTTGCTTTATCTTACAATCAGGTCTAACAAGCTTAATAATGAGGTCAAGAAAAGAGGGGGCGGTTTTAGCAAATTGTGTAGTCTTTCTCCCCAACTTCAGGAATTTTTGGGGGTGCCTGAACTTGCCAGAACAGAGGTATATCTACTGGGTTATGGAGAATTTACTTTTGCTTTGTTATCTGTTTATCTGATCACTTAGAATTATCATTATCATTATTGTAATGATATGTTTATCTTTGTTTCAAGGTTGTCAAGCAAACGTGGGCCTACATTAGAGAAAAAGATTTGCAAGACCCGAGTAATAGGCGAAATATTATTTGTGATGAAAGACTGCGTGCCCTTTTTGGTGTCGATACAATCAACATGTTTCAAATGAATAAGGCCCTATCTAAGCACATTTGGCCCTTGGATTCAGATGACGGTATGGATCTACATTATTATGTTGGTTACATATCTTTATGCTGGTACCGTTGGTCCCTTACCTATTAAAAATTACAAAGAAAAAACGAACAATTGTTCCAAGCAGTGCTTCATTATTTTTGTTTGCTCTTCAATAGTTGTGAGTGAAAATGATGAGAGTCAATGTGAAACTGGCTACAATTGTATCAATTTAGGCACCCTGCATTTTATGGTACCGTTAAAGCATTGAAAGGAGAGTTTCTAAATCCGATTTTTGGTGTTTCTCGGGCAATGAAATTTAGCTACATGGGCCTCAGTGTTTTAACTAAACCAAGATATTGAATCTGTTGCTTTTTGCATCAATTTTCTCTTAGTGTTTTACTATGTCTGTCTATGTCGTATCACTTTATAGAATGTGTACAAGACTAATTATTCTGTTTTCTATGGTACAGTTGTTCAGCCCAAGTCGACACCAAAGGAAAAGCAACGGAAGCAAGAGAGAGAAGAAGGTAGAATCAGAAAATTCGGTTTACCTTACAATTTGATATGTTGTTGCAGATGTTGCTTCCTGTTGAAGCTAAAACATAATCAGATTCTGATCTTGTCATCACCATGTGTATCCCCTCCTGCTGTTATGTCTCACCACTCAATTTTTATCATCCTTATTTAATTTGGATTAAGAATTTTTCTTCTTTCCATTTTCAGCCGTATTTCATGTGGGTTTGACTAGGTTATTCATTGATTGTTTAATTGACTCAATCTTTTGTTAGATTTGGTGTGAAGGTTGAGACATTCTTTTGTTAATTTAACTTGTTTACCATGTCAGATTTAGATGAACCAACAAGAAAGGAAAAGCGACAGAAGGGAGGAAAATCAGGTTTTCTTGCTCCTCTTCAACTTTCAGATGCTCTAGTTAAGTTCCTTGGTACTGGAGAAAGTTCATTATCAAGGTCTGATGTTATAAAGAGAATGTGGGATTACATAAAACAAAATAACCTCCAGGTATTCCACCTTAGGAAAATTTTCTTTATATCATGTTTTCTATAACTAGTAGTGGTATATATTCATGTCTCACATCTTTGGTGCCCCCAGATAGTCTGTTGTCCATCCATTGTATATATTCTTCGAGTATTTTTTGGTAGCATAAGAAGTCCTAGATATCACATCAAACAGTCACTTTTTGTTTGAGTAAGCTGTGAAGTTTGATACTCTACTAGATCGAGAACTTAACGAATACTAATTAGAAAGGGGTTCATCTATAACCACTCAGAGCTTGTATGTATATATATATATTTTGGGGGTTGGGTTTTGTGGTGTCAAAATAAACAAAAGGAAATGTATTAATAATGAAGAAGAGTTACAAAAGTGGCCTGGATGTCCACAATAGCAAAAACTTGTGTGCTTTGAGTCAAAAACCGTAATGGGCAATTAAGTAAACTGGAAAATGAAGGGAGCATATGGACTATTAAAAAGTGTTTTGGTCTGATATTTGACTATCTGAATTTTTGAGAGGTTGTCAGTTCCGGAAATTGTTTTCATAATGATAACTGTGATGCACAATTACTCGTCATAGTAGCATTCTCACGGATGACTGAAATATTTTCAGAGCTTTATTCCTTTTTATACTAATTTTATCATATTCTAGCTAAAAAGGCTGCTTGTAATGGTGGGTAAGAACCTGCATAGTGAATGTAAATTAAATGAGTAATGCTAGGTCTACAACACAATCTCACGACCCTCGACATGACAGTTCATCACTGGTTAGCTTGAAAATAGGTCCCGCGTGCTTGTATGGGTTTCATTGTCGAGCTAACCAATGACGAGCTGCCACATCGAGGGTTGTGAGAGAAGGTCGTGAGATTGAGTCCACAACTCAATCTCACAACCCCTAACGAGGCAGCTCGTCATTGGTCAGTTTGCCAAATGGGTCCTGCGTGCTTGTATGGGTTTCACCTGTTCATTTGTGAGCTAACCAATGACAAGCTGTCACATCAGGGATTGTGAGAGAAGGTTGTAAGATTGGATTGTGGACTTAACATTATTAAAATTAAATTCAAAACGTCTGGCGTTGTGATAGTCTTTGTAATTACTACCAGTTTTAATCTTTGAAACTGTTCTTTGTTTACTTGTGAAGGATCCGTCTGACAAGAGGACAATATTATGCGATGAGAAGCTGAAAGAACTTTTTGATGTGGACTCTTTCCATGGCTTCACCGTAACCAAACTTTTAGCAGTTCATTTCGTGAAGAGTTAGCAGTGAGTTACTCCTATGTTCTCCTTGTTCATCTCAAGAGAAATGGGAGTTTTGAACTTTTTGTTTTTCGTTTCTTTAACTTATTTTTGTCTTTTCAAGTTCCAGCGACAGGGCTATTAGAAAATCTAAAATTCAATTTATTTTTTTACCCTTGCGTTTCATGTTATATTTTACCTGTGTTTTATAGATGGATTGTTCAAGGTTTTTGTTCTACTCATCCTCCTTATCGGAAATTCTGGTGAGTGTTGGCCATTTTTATTAGATATGCAAATGAAAAAGAATAAGAACAAATTCTGTGATCCTATTGGGGCCTTTGAACATGACTGTTTTTTTAAAACAAGCTGGGCGTAAGTCTAGGAATCTGGGAATGGAATAACAAAATTCAACTTTAATTTTGCATGTGCTGCTCCATAAGTTTTCCAAATTGTTGGTAACATGTTCCACCGCCGCCAGACCTTGATCATTGATTAATTTAAAATTGAGGTACAGTTAAAATTTAGTGATCAATTTGAATACGGTAATATCCCTAGAGAATCCCATGGATAGTGTCTGTAGGAATAATGAAGCAGAGTGATGGGTGTGTTCCTCCAGCAATGAAATAAGAATGATAGGTAGAATATAATGTTGATAATTCTAAGAAACAAAAAAATTGTTGGCTTGTTTCATTTCTTTAAATTCAAATTTTGGGATTATTTATATAATAACATCCTGATTTACTTATTTTTAAATTTATAAAGTGTTAATTGATGTAAAAAATTAACTGTGATATGATCCAACACTCAAGATTTGGTTGAAAAGAGCCTTAGATTCCGTTCCGATGGTGCATAATGAAGACACATGGGATGGTGAGATGATTGTTCGTTTTGCATTCAAAAAGCATCTCTTCAGCAATCGCACGGCAATATAATTCTTAAAAGGAATCAAATATCAATCACTCGCGAAATCAAAAAAAGTTAGTACGTTTCTTTCCCGAATAGAAGCCGATATTGATACGTACACACACAAGACAAGCAGAGGAGTAAGAAAATAGTACAGCTCATATCTCGTGTGTTATAGTCAAAAGTGAAGCGCCACGTTTCGATATACGATGAGGATGACAACTGTTTCTTAAGGTTGAAAAGACAACCAAGGACTATCTTACTGTATCTGGTCATATTCAGTGTACGGTCAATCGTAGGTTTAGTTTGGGATGGCACCTATTCCCCCACAATCAATTCACACTGCTTTACCAACCCTTCTTCATAATCATTTTAACTATTTATCTGTGTATACAAATAAAGTTAAGAGGATTGAGGGAATGGAAATAAATATGTCCTTTCAGAATTAATACCTTAAAGAAAATCCAGAAAATCACGTTCACTCAAATATGCCCCTTGTTCAAAATATTGTCGTTTTAGTAAATACACCATTTTTAATAAACTAATGATGGCATTTTCTCTTATAAAAAAAAATAATTTTAAATGTAGACAAATCCTCGTCAATAATTTGTTGACACTGTTTTTACATTAACAAAAGTGACTCAAAGTTTTCTTTCTACCTTTGTCGGCTTTATTATTGTTAATAATTGAAAAATTGACAAATATCAAATTTAAATACTCCTTTGGGTGGGAAAATTTTTGGTTTTACCGTATTTTTCCTCTTGTTATGCTGTATTACTTATTCTCTTATTATGTGTTACTCCTCTCATTACGCCATTATAGTAGTAACACCTTTAAATTATAGTTTTTTTTTTTACCTTATTTATCTTTTTTTTTTTTTCACTAATCACATGGGTAAACAATGTTATAGTAGGAGATATGCTTTTGGAGAAATCGATTGAATGTACTTTCAACATTAGAAGCAAAGATTAAGTTAATGTAAAAGAGACTAACATGGACTATGTTTTAGTTCTATAATGAGCTAAAATTGGTGTCAGTTTAAGGCGTAGAGAACTAGAGACATTTCAAAATTGAGACAAAATAGATTTTGATTTGCTGAAATAAAAGACACAAAAATAGAAAAAGAAAGGAGGAGAGAGAGGAGATGAGAGGCCAGAGAAAAAGAGAGAGACAGGGCCATAAAACGAGAAAGAGAGAGGGTCGTCAACTTTTGTCAAACACTTATTTAGAAAAAAAATAATAAGTATAAAATGACATATATATGGAATGGATGGAGTAATTTTTATAGATAAAAGAGCAATAATATTACATTATCTAAAAGTGCTTAAATTTAAACAAACAAAGCCCTTTACACAAATCCCTTCCAAGGAGGCTTGAAATCAAATTAGTCCACCTTTTCCATCACCATTTTCAATATGGCCATTTGTAAAATGTAACCTCATGTATGTCTTTTAGTTTGATCCCAGTTGAGGTTAAAATGTTACAATATAATGACTGGTATTATAAATTCCACGTTACATTTTTTAAAGAAAATATAAATTTTCAATAAAAAAATTTTGATTCATAATATTAAGAACTATTGTAAGTTGATTAATATAAACTGTTACGTCGAAATGTAAGAAAAAGTTTATAAGATTAAGTTTAATGTAACATTACACTTTTTCTTATTCTTATAGTCTCCATGTAAACAGCCTATAGGCAAATTTATGTGTTCTTTTATTTACCTAGTGTTATTTAAGAGCATCTCCAAATAATGTCTTTATATGACCCAATTTTTATTATAAAGAGTTTATCCATAGAAACAAGAGAGTCTAACGAACTCTTTATTTTTAAATATAAAGTAAAAAGTGAGTTTGACTCTCCACATCTAGAGAGTCAAATTTCACTTTATATTCTAATTTTAAATAAAATTATAAGTTTATACATTTTATTATATTATTTCTTCTTTATTTTATTTTTCTCTTCTTGACCAAACATTTTTATCTTTTAAATTTAAAGAGTCTATTAGATTTAAATAAAAATTTTATTAATTATATTTAAAAATCATAAAGGTATACAAAAAGACTATTTCAATAAATAGCAGCATGGACATGCTCTAAGTTTTCACAAAGCCACCAGCATAGAAGTTACTAACACCGATTGAAAACAAAGTTACTGTACCTCTCCACCGGTTACTGAGTTGAAGCTTGTTATGCGACGACTCGAGTGCGGTTCTACTGGGTTTTCGTTACGGAATCCTTGCGTTTTGAATCTAATATAATAAACTATCCTCTTCCCAAATAAATGCACATACAGGGTTAGTTTCGTTGTCATCCTTATCTCCCTTAAGTTTTAAAGAAGAACAAAAAACAACAGTAGCTACAGCAAGCACCCATGGAACTCATGAACCTTGATTTAAACTTGGATTTTGTTCCTCAAAATTAAATGATTTTCTTGGGGAAGTTGCAAGAACCAGAGGGAGATCTCAGAGGTATTCATGCTTGGTGATTACTGTAAGAGATTGGAGGATGAGGTGAGAAAGATCCAAGGTTTTGAACGTCAGCTTCCTGTCTGCATGCTTATCTTAAAGGATGGTATGTCAAAGATCATTTTCTTTCTTGGTTTCTTTTGGTGTTGATTTATTTGTTTTTTATTTTATGACGAGATATATAGGGTTTGTATAGCTATTGAGAGGGTGAAGAAGGAGTAATGCAGTGCTCAAAACCGCAACAACGCTCTAAAACTCAAAAATTCATGGACTTGAAGGTGATTCGAAGAAGAAGTTGAAAGGATAGGTTTAAATGACTCGGTCTAACAGAGAGTGGATGAGTTCTGCTCCGATTTGGGGCTCTGATATCAACGATGATCTCAACCACGAGTACTCAGCCAGAAACAAATATGGTATATGGAATTTTTTTTTTTTTGATTTTAGGAAAATGGTGTTTATCGCTTGGTTTCTTGTTAGCGGAAAGTGAAGAAGAAGATCTGTCTGCTATCGAGAACCCCGTTCAGGTTAGTGATGACAGGACAGAGGGCGGCATTTGAGGAAGAATCTGATAGAGAAGTGTAGTTGAACAAGGAAAGGAGGTTTCACTAGCTCTTGCCACCCCTCGACGCAAAGTTAGCCGAATAAAGTTCGTGTACACGGCAGAACAACTGCTATTTGCGCCCAAGAAAGCAAGGAGGACCTTGCCGCCTGAACTTCACAGGCCTTTTTGGATGCACTGAACATCTTGGAGGATGGCAAGGTCAGGGCCTTGATATCCTGTTCAGAAAGAGGAAATTATTGAATGGTCTTTAATTTCATGATAATTTGTTATTTTGGGTGAGATTTGAAGGTACTGATGTCACCAAAAAAAGCCCTTAAGTGATTGATGATGTTCCAGTATAAGAACTTTAGATTTCATACCTATTAAGTTATCACAAAATCCAAAAAGAAAAACAACCTAAGATGATACATTTAAGTTCTAACAAACCATCAATTGAGTTGTGTACTATTCTATTTGAAGGATTTTTTTTTTCAATAAGTTTATATAATAATTATTTTGTTTAGCAGCACCACTCCTAAGAAAATAAAAGAATACATGAAAGTTGAAGGGCTCACGTCTGATGAAGTAAAAAGCCATCTGCAAGTAAGTTTTTTTTTATTTATTTTATTTTTCGGCTTTTCATTTCCTTTAGAGGCTTATTTGATTTTCATGTTCCACCAGAAAATACAGACTTCACGTCAGAAATTCTTCAGTTACCAAAGTAAATGAAATATGGATGGTCATGGAGAGCGTAACAAACTGAGCATGTTGGGGCTTGTTCTCCGCAATGCCTTGCCCTTGGAAGAAGGCCTGAAGCTCATCATCAAGACTGATGATGGTTGGGGACCGAGACGGGCCACGATCATCCCTATGGATTTTGCAGAGATGAAAAATTTTATATGAACGTGGAAGTCATATTATACCATAAAATAAAACAAATATAGTGACTAGCAGAGGGCTTTAATTTAAACACAGCACTTTCGAAAGGAGATTTGCAGTTGCCGACATCATGAAACAAATTAGTTGTCTCTTAATTTGTTCCTCTGTTATTAAGAATAACGGTTACTGTTATGTTATGTGTAAGTTTGTCTATGGATTGTAAGGATATTTCTAGGATTTCTATATAATGTGTTTAATCTAAATTTGATCTTATGAATCTGCGTTGATTGAAGTTTAATCTATTTTTCCTGTGTCTAGCTCACTAATTGCACCAGATATATCATTTCATTTTGCTGTTTATTTTGTATGTATTTAGCTCTCTCTTTAAGGATATATACGTGGGGTTCAAAAGATGCGCTCTTGTGTCAAATTTTTTGAGTTTATTTTTTAGGGTTTTGCCTTTATGTGTGCATAGTCAAATGTATGTCAACATCTTCTATGATATATATAGTTCTATCTTTTTAATTGCAGGATCTTTGTTGAATCAGTAAGTTGCCTAGATATTGTAGTTGAAGTTCATGGTCTTCTCTTTCTGTTCTCTGTTCAGAGTCCATGTCCCTTTCCCTCAACAATACTTGACAATTCTGCTAATTTACAGAAAACCAGTTCTTCTTCAGTTCAATTTGCAGCATAACTGAAACCATGCATGCATTAATAAATTCCATGTTAATTGCTTAACATTCTTCAAACACCAGAAAACTTAACCTTATATATGTTCCAAGAATCAATAATTGAGCTGTACATATGCTTCACATATTTGCAGCAATAATGCAATTCTAGAATGTGAATGCCAACGGCTTTATATTGTTTGTATAAAAAGTTTTTTCATTCACTAAAACAAGTGCACCACAAAAAGGAAAACCACTCTTTGATTACAGCAAAAGTGCTAATACTACAATGATTAGAACAGCTTCACACGCCACCACTCTTTGATTTTATACCATTAATTTTATTCTACTTTTTTAAACTTAAAAGGGTTTTTACTTTGTTTAAATTATCCATTCATAAACTTATCGATCTCCGCTACCCATTGGGCCGGTAACTAATATCCACTTTTACAAGATACTTTATGATTAATGATACGAAGGTACAGAATCGCCAAAATTTAATTAAATAGAGTATATTATTAATATTCCCTATAATATATTCCAAATTTCACATTATATTATTTTGTATATATGTAATTATCATATCAATGTACTATATATACTTTAAATATGAAATTTGAAATATATACTATTAAGATGAGTGATCATTATTCTATTTATATATAATTAAACTTGACAAGCTTTTATGTTTTGAAATTTTACCCAAACTAGTCTCATCATCCATTTCAGACGTATTCAATTTCAAGCTATAATGTTTCTCTCTTAATCTAAGGGTTGCTATGAGAATAAGACAAACAAAAAATTAAATAATTTAATTGATAGTTGTTGGACCTATTGGCAAACGTTATCTACACACTCCTAAGATATTACTAACCACCAAATAAATTACCAATTGATTACAGTATATCTATTGGTATAGTGCCCTTTACAGCGTAGGATACCGGGATCACTAACACAATCCTTTAATAATCGGAAAACCAAACTAATATAGTTTAATCCTTTTTTTTTTTTTTAATGTACACACACCACACAGACAGATATATAATATATATATTATATATTATATATAGATATAATATATATAATATATATTATATAATTATATATATATATATATATATAGTCGCTTTGAATAGTAGGTCTTCTAAATATGATATAATATGCCGAACAAAGCAGTCAAGTCTGTCAGCGTAAGGAATCTAGTGAGGAGATACGATGAGCCCACACAAAGATATTTCCCAAACCTTGTATAAACTTAACCATCGTCTTTTATGTCTTTAATGTCAAACTTATATCATGAATTCTTTTCATTCTGCACGCTTTCGGGGGGTACTCATTTTCCCATCTTCTCCACCATTCCATTATTATCAGTCGTTACAATGTTTATCAACTAATCTTACTTTCTCCAATTGTCATAATATTGCTGCCACACCATATTTTGGTAGATATTCAGCATAAAAGGAGTGTTTGCTTACACAAAATCGGACGGAGTATCTACTTGAACAAGGGAACATCTAAAAGTATTGACTCATTTTAATCACTTAATCCTCTTGCTCATTTCCTTAACTAAACTGGTTTTATTAATGAGGAGAAAACTACTTTTATAGAATGGTTCAGCATACTTAACTTGTCCTTTTACCACAGGAATGATCCTATATCTTCATCATCTTTATCATTTCAACCCAATTATACAACGATTATTCACAAATCTTCATAATTTTAATAGTGGCAATCCCTTATGTATCTTTAATTATTGTGATTTGTGTTAAAACTTGTAATACCCACATTCAGAAATATTGTAGGGATATTTTAAGTCAATAGTGAATATATTTTTACTAGTTTTAGAGAGGAATTCCATAAAGTTTTAATATTGGGCAAATGGTCCTTGACATAGAATCACGTGTTCAATGAAAAGTGAGCATGATAAATATAATGTATTAAGTGTGCTAGCCATGAGAATAGATGGTAGAAAGAGTTATGAAAATACACGTGATGTGATGCCGAGATAAAGACGTGTTTGTAAAGTAATATGAAGAAATTAAAGAATAAGGATAAGGAATGCCTTTCACTCCACAATTAGATGAAAAAGGGAGATGAGTGTAAGGAGAGCAAAATATGTGAAGAAGATGATACAAATGAGGGTAATTTGGTAAATGACTAAAGGACATAGACTATTTCTAGAAGTGCAAGGGTAAAAGGGATATATATATATATATATATATGTTATAGGCTTCAATGACAAAACCACTACCCTTCTTATCCTTGAGCACGCCACCTTCAGCCATTTTCTCTCAAGCTCTCATCAAATTTCAAGAGGAATTCATAGGGTTTTTTAAATTTTGTTAGCTTCAACTCATAAAGCATCCAAAGGGTGCACCAAGAGGAAAAGAATTAGCAAAAGGAAGATTTGAATCATTAGTGTTGTACAAATTCAAGATAAGTAACCCAATCTAAGCTTAATTTGAGTAGTATATGTGTAAGTTGATTCTTGAGTGTTTGTGGTATGATGTATGATAAGAAGTATGACTGTGTTGAGCTGCTTGTTTGATAGAGAATAATGTGTAGAAGTTCAGCCAAGATGAGTATATGTAGATGTGATGTTTTGGTTGAACCTGGATGAATTTTGAAGAGTTGATGTTGGAATTGGAAGTGTTGATTCGACCAGAATAGGGGCTGGGTTTTGTTGAATTTTCTTCAACTTAAGGTATTTGGGAGGTGTGGATGGGTGGTGTGGTCAGCCATGTACTTATATGCGCATGCAAGTGTTGTTTGTGAAATTTCCAAAAGAATTCACGCAGACATGAATTTATCATAAATTGTTAAAGAATGTTTGAGAAAGGAAAGAATTGAGTTACAAGGTTGTAATTAGACTTGACCAAGTATAAGTTTAAGTGTTTAAGAGTGCATTTGTTATGTCAAAATTTAGAATAACACTGGGTTATGGTAGTTCAATGCAATGACTGGCCTTTAGTGTATAGTTCAAGGTTGCTTGAACTTTTAGCATTAGTTTGAATGACATATTGTATTTATCATTGAATTAGAGTTTTGAAACTTATGACTTTAGAAACGTGAGTGGCAGATTGATATTAATGTGTTGCCAATAGGGTCGACTGATTGCTGATAAGTAAAAGAGAGTGAGATTATATTATAATATTACAATATGACCACATAACATTGTCACAGCTTGTATGCTTGAAATGACAAACGATCATCAAGAAGGCTTGGCCCAAATGAGTTATTGTTGTTTCTTGTTTTGAGATTAGTTATAAACAACATGTAATAAGTGATTTTATTGTATAAAGAATAGAAAAGATTTCCCAAGTATAGACATCAAAAGAAACATCAAAGAAATAGAAGTTTGGTTTATGTATTAAATACATGACCATTTTAGAAATTGATTGGTATGAGTATAGTTTTCATGCCTTATTATATATTACAAGCTATATAATTGTGCTAGAAGATCTTGAGAATATGTTGTATTGGCCAAAAGTTTTAGTTAAGAATGTTAGAAATAAATTAGAATTTAGCCAAAGTATATATGTTATGCTATATGTTAGATTGTATTTATAATGATTAATATGGAAATATAGATTAATATATAGAATGTAGCCAAAAGAAAAGAAAAAAGAAGGGCATATATAATAATGTTGATGGTCATGTTAAGAGAATGCAAATTTATGGCATTAAAATTTGTATTTAGAAAGTTGTACAGGGCATGTTTGTAACATTAGAAAATACTAGAGAGTAGTTTAGTGACATGGTTATGTGATAAATATAAATATATATATAAATTTGAGAAAATCTAGTAGCATAATTGGGCAAGTTAGTAGACTTAATACCTAAGTTGTGGCGTAGATTTTTATAGAAGAAATTAGATTGCCCAAAATGTAGAATTCATTCCCTAGTTAAATTGTGCCATTTTAATATCTCACTAATATAATTATAGAAGAGTAGAATGTAACGCCCCACTTGAGGTACGTAGCTATTGTTTCTTCTTTTGCTCTTATTTGAGTTGGTTTCTTGGTAATATTGTTTAGTTGACCTTTGATTGAGTGTTGTGTTGAATACTTGTCCTGAAATTGGTGGAAAATAGAAGAAGTTCAGTGTGCCAAGCTTCGCCAGGGCGAAGAAGAATCTTCACCGCGGCGAAGAGGTGTTGAACCCATGGGGAAACATTCTGGACAGTTTCGCCGCGGCGACAGAAGCTTCCTCGCCGCGGCGACAGTCCGACCAACATGTTTGTTAAGTTTTAGATATTCTCTTCTCTAAGGGCAATTTGACCATTCTACCTCTAATTAGCAGGAAAAANAAACTGATGAGGATGACAACTGTTTCTTAAGGTTGACAAGACAACCAAGGACTATCTTACTGTATCTCGTCATAATTTTAGTGCTACGTGTCAATCGTAAATTTAGTTTGGGATGGGCACCCTAGCCCCCCACAATCAATTCACCATGCTTTACCCACCCTTCTTCATAATCAATTTTAACTATTTATCTGTGTATACAAATAAAGTTAAGAGGATTGAGGGAATGGAATAAATAATGTCCTTTCAGAATTAATACCTTAAAGAAAATCCAGAAAATCACGTTCACTCAAATATGCCCTCTTCGTTTCAAAATATTTGTCGTTTTAGTAAATTACACCATTTTTAATAAACTAATGATGGCATACTTTTCTCTTATAAAAAAAATAATTTTTAAATGTAGACAAATCCTCGTCAATAATTTGTTGACACTGTTTTTACATTAACAAAAGCTGACTCAAAGTTTTTCTTTCCTACTTTGTCGGCTTTTATTTATTTGTTAATAATTGAAAAATTGACAAATTATCAAATTTAAAATTACTCTCTTTCGGGTGGGAAAATTTTTGGTTTTACCGTATTTTTCCTCTTGTTATGCTGTATTACTTATTCTCTTATTATGCCGTATTACTCCTCTCATTACGCCATTATAGTAGTAACACCTTCTAAATTATAGTATTTTTTCTTTTTTCACCTTATTTCATCTTTTTTTTTTTTTCACTAATCATCATGGGTAAACAATGTTATAGTAGGAGATATGCTTTTGGAGAAATCGATTTGAATGTACTTTCAACATTAGAAGCAAAGATTAAAGTTAATGTAAAAGAGACTAACATGGACTATGTTTTTAGTTCTCTATAATGAGCTAAAATTGGTGTCAGTTTAAGGCGTAGAGAACTAGAGACATATTCAAAATTGAGACAAAATAGATTTTGAATTTGCTTGAAATAAAAGGCACACCAAGAAATAGAAAAAGAAAGAGAGAGAGAGAGGAGATGAGAGGCCAGAGAAAAAGAGAGAGACAGGGCCATAAAACGAGAAAGAGAGAGGGTCGTTCAACTTTTTGTCAAACACTTATTTTAGAAAAAAAATAATAAGTATAAAATGACATATATATTGGAATGGATGGAGTAATTTTTTTATAGATAAAAGAGACAATAATATTACATTTATCTAAAAATGTGCTTAAATTTAAACAAACTTAAAAGCCCTTTACACAAATCCCTTCCAAGGAGGCTTGAAATCAAAATTATGTCCACCTTTTCCATCACCATTTTCAATAATAGGCCATTAGTAAAATGTAACCTCATGTTAATGTCTTTTAGTTTGATCCCCAGTTGAGGTTAAAATGTTACTAATATAATGACTGGTATTATAAATTCCACGTTACATTTTTTAAAGAAAATATAAATTTTCAATAAAAAAATTTTGATTCATAATATTAAGAACTATTGTAAGTTGATTAATTATAAACTGTTACGTCGAAATTGTAAGAAAAAGTTTATAAGATTAGTTTATAACTAATTTTATTTAAAGTTGTAAGAAAAAGTTTATAAGATTAAGTTATAAATGTAACATTACACTTTTTCTTATTCTTATAGTCTCCATGTAAACAAGCCTATAGGCCAACTTTTTATGTTGGCTTTTTATTACCTAGTGTTACTTTTAAGAGCATCTCCAAATGATTCTTTATATGACCCAAACTTTTTTATTATAAAGAGTTTATCCATAGAAACAAGAGTCTAACGAACTCTTTATTTTTTAAATATAAAGTAAAAAGTGAGTTTGACTCTCCACATCTAGAGAGTCAAATTTCACTTTATATTCTAATTTTAAATAATAAATTATAAGTTTTTATACATTTTATTTATTATTTATTTCTCTTATTATTTTTCTTTCTTGACAAAACATTTTTTATCTTTTAAAATTTAAAGAGTCTATTAGATTTAAATAAAAATTTTATTAATTATATTTAAAAATCAATAAAGGTATACAAAAGACACTATTTCAAATAAATAGCAGCATGGACATGCTCTAAGTTTCTCAAAAGCCACCCAGCAGAAGTTACTAAAGTCACCGATTGAAAACAAAGTTACTGTACCTCTCCCACCCGGTTACTGAGTTGAAGCTTGTTATGCGACGACTCGAGTGCGGTTCTACTGTGTTTACGTTACGGAATCCTTGCGTTTTGAATCTAATATAATAAACTATCCTCTTCCCAATATAAATGCACATACAGGGTTAGTTTCGTTGTCATCCTTATCTCCCTTAAGTTATTAAAGAAGACAAAAAACACAGTAGCTACAGCAAGCACCCATGGAACTCATGAACCTTGATTTAAACTTGGATTTTGTTCCTCAAAAAATTAATGATTTTCTTGGGGAAGTTGCAAGAACCAGAGGGAGATCTCAGAGGTTATTCATGCTTGGTGATTACTGTAAGAGATTGGAGGATGAGGTGAAGAAGATCCAAGGTTTTGAACGTCAGCTTCCTCTCTGCATGCTTATCTTAAAGGATGGTATGATCAAAGATCATTTTTCTTTTCTTGGTTTCTTTTTGTGTTTGATTTATTTGTTTTATTTTATGACGAGATATATATGGGTTTGTATAGCTATTGAGAGGGTGAAGAAGGAGTTAATGCAGTGCTCAAAACCGCAACAACGCTCTAAAACTCAAAAATTCATGGACTTGAAGGGTGATTCAGAAGAAGAAGTTGAAAGGATAGGTTTAAATGACTCCAGTTCTAAAAGAGAGTGGATGAGTTCTGCTCCGATTTGGGGCTCTGATATCAACGATGATCTCAAACAGGTGTACTCAGCATCAGAAACAAATATGGTATATGGAATTTTTTTTTTTTTTTTTTTTTTTAGATTTTAGGAAAATGGTGTTTATCACTTTTGGTTTCTTTGTTAGCAGGAAAGTGAAGAAGAAGATCTGTCTGCTATCGAGAACCCAGTTCAGGTTAGTGATGACAGGAACAGAGAGGCGGCATTTGAGGAAGAATCTGATAGAGAGGTTGTAGTTGAACAAGGAAAGGAGGTTTCACTAGCTCTTGCCACCCGTCGAGGCAAAGTTAGCCGAATGAAGTTCGTGTACACAGCAGAACAACTGTTATTTGTGCCCAAGAAAGCAAGGAGGACCTGGCCGCCTGAACTTCACAGGCTCTTTTTGGATGCACTTGAACATCTTGGAGGATGGCAAGGTCAGGGCCTTTAATATCTTGTTCAGAAGTGGAAATTTACTGACTGAGTCTTTAATTTCATGATAATTTGTTTATTTTGGGTGAGATTTGAAGGTACTGATGTCACCAAAAAAAGCCTTTAAGATGATTGAATGAGATTCCAGTATAAGAACTTTAGATTTCATACCATATTAAGTTATCACAAAATCCAAAAAGAAAAACAAACCTAAGATGATACATTTAAGTTCTAACAAACCATCAATTGAGTTGTAGTACTATTCTATTTGAAGTATTTTTTTTTTCAATAAGTTTTATATAATTAATTATTTTGTTTAGCAGCAGCCACTCCTAAGAAAATAAAAGAATACATGAAAGTTGAAGGGCTCACGTCTGATGAAGTAAAAAGCCATCTGCAAGTAAGGGTTTTTTTTTTTTTTTGAATGATTTTATTATTTCTTGGCTTTTCATTTCCTTTATGGATGGCTTATTTGAATTTTCATGTTCCACCAGAAATACAGACTTCACGTCAGAAATTCTTCAGTTACCAAAGTAAATGAAATATGGATGGCTCATGGAGAGCTAACAAACCTGAGCATGTTCAGGGCTTGTTCTCCACAGTGCCTTGCCCTTGGAAGAAGGCCTGAAGCTCATCATCAAGACTGATGATGGTTGGGAACCGAGACTGGGCCACGATCATCCCCTATGAATTTTGCAGAGATGAAAATATTTATATGAACGTGGAAGTCATATTATTACCATAAATAAATACATAATATAGCTGACTAGCAGAGGGCTTTAATTTAAACACAGCACTTTCGAAAGGAGATTTGCAGTTGCCGACATCATGAAACAAATTAGTTGTCTCCTTAATTTGTTCCTCTGTTATTTAAGAATAACGGTTACTGTTATGTTATGTGTTAATGTTTGTCTATGGATTTGTAAGGATATTTCTAGAGTATTTTCTATATAATGTATGTTTAATCTAAACTTTGATCTTATGAATCTGCCGTTGAAGTTTAATTTTCTATTTTTCCTGTGTCTAGCTCACTAATTGCACCAGATATATTCATTTCATTACTTTTTGCTTGTTTATTTTGTATGTATTTAGCTCTCTCTTTAAGGATATATACGTNGATAAGTATTAGAAACGGGTGGATGCTTTGTGACCACCACCCGATTAGTTATTAGAAAAGGGGTTGATGCTTTGTGATCATCATCCGACATTTATTAGAAGTGGGTTGATGCTTTGTGATCATCACCCGACAGTGATTAGAGACGGGTTAATGCTTGGTGATCGTTACCCGAAAGTTATGAAAAACGGGTAGGTGCTAGGTGGTCTCCACCCGATAGTTATGAAAACCGAGTAGGTGCTTCGTGATCCCCACTCGGTAGTCACTAAGAACAGGTTGGTACTGTGTGAATTCCACCCGATAGTCATAGAGAGTGAGATGGTGCTGTGTGAACACCATCCGACTGTACCTCCAGTAAGATGAGGCCATGACATTTAGTAGAAACAGAAATAGAAACAAAAATAGTATAAGGAAAGAATTAAGAGTAATACATACGGGGACAGACAGATAGAGGGTTTTACTTACTGAGCATTATTTTGTGCTCACTCCGTTATTTTTCCTTTGTGGATGCAGGATCTAGGTGATGCAGTCGGAGGGGCGTCGGCAAGCGAGGAGCAATAGCTACACTGTTTCCCCTGTCTTGTCTTTTAAAAATGTCTTTTTGTAAACAATACTCTTTGTGTATAAAAGACATATGACTTATAATGAAAAGAAAGTTTTTGGGCCCCATTTTCTATTGTTATTATGCATGCATTGTATTAACTTTCAGTAGTGGTTACATAGAATTTGTGAGGGATAATGTAATTTTGTACGTGTATATTTTACATAGCATGATAGAATTGAAGAATAACATAATTATGTATAAATTATAGAATCGCGTACGTACACACGATGCATATAATTATGTATAAATTATAGAATCGTGTTACTAGAATAGAACTTTAGGCTTTCCAGAAAAATATAAAAATAAAAGCCTTAGAATTAATATAATACATGCTAAGTCAAACACGTATTTCGGGATCATGCATAGACATCATATAAATATATGACATAGCATAACATGTATTTCAGAAATGTTAAAATTATTGGAAAACATCTAGCTAGTTATTTTTCAGATTTACAGAGCATGTTTTCAGAGGGCTATTGCGATGGGGAACCTGTGAGCATTCGCTGCATTAGTTAGTGGCGACAGAGATGCATAAGTTTCCCACATACATGTCGCCATCAGTGAGCGGCCTTAAAATAGAAAACATAATTGTACAGTCTACTAGAAGTGCATGTGGATGAGGACTGTACCCAAAAAGAATTTCAGAATACGCTTACACAGCCAGTGTTCCAAATTCATGCCTCAGCCTAGTCCGATTGGCAAACCAGAACAGGATACAGAAAGAGAAAAAGAAAGAAAAATAGAATAAGAAATAGAAAACAGAAAAAATTTCATAAAGAAAAGAAAATAATTTTAAGAAAGAATACAAACATGATCATTTGCATATGCATCAGACATTTTATATGCATTGCATCTTATGCATAGATTAAAGAGTTTATTTTATTATTGCGTGTCTGATTAGCCAAGAAAAGAAAATAGAAGCTCATAAAAATAAAAAAGAAAAGAAAATAGAGAAGAATAGAAAATAGAAGCCTATAAGAATAGAAAAGAAATTAGAGATATATGAGAAATGAACAGAAATTAGATATATGCTAGAAAATAATAGAAATTAGAAACATGACAAATAGCAAGGAAACTTAGCGATTTGTTGAGTAGAGAAAGAAACAGAAAGATATAATCTAGCNTTATCAAAGGTTAGTAAGCAAGCTGCTATATTTGTGTATGACTAGACCATAGTTGAGTTTTTCAGTCAATTTATGCACAAAGCTAAGGAATCACATCTAAAAGTAGCTCTTAAGATAGTTAAGTATGTCAAGACGTCACCAGGATTGGGCTTATTCTTTCCAGTAGAAAATAGTATGACTTTGTCAGCCTATTGTGACTTAGATTGGGCATCTTGTCTTATGACAAGAAAATATGTGACAGGCTACTATGTTTTCCTTGGTAAATCTTTAATATCCTAGAAATCTAAGAGGCAAACAACCATTTCCAAATCAGTAATGTCTGCTACTATGTGTGAGCTTCTTTGGCTGGTACAACTCCTCACAAAACTTGGTGTTTCAAAGTCTCAACTACTGCCCATTCCTCTACATTGTGATAATCAAGCTACAAATCAAGCTACAAACCATATAGCTTCTAATCCCATGTTTCATGAGAGAATAAAACACATTGATCTTGATTGCTATATGGTCAAAGATCAACTCAAACTTGGTCTCATATAGACTGCATATATTCCTACTGCAAAGCAACCAACTGGCTTGTTGACTAAAGCACTCGGAAGTCACATTCATTCCAAGCTATTACACAACTTGGAGGTTCTTGATCTCTACCACCCTCCAACTTGAGAGGGGGGAGGGGTGTTAAATAGTTGTTTTAGGTCAGTTGTATGAAGCTACTGTTAGCTTAGCTACTGTATCAGTTCAGCCAGTTCAGTTAGTTAGTTGGTTACTTACTTAAGTCAGTTAGTTAACTTGAGTTAGTTAACTAGTTAGTTGAGTTAATTTATTTTAATATAATATAAAACATTGTACAGTAATGATGTGAGTTGTATCAATGAAGAAAAGTTTTCCCTAAATTCCCCTCTATTCATCGACATTTGAAAGAGTCCTAGAATCGTGAAAAGAAAGTTGCAAAACTTTCCAGAGAAGAAGAAACAAAAAACTGACAGAAAAACAGAGTAAGGAAAACTTGCTGAAGAAATATTCTTTTATAAGCTGATTTTGAAAGAGAAAAATTACAATTTGCTATACATGCAATGCTTATTTATACAAGTTCTAAATCTTAACTGAATCAAGCTAAAACATAACGTAATCAAGTTGCAAAATTAGTTTCAGCAACGGCTGTAACAGAGTTCATCAAGTTGCAGAATTAGTTTCAGCAATGGCTATAACAGAGTTCATTAAGTTGCAGAATTAGTTTCAGCAACGGCTGTAACAATAATCTGGTTGTAACAGAATCAAGTTGCAGACTCAAGTTGATAGTATCAGTTGTAACTGATCGGTTTGCCAATGTACGTGGTGAGATGAGTAACTGTTACTACTTATGCCATGCTGTACATGCACGTACCTTTGCACTGTAATATCTTCCCTCAAACTGAGCAGCAGTAAGCTGGGAAAGTTTGAAGAACAGACGACTTACAAGTTTAGTTGTGATCTGAGGTATTACTTGAAGGGGTTAACTCGTTGTAGAAGAAAGTAGGAGACAGAATGTCCTCCCTGAAACTCATAGGACAGTTGATATTTGATTGTGTGTCCTCCCTAAAACGAATGAGAGAGATCAAGCGTATTTTATCACACAACATTTGAAAACGTGTGATAGGCAGAGGTTTTGTAAGAATGTCTGCAATCTGAAATTCACTGGCTATGTACTGAACAGCTAACCTCTTTGAGAGAACCAAGTCTCGGACGTAATGCACATCAATTTTGATGTGCTTAGTCCGAGCATAGTCTCCGTTTTATAGCATTAGTATATGACAATCTTTTTTATAACATAATAGTTTCCTCGAGTTTTTTATTATTACTTTTTTTGAGTGATTAAATTAAACAATAAAACTATACTTACTCACAATCTTTAACCATCTCTACCTAATAAATAAATGGCATAGTACGGGTACTATGCGTATAGTACCCGTTACTATACCGTTATATTTCAGGATAGTAAGATGGTTAGTAAATTGTGAGTGAGTATAGCATTCTCTTCACTAATTATACAACCACGCCAGGGTTAGAATCCAATACCAATAGTGCATCCACATGTTTCAAGAGTAACACAAATTAGCCGCTATAACTTATATCAGTCATTCTAAAGATATATTATTTCAACAGCCCGTGATTATAATTGAGTAATGCTATACTCACTCACAATCTTACTAACATCTTACTATCCTGATAATTAACGGGTATAGTACGGGTACTATTGCATAGTACCCGTACTATGCCGTATATTTATTAGGATAGTAAGATGGTTAATAAGATTGTGAGTAAGTATAGTTGTATGTTAGAGGAAATCATTTATCAATCCTAACCGTGGTTTAGAAAAGTAATTTTAATAAACACATAGGCCCACTTGTTAAATGCAAGTCTACAGTCCCATACTTCCTTCCATCCCGTGCAACGTGCAAGCATTTGAAATTGTAGGGCGAATTTCACTTTGGTCTCTTCAATTTATTCTTCTCACACATTCTCCTCCTAATTCCTCTTGGCTCCACTTCACTTGGTCTTCAATTTACTAGTCCAAATAAAGCATGTTTTCTCGTCAAATGTACAAAATAAAATCTAATTAATAATTAACAAAAATATTTTTAGAGTAATAAAATAATATACAAAATATGTGATCAAATTCTTGTTCAACACTTAACGACATGAAATTTGAACTCTTCAGTTCTGACTTAACTTGATTTCACTTCTCATGAACAACCTTCTTTCAAGACTTAACATTTTGTCCTTATGTTCTGAATTTTTGCTAATTTATATGCTGCTGAAACTTGAATCTTTTTCTGAGAGAACCAGGCGCTTTATTATTCCACAAGATTTCTTAAAAGTTCTGAAATTTTGTGCCGTATTATCAAATCTTAAATTTCTAGTACCGTTGTAATGTGGATCGTTTTTCATGGCGCCTTATGACATCTCCATCTATTCTACATTATATTAAAAACAATCATTCAATTTATTTTTTAATATTATAATTCTCATAAAAGTTTTTTTTTTTTTTTAAATAACTTATCAATTACATTCTTAAATTGAATAAATCAATAAAAAATTCTTTTTAGATTTAATTTGGAAAAATACATTTCATAATACATTATTAATTATAAATAAGAGAAAATAAATTTTTATTTTTTCTAATATTCGATAATTGGGGTCTCACTACAATCCCATCCTCCCTCCCCATTTCCATTTCCATTTGGGTCAATTGTTATACCTCACAAACACTACCAACTGACATAAGTAAAATAAAAATAATTAATCCTTGAAACATAGCTCCCCTTTCTTGAAGTTATTCTTATTGTTTATGATAGAGTTTTCTTGTGTGCTTTTGAGATTCGCCCATAAATAAATAAAAAAAAAAATCCTTGAAACTATACATTGATGTTTTGAATTCCTGGCAATGGTTCTTGTTAGTGAAGCTTTAAACGGCGTTGTTTTTTGCAGGGTGATTTGTAAGAGGAGATATACATGACTTTACCTTAGGTGTTTGTGTTGAAGGGTGGGGGGGGGGGGGGGGGGTGTTTGTGGTTGTTGCAGAATAGTTTTGTAGGCTTCACAAATCCCTTTATAGATTAAAACAGGCTTCTAAGGCCTGGAACTATAAACTTACCAACCTTAATCACTTGTGGTTTTTGTAGGGTTTTGTTAACGCGCGGCCGGGGGTTAGGGGCCGAATATGCTTTGTAGGCTTCACAAATCCTTTAGTGATTAAAACAAGCTTCTAAGCATGGAACTATAAACTTACCCAAGCCTTAATCACTGGTGGTTTCTGTCAATCTAAATCAAATTACCTCTTTTTATCAAAAGGCTTGGTTCACACATTGTTATGCTTTGGTGGTTTGGATGAACTATGATTATAGGAAGTAGTACTGAAATTTTGGCAAACCAAAATTCTTGCATTCTAATTCAAGCTTAAGACTTGGGATTACTAAGATGCTTATTAGGGTTTGAAGTACCTAGATCAATTAAAGGGATCATTTTGTGTCAAGGAAGTATGCCTGGGAATTAATTTCAAAATCTGGATTTGTTCCAAACCCTCCACTTCCAATGGATTCCACTTTAAATTGACATTGTGTGCATATGAGAAATGTTTCCTCAGCCAATAATCCAATTCTTCCTGACCTGAACAGATTTTTTTATAACAAATTCTACACAATTTTAAGCGTGACAAAAGAGTAAGTAGCTGACAATTTCTTCAGTTAAAATGAAAAATAAAAAATTGCAGATAATATTTAGAAAACACATGGCCAGCTCAAAATGGCAGTAATCGATATGTTTTATAATTACTCTTTTTGGAAAATAAAATGTAATATGGCAGAACTTATATTATATATTATGTTTTAATGGGTTCTATATGGGGAATACGGTATTATTTACAGCTGAAAGCTTTAAGTTGATGACTTTTTATAACTCAAATCAACAGCTAAATTACAAGATTTATAGCATAATAGTATATGACGAGTCATTCTTTATAGCATAATAGTTTATCTTGATGTCTTTTATTGTTGCTTTTTTTATGTGATTAAATTATTAATCACGTCACAGGCTGTTGAAATAATATTTCTTTAGAAGGGTAAACGATATGTTCCCACCCAAGGTTTGGATATTCTGCAAGTTCTCACCCTTGGTTTCATAACTTGCAGATTCTCATCCTTAAATTAACACTGTTAGGGTCAGACACACTGTAGAATGTGTTATTACCAAATTGCCTTTTAATTTTTTCTTTTGATTGTGACAACTAAATATCAGAAACCTCCCTAAAAGATGGAAACTTATCCATCGCACCCCTATGAGCTAGGCAAATCCTTGTCACCACAATCGACACCATAGATCAACCAAAGCTACAACAGTAGTGGCGCGAACTAGGAGTGGCTTCCCTCACCCTTGCCTAACCGCTACCCACCAGGGCGGTTGGATTGCGTAATTTCCGCGATTTTTCCTCTCACCCACCGTCGCTCCTAGGCCATTTTCGGCTGATGCCGACGTCACCAAGCTCTCTCGTCACCACCATCGAAACCCCCACTCCACAATCACCAAAACCCCTCACACTCCCACCCTAATGCACTCACAAATCACCGGCCGTCAACCCCTACAATCTCGCACGATTCTCCAAGTTTACGATCAAATTCCAATTGGTTTTTACGTCTAAAATACCCCCTTTCACAACCATTCGAACCTCCATCCTCTCCTCAACAAAACGCACACCTCCACTAGCCTCCCTCACTTGTTGATTATTGTCCACAAGTTGCCAAGTCGCATTTCTATTGTAGGGTGCGATCGTCATATTTCAAACTTGAGATGTGGAGGGTTATTTTAAAATTTTTATTTTCATTTCAAATTAATGTAGTATAAATGATAAATTTACCCTTTAACCATTAATTTAAAGGTGAGAATCTAGAATTTATGGAATCAAGGGTGAGAACTTGCAGAATCGTCAAACCTTGGGTGGGAACATGTCGTTTACTCTCATTAGAAAGACTGATATAAGTTGGGCTTATTTGTTTACTCTTGAACATGTGGATGCACTATTGGATTCTAACCTAGCGCGGTTGTATAATTAATGAAATCATTTATCAATTTGTACCATAAACTTTGGCTTTTTGAAGATAATTACCACGTTAGGCCTACTATAATCTTCATTCTCCAACATAACGAATAATAATATTATTATTATTATGCAGTTCGATGCAACGATTTGGTTAAGAATAATACTTTGGGTACTAACGGATGGGTACTAATCTGTGTACTAACTAAAGCATAGTACCCGTACTATACGCATAATACGGGTACTATGCTTTAGTTAGTACACATATTAGTACCCATCCGTTAGTACCCATAGCATCACTCTTTGGTTAAATGGCTTTGTACACACTGAAATTTGAGTCTTTCATTGCGCGTGCAATATTTAACTCTTTTTATTTTTTATTTTTTATGAAGTAGGTGATAATCATGAGCATGTGCATGTGCATGTGCGTGCACGTGCCTTTTAAGTTTATATTATTCTCAGTAACGATAGAATCAATTCTTATTTCAGTTTTCTTCTGTCTCTCAATCTTTTTGAAATCACTAAAACATACTGTCATTCAGAAACCTCTCTCACCCCTTCAGATACCACTACAAATATTTTCACTCTGAAGCCAGATCGCTTGATTTTTCACTTCTCTTTCGTTCCTTTATTTCTCTTTTAAAGAAAAAAAAAATCCCTTTCTTTGTTTCTTCTAACCAAAAAAAAAAAAAAAAAATCCTTCACCATTTCCTTATTCTCGTTAAAAAAAAAAAATCTAATTATTGCCATTCCTCTACATTGTGAAATCACGTACAAACCATAGCTTCTAATCCCATGTTCATGAAAGGACAAAATACATTGATGTTGACGGTCAAAGATCAACTCAAACTTGGTCTCATATAGACCACCTATATCCCTACTGCAGAGCAACCAGCTGACTTGTTAGTTACTTACTTAAGTCGGTTAATTAACTGAGTTAGTTAACTAGTTAGTTGAGTTAATTATTTTATATAATATAAAACATTGTACAGTAATGATGTGAGCTGTATCAATGAAGAAAGTTTTCCGCAAATTTCCTCTGTTCATCGACATCAATCTCTTCAACGTCTAGATATTATACATCGCATCCTGATCATTTTGAAAAAAAAGAAAGATTCTAAACTTAGGAAGATAATTATATTAGAATATGTTTAATGGATTGTGTACGGGGATATAATATGATTTACAGCTGGAAGCTTTAAGTTGATGACTTTTATAACTAACATGTCTTAATTGCAGGACTTAATTACAAGACTTGCATACAAATTATTGAATTTATTGTTGATTGAATGTTTTCTTTTATTTGTTCCAAATTATAGAATATGATTATGTTTGCACTGCTTAATTACTGAAATTGTCACACTTGCTTATATAAATCATTTTTCACACACCTTGCCTTAATATCCAGCACAAAGTTTAATTACCAATAAGTTTATTTTTATTTGAAATTTGATTATGAATACTTGTTTTATAGCATCTCCAAATGACTCTTATAATAAAACTCTTTATGTAAAGAGTTTATCCATAAAACAAGAGTTCAATAGACTCTTGTCTAAAATATAAATTAAAGAATGAGTTTGACTTTCCACATTTAAGATCAATATTCATCATCTATCCTATTTTAATTAATAAAATACAATTTTTAGCATTTATTTATTAATTCTCTCCCCCATTAAGTCTTTCTTGAAAATAAAAAAACACTTCATAAAATTAAAGGGTTATTGGATTTGAATAAAATTGTGTTATTATATTTAGAAATTAATGAAGATGAACTTTTTATATGAATATGTTCTTAAAATAAAGAGTACATTAGAGATGTTCTTAAATTTATTTCAACGTCATATTTTTGTCTTTAAATGATCTATATAATACTAAACAGGCCATCTCTCTCTCTCTTTTCTTGTTCCTTTTGTTTAAATTTTTTTAAAAAAATACCATAAACTCAGGGATTAAATTCTAAACTAGGAAGATGAATTTAATAATACGTGTAGGGTTGTGTGTGGAAATAATATTACAGCTGGAAGCTTAAGTAACATATTATAGTTATATTCAACAGTGCCTAGCATGTGCCAAAGTCAATTCATAGTCCATCCACAAACCGGTTATGGAGCATGAAAATTGGAGTTCACTTCAAATCGCATGTATTCTTGGTCCCACTTTAAGCGCATCATGTCCTCATTATAAAAGTACAACATGGGCAATCTTTATTATGGTTTGTTTACCATAATTGGACAAATCAGGATAATTTTTATTTAATAAATTCTTTAGCTTTCTTTTTAATATTTATTTATTATTATTATAAAAAAATTATAATTTAAATTAACTTTGGGGTATTTTACAATTAACTCCCCAAGCAATTTTTAAATCTAAAAACTGTAAAATACTATTTTTTTAATCTACGATCTAGGATTTGAAATCGAAAAAACCCCAAATCTGACAAACCCTAATTTAGAATTTGTACGAAGACCAACGATTTTAACCCTAGACCCCTTAGAACTTCTAGCTCTGATCCACTGTTAAACCTAAGCCTAACAAGCAATTCACAAAAAAGAAATAATACACAAACAAGATAACGATCAAAGAATCACACACACAGCACAAGGACGATTTACGTGGTTCGTACTTCATCTTGAATAGATACATCCACGTTGAGCTCCGAAATACGGACACTCACAGCACTAAGAAGATCAAGGATTACAAGAAGGATAAGACTACAAATCTGCCAAACAGACTAACCCCTACCAAGGCTTAACCACTCACTGATCTTTCTATAATCGCAAGAAAAAGAGAACAACAACTAGCCTCTGGAAGGAACCGCAACCTCTCTCAACTACAAATTAACCAGAAAGATTCAGCAAGAAACCCACCTCAGTATTTCTCTCTCTCTCAAACCCTAATACCCGATGACAATGAACGCCTCTACCTCTGATCATGGCTCTTTTTATATATGTCTGCGTTCGTAATTCTCAGCCTTGGATCTGTCTTGATCTGCAGGCCCAAAAACGATAATGGTCTTAAACAAAACGACCCGTTTTGGCTGAATATACTAAGTGAAACGCTTCGTTTTGGCTTCATAATACTTTCAGTCTCCCATTGAAGCCAACTTTATTCCTTTAGTGCAGTAAGTTATTCATATTTCTTCTCAGCTCTGAAGGGCAGAGTACTTAATGTGAAGCAGGTTCAAGCAATGCTTGAACTTGGCTGTGGTCAAAATTTTGTTCAGTGCTGGATTATCTTCAGTGGGTACTCAACAGTTATCTCTCCCTTTGCAATCAGGTCTCTGACAAGTGATTCCACATCCACATGTTTAGTTCGTTCGTGATACACTGGGTTCTTGCTCAAATGAATGGCACTTTGACTATCAGAGTAGACTGTTGCTGTGCCATTCAACAGATCAGCTTCTTTCAGGATTCCTTGCAACCAAGTGTGTTCCTTGAATGCATCTGAAACTGACATACTCAGCTTCAGTAGTGGATAATGCAACTAGAGGTTGCAACTGAGCTTTCCAACTAACACAGTTGCCTCCCAGTGTGAAGGAATAGGCAGTTTGGGACTTCCTGAGTCTATCACCTGCAAAGTTGCTACTATAACCACCAGATCAAGATGGCATATCTTTTACAGAACATTAAACCCATTTGAACAGAACCATTAATATATCATTAGCCCTTTAATGCATTTCAGTGTTCATTTCCAGGGTTTGACATGAATCACTTAATAGTGATATTGCATATGCTAAATCAGGTCTGGTGGATATCATGGAATACATTACAGAACCTATGGCATTAGAATAAGGGACATTCTCCATTTTTAATCTTTTGACTCTGTCTTTGGAGACGTGACTTACTAATATGAATGGTTTGCTAAGGGCATTGGCACAGCTTTGGATTCATTCAGACCAATAATTTAAAACTAGTTTTGTAAGTATGAGGATTGATGCAGTTTAAGAGTAGTGCACTTCTATCTCTATCAATCATCATTCCTAGTATTTTCTTTGCCTTTCTAAGTCCTTCATATCAAATTCAGGATTCAATTGGCCTTTAATGCATTAATATGAGACATGGACTTGCAAATTTTAACATGTCATCTATATTACAAAAGGTAGATTGGCATGTTATTCATACAGGCAAATAGAACAGTATACATGCTTCTAGTGAATCCATTCTATTATGAAAGCATCAAATCTCTTGTACCATTGTCGAGGAACTGTTTAAGTCATACAGAGATATTCAGTAAGCATACTAATCAGGCAGTTTTTCCTTAAAAACAGTGTGACTCATGAATATTTTCTATCCAACTCACCATGCAAGAAAGCAGTTTAACATCAGTTGGCTATCTCTAAATCATGTTGAACTACAATTGCTAGCATGATCTAATAGTTTTAAATTTAACTACTGGAGAAAATATTTCAGTGAAATCAATACCTGCTCTTGAGTGTAGCCCTAGCCACTAACCTTGCTTGAATCTGGAGGGTCAGACTCATTTACCCTCTTTCAGTTTGTACAACCATCTGCACTCCACCAATTTTTGATTCTTTGGTTTGGAAATAGTGTCCAGGTTTGTTTGGTGCAAAGACTCCATCTCTTCCTCCATAGCACCCAGCCATTCTTTTCTATCCCTTGAACTCAGTGCCATCATAGGTGTGGTTCTGATCGATGTTTGACCCAGCTAGGGTGCTGTGTAAATCCGGTCAGCATAGCGTACCTTGCAGGGGGTCTGATTTCCCTTCTGACTCTGTCTTGGCTAACTGATATTGGGCCAGGTTATCCTGTTGATCTCTCAGCAGTGTCAGTAGGGTAATCTTACACTCCTGCTCTAGATTATGATGTGGTTGATCTTCAACAAGGTCAGGTCATTATTTGGGTGCATTGATCAGGGTTGGTCTCAGGCTCCACCTCAAACTGAGTTGCTAGTTTGTCCTGAGTTCAGACTCTTCTTTTGAGCTACCTGCACTGTTAGTACCAGATTTACAAGGAAAAACGTTTCATTGAAAAATCACATCCCTACTAACAATTACCCAACCCCTGGCAGCCCTTTCCCACAGCCTATAACCCTTTTTCCCTCTTGATATCCTAAAAAAACACACTTGAGGGATCTTGGTTCTAACTTTCATCTCTGGTATGGGCATATGCAGCACATCCAAAGACTTTAGGTGTGTCAAGAGATGGTCCCTTCAGACCATTTTCTTCAGGGCACTTAAAGTCTATTGAGCTAGAAGGGCCTATTTATAAGGTAAGCAGCTGGGCCTAATGCTTCCCCCCAAAAAGTTTGTTGAGGACCAGCAGTGAATAAGAGACATAACCCTTTCAAGCGGGTTCGGTCATTCTCTCAGCAATCCATTTTGGTGAGGGGTCCCCTAATAGTCCTATGCTCAAGATTCCCCCTCTACACAGTAGAGTCAAACTCCTGATTACAGAATCTAGGCCATTGTCTGTCCTAAAGGTTTTACCTTCGTTAACTTGGTTTCAACAGTTTTTCCAGCCTTAAACTTGGTTAAGGCTTCATCTTAGACCGAAGTTGTACACCATACCTTCCTGCATGTCACTACAATGGAGAGGAAATAACAGTTCCCTCCATGTGTTCTGCCTTTCAGGACCCAGAGATCTGCATGAACATAGTCCACCCTTTCAGCAGATGAGTTCCCTTTTGGAAAATCATTCTATGCTGTTTTCCCAACACACAACCTCACAGAAAGTTAAATCATATATGATTCCTTACCAAAGTAGCCATGTGGCTGCACATGTCATACCTTTTGGCCTAGTGGCCAAGTCTCAGATCCATTTTTCTGCAGCAGTCAGATTAGGAGATTAAAGTAGACTTCACAGTGAGAGCAAGTGTTGACCACACAGAATGTACAGTCCATTTTGTGACCCCTTCAAGTAATATTTCATTATTCTTGTACAACACTATGGATCCTTTTCTGCCTTATAACTACATCCAGCTCATCCAAAGTTTCAAGGAGACCAGGTTTCTTTTGAGGTCAGGTATATATCTCACTCGGTTAACATTATGATTTTGGCATTATTCAACCTAATGGTTATGTTTCCTATGCCTTGAACCTTACACGAGTGATTGTGCCCATTGAGACAGTTTCTAACTCTCCTTCCTAAAATTCTGAAACCATTGAATGTTGGGATCATATGAAAAGTACACCCCGAATCTAGAACCCCTTCCTTATGCTAGTGGTTTGAGACAGTGAGGGCTTCGGACTTCAATGCTAGTACTAGTGTAGCTAAGTTACTCTCGTATTGTGCTGTTTTGTTTCTTATCAATCAAGCAGTTCTCTCTAAGTGGCCAGGTTTATACAGTGGAAACACTTCCTAGTTTCTCCCTTAGACTGTTTTCTTCCCCTTTTTCTTAGCCCTAGGGTTTATGTGTTGTTGGAAATTTTATTGTTATCCTTCTGATTGTCTGGATCTGATCTACCTTTGACAAACAGGTTATTCCCATCTTTTCTGTATCTTCAACTCCAACTCCTAGATTTCAGACCTGCTAAAATCAGGTCAACACTGGGAACTGTCCCAGTGTATTGTAAAGCATTCTTCACCACAAGTACTCATCAGGCAGTGAATTTAACATATCATTGCCAGACTAGAGGTCTCCCAACTCCGATCTGTTGTACCTTTCAATACTATGTCACTTAGAAACTCATCAAGGTTTTCTTTACAGACTTAGTAACATCTATATAAGAAAATAGGCTCCTTTAAGAAATGCTAAGTTTGGTGCAGAATGTAAGGAATAAAAGGATTCGAGTTTACCAAAGTATGAGAGCGGTGTTTCCATGCCATCAACCTTTTGCACGGACTGCATCGGATAGATTCATTATGATCAGATTGTAGGCCTCTTCATCCACTTCAGCCTTCTTTTTCAGTTTCTCTCAGACCACTTAGTGGCATTTTTTCTAAGGCAAGCCAACTTTATATGCGAAAGAAGGGTTTCATCTTTTTCCTGTATTAAAGTCGACTTCCCATCCTATTGGAGAATCTCCATACGAGTAGTACTCATTGAATTTAGTAACAGGACAGAACAATCAAAGGGTACGTGGCGTTGTTATACCAGAATTCGCAATTACTGCCAGGCAGTTTTAAGGCAATCACTGGTGTTCCAGCCTACACACCTTAAACTGTATCAAACAATGCAAGACACACACAGGACTAAGTGACAAGACTAACACAGCTAAAAACCGTTCAAAGGGTACGTGGCATGTTTATACAGAATTCGCCAATTACTGAGGCAGTTTTTAAGGCATTACTGGTGTCCAGCCTAAATACCTAGACAGACCTAGACCTTTTTCCCTTGAGTGTTTGTGACCCAGACCATCAATACGACCTGATTCAAGACCAATTTCGAAAACCTAAGGCCCTATAAGCCTTTAATCCGAAAACACCCAATCTGACAAACCCTAATT
The DNA here is from genome assembly GCF_008641045.1 of Pistacia vera. Lineage (NCBI taxonomy): Eukaryota > Viridiplantae > Streptophyta > Magnoliopsida > Sapindales > Anacardiaceae > Pistacia > Pistacia vera. The sequence continues at coordinate 748,866 of NW_022195500.1, forward strand.
TTAGAATTGTACGAACTTCGTCGATTCTTGTGCCTGTAACTCAATCTCACGAATTTAACCCCAAGACTTAGCAAGATCTGAAGTCCTAACGATCTAGGATCTTGAATCGAAAAAACCCCAAATCTGAAAACACCTAATTTTAGAATTTGTACGAAGACCAAACGTTTCTAACCCTGACCCCTTAGAACTTTCTAGCTCTGATACCACGTTAAACCTAAGCCAACAAGCAATTCACAAAAAAAATAATCACACAAACAAGATTAACGATCAAGAATCACACACACAGCACAAGGCACGATTTTACCATGGTTCGTCTATTCAATCTTGAATAGACTAATCACGTGAGCTCGAATACGGACACTCACACTAAGAAGATATCAAGGATTACAAGAAGGATAACGACTACAAATCTGCCAAAAACTAACACCCTACCAGGCTTAAAACCTTCACTGATCTTTCTATAATCTGCAAGAAACAGAGAACAAACACTAGCCTCTGGAAGGAACCGCAACCCTCTCTCAACTACCCAGATTAACCCAGAAAGATTCAGCAGAGAAAACCCACCTCAGTATTTCCCTCTCTCTCTCAAACCCTAATACCCCGATGACAATGAACGACTCTACCTCTGATCACTGTTGCTCTTCTTTATATATGTCTGCGTTCGTAATTCTCAGCCCTTGGATCTGTCTTGATCTGACGGCCCAAAAACGGTAATGGTCTTAAACAAAACGACCGTTTTGGCTTCATAATACTTTCAGGGTATTTTTACAATTAACTCTCCAAAAGCAATTTTTTAAATCTAAAAACTGTAAAATACTATTTTTTTAAATTCTTTAATTAAATAGATTATTTCATAATCTATTTTTCCTATTATCACTTTCAAAGAAAGGAAATTAATTGTTTTTCTTCAAAATGTTAAATAGTTTATTTTCTGAGAAACTACTTGTTTTTCTTCAAGATTTTTATTGGAGTATGCTAGGTAATCAATCTGCAGTTAATAATTCTGGTTGTCAAATAATGATTAACTGTTAATACATAATTAACTTTTTCTTACTTAAATAAAATATAAATTTGTTCACGCAGTGAGTCTTCACCGTCAATCAATTATTCTTAGTAATGAAATCGTCAGGTCTCATAAATAGAAACTAAAGAAATATTGATGGAAAATAAAGTTGCAAATTAATAGGGCAAGTATATAAGAATACATTTTTACAAACTATTTTGGAAAATTACAAGGATTGCTTTCACAATCCACCAAATGCAGCAATAAATTAGCTAATACTAGAACCATTTAAAGATGCTGTGAAAATAAAGCTCAATATAAATTTAATCTTCCAGAGAAAAAGAATAAATAGAATTTTCTAAACTATCTCTTACTTTTTTGTTAACTATACAAATTATTACATTTTTCTGTGGGAAATAGTAAAAAAATCACCCTTAAGCCCTAAGGTCATCCAATTCTGTTAACTTGTAAGTTAAAATTTTTATAAAAAAGTTCTATTTTGCCTCACTCTTATTAAATTTGATAAAAGTTCAAAGATGAAATTACTTATATGGAAAATAAAATTGGGAATAGGAGAATCATATAAGAAAATGCTTTTATAAAACGTTGTGGTCAATTATAAGAATAATTAATTGGAAACTTTATATGAAACGCGTTTAGATCCAGCTGGAAAGCAGTAAGCTAAACTCCACTGCTTTCGTTGTCTTTTGTTTTCTTCCTCCCTTCAATCTCTCTTCTTCTTCAGTTCTCTTCTATCTCTCAATCTTTCAGAAATCACTCAAAAGCTCTTTCCCTCACAAACCTCTCTCACCCCTTCAGATACCACTAAAACCCGATCGCTTGATTTTTCACTCCTCTCCCTTTCCCTTATTTCTTATTTATTGTTTTAAAAAAAAAAAAAAANAGAATCTGGTGTGTCAATGGTGGTTTTGGTGAAAGATGATGAGAAGAAAGACTTCTGGATATTCTTAAAGCCATTGAGTTTGGATCTTTGGTTAACAACTGGCTTAGTCTTCATTTTAACAGGTTTGGTTATATGGGTTCTTGAGCATCGTATAAACACCGAATTCAGAGGACCTCTAGAGCATCAACTTGGCACAATATTTTGGTTCTCCTTCTCCACACTCGTCTTTGCTCACAGTAATTAACTTCCAAACTGATTACATTTCTTTCTTCTGCATAAAATTGAAAGGTTTATAATAGTTTATATTGAGATATTTTGGTTCGTTTTATTGTTAATGGAGATCATTTTAAGAATTAGAATCAATTTTAGGTTATGAGAGTTCGGCATGATGGATGATGTGCAACAGTAGTTATCGTTTTTAATTCAGAATATATATTTATATGTGTGTGTTTTTTTAGTAATTATATAATATATATAATGAAATTTCCAAAAAGTAGGTAAGAAAAATCTGCTCTATAATTTATATTTATATATAACCGATTTTAGGTAACAAACACACGTTAAATATTGCGTCTCGTTATGTAATATAATTTATATTCATACATAATCTCAATGTTTGTTATCACTTCTGATCGTGTGATATCTTAGAAGTTTATTAAAAATAGTGTTTTTATGTGTGGTTTCAGGAGAAAAGGTGGTGAACAATTTGTCAAAATTTGTGTTGATTATATGGATTTTTGTGGTACTCATCTTGACACAAAGTTACACTGCAGGTTTAGCTTCAATGTTAACAGTGAAGCAGCTGCGGCCTTTGTTTGATGATGTGCAAGAGATCAGAAAACATGGCTACTTTGTAGGATACCAGAATAATTCTTTTGTGAAAGATCTCTTAATGAATCAACTGAGATTTAATGAAGAAAAATTGAGGCCTTATAACACCCCAGAAGAGTATAATGTAGCATTGTCTAAAGGAGAGGTGGCTGCAATTTTTGATGGAATCCCATACATAAAGCTCTTCCTTAATAAGTACTGCTCCAACTTCATGATGATCGGACCTATCTACAGAACTGACGGATTGGGCTTTGTAAGATTCTTTATTCATGTTATAACATTCAAACATTCAATTGTGTATAAGCTTGGCCTTAATTTGTATCCTTGCTTCATAAGATATATATACATGGTTGATTAAAAAAAATGAGAACTTCCACAATAGATTTATGTAGTGAATTTCTAATAGAGACATCCTAGAGTTGTTAACATGCAGACTATAAGTCAGCGACTAGTCTCTGAATTGGGGAAATGCAAAAAATCAAAGTCAAGGATACAGGGTGCAAAACTCAAAACCAACATTTAGTTGTTAGCCTTTAGTTTATACATTTAAAATTTCAGGATGTTCGCACTTTAAATTTCCCATATATACATATATTTATAATATTTTTTATGATCACTATAATTCCAATGAATTAATATGGTGATACATATCTTCTTGTTTCAGGCCTTTCAACAAGGTTCCCCACTGGTTCCTTACATGTCAAGGGCAATTTTGAAGGTGACTAAAGACAAAGATAAAATGGAAGCAATTGAGAGAAAGACTTTTCGCAGCAAACCAACTTGTGAAGATAAAAGCGTGACAATTTCTTCGGGTAGCAGTCTCAGTGTCTACAGCTTCGGGGAGCTCTTTATAATCACAGGAGTTGCTTCCATTTCTGCACTCTTGTTGCATCTCTTCAACTTCATTCGTTCACACTGGCCTGTCTTGAATGACCACCATCTTCACTCTGAACGATCCTTCCTGGCGAAAATCGTTGATTTGATAAAGCATTTTGACAAAAAAGATCACTTTTCATACCATTTCAATAGAAGTGAATTAAGAGTATATCCTACACAAAATCTAGAAGCCAATGTTGTAGCTTCAGTTCCTAATCATATTGCTGATATGCAGAACCATTCAAGGACTTCTTCCGAAGGAGGAAAGGATAATGATACATCTATTGATACACTACACGCATCTTAGACGTATAATGTAGAGATTAGATATATTCTCCATGTAAAGTAGTAAATTATGTCGAGCATATGGTTGCAGATTATTATGTTTTATCTTTTTTAAGAGAGTAAACAATAATTTAATGACACTTCCTCACCCATATACTTTTAAAGTGTTATTTTAATATTCAAATTTATGTTTCGTTTCCAATTTTGGCATTGTTGCGACCCCATACTACTACCATTCTCTTTCCTGATCATCACTCACCAAAACCCATCAAACTCTACTCCTGTCAACCTTACTAATTGTTGATAATCGAGCGATTAGGTTTTACACAGTTGCCTCTCCCAAGTCAAATTCTGATCAGTCCTAACCACCAAAATCTAACATTCTACCACCAAAAGACTCATCAACCTCTCATCTTCAAAAGTCTCAACAATCTGACCAAGTTTATTCTCTATTTGCCGTGGATATTAATTTGGATATTAAAGTGGTATTTTAAAAGTCTGTAGGTGAGAAAGTGTCATAAAGCCATTATTTGGGTGGAGAAAAGTAGTTAACTCTTTTATTCTATTAAGAAAATTTTCAGAGTGCAACTGTCAGTAATTTTTTTTTTTAAAAAAAAATCTTTTGTTAAATGGTGTGATTGCGAATCAAACTTGAGTTGGGGCCATGTGAGTTTGGGTTTTCTACTCACATTTGACTTCCTTGTTGCTAGTCCAATCTATTGGTCCAATTTTTGTTTTTAGCCCAAACTACGCTTGTATCGACTATCGACACTGGACTGTATATTGTCATCAATCTAGAAATTTCCAGGGTCCAAGTCTCTGAACATGAATTTGACACATGGACTTGTAGACTTGATCCAGTAGTATGAAAATTACGCAAACTGCGCCAGAGGCAAGCAATCGATGTTGACAAATGAGAGAAATCTTGGTGGCACTGGACATTAACTGCGTGTCAGCTACAAAACAGAAATATCAATGGCTTCATGTTCAAGATTTTATTTTTATGTGCATTTGAATGCACAAAACTGAGTGATTCATTAATTGTTGAAATGGGGTGATGATGATCAGCGATCAAGATATTGCATTATTGTTGGTTCATAAATTGGCTGAGCCTAAGTCACACAATTAAGTACTTCATGTTTGTATCGTGGTCCTTAATTGCTCAGGATATCTTTATGGTCCTGACCATTAGAATGCCTTTTAGTCTTCACCAACTCATGATCTTTGAATTTTGTCAAATGGGAGTTCAAAGTAATCTTCTTGTCCCACACTACAAAAAACCAAGGATGAGTTTATTGGGTCAATACATTATAACATACCTCTCAAAATGTCCAATCACAATGCAACACATGCATTCCTTCTGTGAAGAACATAATATAGAATCAACCACACCAATTTACTGATATACTAAAACTGAAGACTCGAGATGTTCTTCAATTCTTTTGTAGTAACATACATCTATCTGTGGCTTATTTTGGTATGGCAGCTTGAAGCTAGGGCCCCAACGTTGTTCTAGCCTCGCAAAAACATTTTCCGTAGAACCAATGGAATGGCTATAGCAACCTTTCTTTATCTAAATAGTAGATTAAAAATATCATTATTAAAAGATGAAGCCCTACCTGCATCTTCTTAAAAGCATAGTGTGGAAACCCCCACATGTCACAACAAATGGTTTCACATTCTTAAAAAGCATGTTTACCCATAAAGTAACCAATGACTAAAATTTTATTGACCACAAAGAATTGAGGGAATAAAACTCAAGATCTTTTGACTTAAACTCTTTTAGCACTAACAAAAATACAAATTAACCACAATTTTCAGGACAACACTTAACTAAAGCAATCCAGAAGACACTGGAACGATAATAAAATGAACAACATCAACTAGCTAAATATTATCAATATGTAACTTGTAATGCAGAAAGTAACTACAGAGAGGTGAGCCCACATGGTCAATAGAGCCAATGATATGAATATGAGAACAAGAAGCAATTAGGGCAAGATACTATTGAGTTTCAAAGTCTCTTAATCCAAGCCCATCAATGTTGTGAATAGCAAGACATACAAAAAAATCATTCTCTTTTCACTTTTGACGCATCCAAAAATGCAAGAAGATCATCCATGGATAAAGATTAAATGGTTGTTGAGCTTTAGGCAAGTTCTTGAAAAGGGTCCGTTGCCTCACTTCAATTGATCACATAGAACTTCAACTAAAGTAATCAAAACCTACATTTTAAAATTTAAGATTCATAAATGACCATGGCATAAACAAGGTTATGTTTATGCCCATTATTACCAGAAACCATCCCACCCTACACCAAATGGTTAAAAAATACTAACGTTCCATTAATTGTTCATAAATTATAGTGTTTATATGCAACATGTTAAATTAAAAAATTCTTATTCAATTCATTTTAGTAACTTTTGTATAGACCACATCTACAATAGTAGACCACAATGAAATCCAAGATGAAAATACATGTTTCATGTTGATTGACTGGAGATAGCCATTTATCATAACAACAGAATGTTCCGTTAAGGTTGTTGAAGCAAAGTCTTCATAAATGCCTTCTTGGATCCAAATCCTACAACGGAGGCCAAAGCCACACCTAACACCACAAGTTGTTATTATTCAAACAAATTCACACTTTGCATAAGCGATCCATAAGATGATTTTATCTTCTATTTTTCCTCCAAAAAATAAAGGCAACAACGATGCATGTAGATTTGACACTCAGGTGAATCTCATCCTATTGTCCTTGAAGGACTAGTTATTCTCATCATTATTATAACATAACACGATTTTAGTTTTTATTTTCGCACCAACAAAATGGCAACAATAAGCTATAAATTTTACACTTTGATGAGTCTAAATCTCAAATATCCATGAACCATACATATTCTTATCGGTACTGCAAAATCACCATACAGAAACTATCCCTTTAATAAAATCTACAGTAGGTGTGTGTAAATAAAAACTTTAAATCAATAAATAACAACTATAACTACCAGTGGCAACGCAATGGCGGTTGGTTCAAATTCAACAGGGGTAGAATGCTTGATCTAAGGTCCACTATAGTGTAGTGTGTTTTGTTTTGGCTCCCAGAGCCAAAACTCCTTTAATGCAGCCCTTTTCTTCAACGAGGGGACATCGAACCCTAGATTTCCCTATCTACTTTCCCATTACTCCTCACCAGTTAAGGCCTACCAAAGATTCACTAAAAGCACTAAAAATAATCTCATTGGGTTTTTCTTCAAACACTATGTATTCAACAAAATGGAAATCACATTCTTTTATCTCAATTTTTAAATGATTTCTTACGTAGCTCAAAACCTATTTAGAATACAAGTTTTTGCAACTGTTCATAAAAATGCGATCTCTCTCTCATGTTTGGGTTCAGTATTGGATGATACTGCTCTCAACTCCACAAAAAGAAAAAAAAAATCACAAATGTTATTTACAAAGCTGAAATTATAATATAAAGAATTTTGTTGACAGTAAACTTATTCAAGAACCAGCTCAACAGCAAAATTAATATCGAAAAGTTTATGAACAATCCTGAGGCAGCCGAGTCTTTTGCCCAAAAATAATTCTTGAAAATCCAAATTCATCTTCTTCCCTGTACTCATTCTCAAGATTGTATGTAAAATCTTTGCCACTGAATCTGAAAATGAAATGCGTTTTTGTTTTGATTGCAAGGCTTTGTTTAGAAGTAGGGATTTGGTTTTGCTAATAGATTTTGGCGGGAGTCGTGGATGACTGAGAATGCGGCAGCAGCATGTTAGTATGGTTAGTAGGACGTTGGTTTATTGTTGCAAGGACTGTATTTTCAATCACTTAAATTTAATCCCCGCCACTTGATTGTTAGTAACCAAGACCTGAGGTGAGATTGTAGTTATATCCTTAATGTATTGGGTTTTATAATTATATCTTTAATTTATTAAATATAAGATTCTTGTAGTGGTTGGCGTTTCGCTCGCCCCGATGGGGATCTATCCTGTCTCGACCCGACTGGGGTGGGGATTCCCCGAAGATAGGCAAAAAGCACCCTCGCACCCGGGACGGGCAGGTATGGGGATTAATTTTCTCTGACGGGCTCCGCCCCCAAAAGCCAATAAACACTAATCCATGTCACCCCCTAACCGCCGCGTGAAATCCCCGGCCCGAAAAATTGCAGCCCAGCCCATTCTTTTATACATAATGCAATATTATTATTATATCTAAATACCTCTTTTTTTCTATAGTAATGTTATATTATTATATATCTAAGAAATATAAAATAGTTCTTATATTTAGTATTCCAATACATATACATGCAATTTAGTCATTTCATCTTATATTAGATTAATAAATATTATTAATCTAATACTGTTTATATAATTTAGATATCATTTCATCATTATTAATTTGAATGAAAACAATATGACTTAAAAAGTTCAACTGTCCAAGTATCTTCTTCAATGCTTCACATTATTAAATTACGTCATTTATTATCTTTAACTAAATGTGAAAAAAAAAAAATATTTCAAGACTTTATAAATTATCATAAACACAATTCAGTTTATTTTAAATAAGATGAATGATTATATAATATAATTTCTAAATTTAGAATTTTTTTACCATATTAGATCCAAAGTGGGGCAATAATCAAAATATGTTTAATCATATTGTTATATTAATTTTTTAACTATATTTAATGTTTTACAATTCCATTGACTTGTTTAATCATATCGTTATGTTCATGTCTTCATGATGTTGAATTTTTGCACTATTACATAAACTAAGGTAATTGAGTTTCTTTTCTAAGTAAATTATCTAAACTGTGAACATTTTAGGAGAAATCAATATTAGAAAAATGAATATCAAATTGCACAAATTTTGTTATCTTTCTAACCAATTATTTAGTTAATTAATTAATTAATTATTAACATTGTTTTATTTTACACAAATTCCATAATCACGTCTTTCTAATAAATTAATTAGTCATAAACTTTATTAATATTGTTTTATTTTTATTCAATGGTTCACTAAGATTTAATGCAATGATGTATGATGTATCAATCTTGATTTATATTTTTATTAATTAGTCATAACTACATTAATAGTTTCTAATTCTTTAAACCTTTTTCAATAAAAAAGTAATTAAATCAAATAATTGATTATGATTTATGAATTATCAAATATCAATCTTGATATTCTATTTAATATTTTAAAATTTAGTCAATTAACTCAATACAATTTAATTATTTAATAATCTAATCACATTGTAATTAAGTAATTAATTAATCCCTTAAAGATTTGCAATTTGTAAATTTATTGCACTATTACATAAAGTAAGGTAATTACGTTTTCTTTTAAGTATATTATCTAAACTTTGGGAACATTTTAAGAGAATTATGCAAAATTAATATTAAAATAATCCTTATAAGTCATTCGGGGAAAATTCCCCACTAAGATTCCCCCCGCCCGGGGGAAAATCCCCATAGGGATTAATGCCCGCAATTCCCCGACCTCCGAGTCGGGTCAGGGTGGGGCCAAACAACATCCCATCCCCATGGGGTGGGGTTGGGGATTTCTTGACATCCTTGTCCCGGGGATAGGTGAACCCCCAAGGAGTCAAGTATGGGTCCAAGGACCCCAATCCCCGACCCGACTCGCCCCGCGCCCATCCTTAATTATGTGTCAATTGAGTCATTGACTATAGTCTCAAGAATTTTTTGTCAATTAAATTACATTGCATTAACAACAATCAGTTAATGTAAAAATATTTAAAAGTTAATGACACTTAACCCCATGTGTATATATATATATTAAAACAATACAAGAAAAATGTCTTTCAGCGTCTAGCAAAATTAGATGCAGAAAGTAAAATTTAGACACTAAAGCATATTTTGCGTCTACATTCCGTAGTCGTCACGTAGTTGCGGAATTGCTGTCATAGAAAGTATGCGCGTCTAAATTTTTGGTTAGACACAGAAATTTTTTTTTTAGCGACTAGCAAATTAGTCGCTAATTGTTGGTTAAAATAGTCACCCCGCTAAGACGCTAATTGTTCAAAGGTAATTTGGTAAAATGATATCGCGACTAATCAATTAGTTGCAAAATGTACCTTTTAGTGTCTAATAATTTGTCGTGAATGCCACAAAAATTAGACGCTAAAGGTGTAAGGGTAATTTCGTAAAAAGTTTTCGTAACTATTTTATTAGTCGACGAATGTATCTTTTGGTGACCACACTTTGGTGGTTAATTGTAATACTTGTAGACACTGACTGTAGAATCTAAAAGGTTTTCACGACTATTTTATTAGTGACCGAATGTATCTTTTGGTGACCAAAATTTAGTGGTTAATTATAGTCATTTTAGACGCTGAATGTGGAATCCAAAAGGTTTTCGTGACTATTTTATTAGTAGACGAATGTATCTTTTGATGACCAAAATTTAGTGGTTAATTCTAATCATTTTAGACGCTGAATGTGAAATCCAAAAGGTTTTCGCGACTATTTTATTATAGACAAATGTATCTTTTGCTAATTAAAATTTAATGGTTAATTCTAATCATTTTAGACGCTGAATGTGAAATCCAAAAGGTTTTCGCGACTATTTTATTAGTGGACGAATGTATCTTTTAGTGACCAAAATTTGGTGGTTAATTCTAATCACTTTAGACGTTGAATGTGGAATGCAATTATGCTAAATTACTTTTTGCTACTAAAAAATTAGTTGCAAAATGTGTATGTTTTTTTTTTTTTAAATATTAGTGACAAAAGCATTTCATATTGACCTCTAGTTTATGCATTCAACATCAACAAAATAATTGACACAATATAAAAATCTGATCACTAACATCAAATATCATATTTTCATACATATATATATTTATATATATAGTCCATACATGGATTTTTATGCATGATGAGCAATAAAAATCCAAAATGCACTATTACGTGTGCATAACCAAAAAAAAAAAAAAAAAAAGCATGCACCCACATTTTCCCCACTAGCTACTATCTATGCATACTAACAAAAAATGCCCACCCCATGTACACCATCTAACAGATATATCAAACAATCCTAAAAAGTTGGTCCTACCCCCATGTCAAAATCATTACTGCCCATACAACAAAAAACTAACCATCAATATGTTAGCATCTCAGTGTCACCAGTTGAGGTTTTTGAATAGTTTGTAGCTGATGAGGACGAGTCTTCATCAGTTGGAGATGGCAATGGCTTTGAGTAGGAGATTTATCATTTGTTGTAGTTCAAGGGCTAGTTGCTGCTTCATCATCTCCAACAGGATCACCACTGGAAACTTCTCCATGAAACTCTAAACATTTGAAATCACTTCCTGATGGGTTAGATACTGATATAAGCCATCGGATAAAAGATCAAAAATTGATCTCTTGCAGAGTCTAAATTGATGAAGAGAAGGCGTGCAGGATATGTATGGAGCATTTCCAATATACTCATTTCAAAACATTTCCAATAATGAATCGTTCAACTTGGGCTGCACCAAGATGCCATGTATCATTGAGCAAGTTTTTAAAACACACCATTGGATAAACATAACACTGGGAACTTCATCAATTGAAAAAATGAAACATAAGTGTAATGCTCAGTTGGTTTTGTAAAGCAAGAATGCATAAATGAGTGAAGCATTAGCAAAATCAGTAATGACATTCTTGTGGTTTGTTAGAGCAAGGACACATATTTGAAAACTTAAAAAAATAAGTTCAATAATGATATTCGGTTGGCTCGCATGACACAGCATACAACAGAAATGATATTTTTATCCACTGATAATGGTGGCCTGCAAATTGAATCATTTCCAATGCTATATACAGCATTTCCTCTATCACAACACTTTTAAAAGATATCCAAAATTAACGACATTTTAATTTATACACTGCATTATATATAACAATATAATAATTTATCCTCAGTCAATCATGCAACTAGCACTAAACTTGCTATAACTTAAACTATTCTAATTAAACAAAAACATTTCAGTTAATGCTGATAAGATAGCTAATAACAATAGTAATAATAAAAAGCAAAAATCTATGCTAATTAGTAGTTACATAATGTCTCACCCTTGTCTTCAATATCTTTTTGAGCTGGTTATTGCAAGATTCACAGCATAGTCTCACCTTCAAATCATATATACGCTGAACAATAGATTATAAAATCATTGTAAGTCATAAAAATGTCATCTAATCAAGGAAGGCTCAGTAAACATGACTAAGACTCACAACTCTGAAACACAATAATTACATCCAGACTCATCAAATGCCTCACATGACAACATGCTGCCAATGCGTTGAAGGTAAAAGAAGCAACAGAAGAGTCCAATACAACTGAAGTAGAAGCTAAGCTCCAAGAAGAGGAAAAAAAGGCACCAAATTGAGGTACTCTCTCATCACAATGTAAAAATAACACCTTTTGCCACCTCAACAGAGAATAATTTTGTGCACCTTATCTTAAGAGCAGAATACATATTTTCTATAGAAGGAAATTCACTGATCAAGTGAACCACATAAAGTATTATCACCATTAACTTAGATAAGATATAAAAAAAGTGGTTGAATTTATAATCTTCATGTTGGCCAAATAGCAAATACAATTCAGCATATTGGCTATATTTGGTTATGAATATCTTAAAGTATTAATTAAAGTTGCAAAGAACCCACATGAAAGTGATAAAACCAGCAGCAAACTAATAAACATATTTGCTATCAATATTTAAATGTTTAAAACTAAACCAAATTGTAACAAAAAAATAACAAATAATCTAAATAAGTAAAACAACAATTAAACTTACTAGTACTTTAAAAAGACCCAAGGAAGTTAGAGCACTGGGTCTTCTTCAAACAATTGAAGTACGTTTATATCTTAAACCCACTTCTAACTAAAACAAAACAAGGAACAAAACAAATTAGAAGTAAGACTCCAAAAACAAACAATTGGGAGTATGTTATGTTAGGGTTCAAGGAATTAGAGATAAAGTTTTGTGATAAGAGGGAACAAGAAAAACTTATTTCACTTACTTGAATAACCAAAACCATGTTGATTTGCTTGGAACGAAGTCCTGTTTAGGAATTTCATTTTGAAGAAGCAGTGTCATGACAGAGAAGACAAATACCATAAAAAAAAAAAAAAAATTCATATTTTAGAAAAGCTAATAGATAACACTTTATAATTCATATTGAGCCATTCATCTATCACCTAATATCAAAGAAGCAATTGAACCCAAAACCAGAAGTCTAACCTCTCGAATGAGAAACAACGGGCGTAGAAAGTTGAAGACTGACAGGTAGGAAGTGAATCGGCGACCTTTGGCGTCTGGAGACTCAGAGATTGGCACCAGAGATTTGATTTCGACGACGGCGACCTTCACTTTTTTTTCCCTTCTTCCCCAATCGGTAAATTGCAAACCCCAGATTCAGATTTTTTGTTTTATGTATTTTGACTTTTGATTTGTAAAAATAAAAATTATAGAAAACCCCCCATTTTTTAAGATACTTTTTTACCCCGGTTCCTAGCAGTGTACCATACCCAGGTTCTGATTCCGGTTCTTGGTTCCTACACCATAGGAACTAGAACCAGAACCAGAACTGGAACCAACCAGTTCCACAAAATGGCACGGAATAAGCATCAGAGTCAGTGCGCGAATCATTGTCTATTGAACGAAAGTGGTAGAAACTAGAACTGTTGTTCCAATGCCGAAAGGAGGTCAATTATGAGAGTTTGTACAAATGAGTGAAATAGCGGTTAAGCAAAAGTTTTAGGGAAAAATGGTAATGTCAGATGAAAGAGAAGACAAAAATAAAATCAAACACCATTTGTTTATTAGTAACAATAAATGAATTTAAGGCACTCATTACAATTATAATACCCATTGTAATGTCAGATGAAAGAGAAGACAAAAATAAAATCACCTATTACGAAGTTAAAGTCACCCATTTAGGAACGTCATTAACAACGGATGCTTAAACAAATTAAAGCAAATGTTGTGAAGAAATGGATTGAAAATCAAACAATAAAATTGAAATACCATCTATAAAAGAATGAGCTTTGACATAAAAATAAAAATAAAAAGTTACCTTCAATGGGGTAATGTAGGCGGCAAAAGTAGAATCAAAGAGATGGTAATGTAGGCAGCAAAAGTAGAATCAAACAATAAAATTGATTTTGGTTACTAGTAGTATATATTATTTTTAATAAACAATAACCCCTTGGTCTTTTAACTTCCCAATCCATCATTCACTCCATCAGGGCACAAAGGGTGGTTCACATTTATTTTTTAGTTTCAAAGTAGTCCTCAAAGCTAACAGACGTCACACTTAAACTGACAAGAGAAGGGTATTTGTGGCTTTTAACAGTTATTGTTAATATTGAAAAAGAAGCCAAATATGATTGAGAAACATTTACAAATACTAAACCTAAAAACACCAACAGCCGCCACCATTACAAACACAGCCTGATGTTAGTAAATAATATCAAACATTTATGTTTCTTCGTATAAATAATGAGTAAATGACTTTTTCCTACCCGATTAATGAGGTAATGACACTTTCCCACCCTCGAACTTTTTAAAGACCATTTTACTACCCAAACGTTAGATTACTTTAACAGTTTCCATTAAAAACAGTAATATTCAGTGTAAAGACAAAACTAGCTTTAACTGTTTGAATTAAAATTTATTTATTATTATATGTCAAGTCAATAGACTCAATTAACCATCTTTCACCGTCTCTCCCATCTTTCAAATTCTTCACGAAGCTTCTTTTAATCAAGCAAATCCACACATCTACAAACCACACACCAATCTTTAAGACATCATGTCATCATCATCATCAACATCATACTCAGAGAATTAAGACTTGCTGATGCTTGATTTTTGACACCAACGACCTTGCACGTGCAAAGTGCTAAGCATGTCTTAGAAATTACATGTAATTAATGAATTTTAGAGTTGGGACAAGGTTTAAAATACTATTGAATGCAAAGACTAAATAATAAATGAAACAAATGATTTTTATAGTGGTTTAGATGCTTAAAGATATTCCTACATCCACTGTTTCTTTTATATAAATGAGTGTTACAAGAGGTCACGTATAGCGAACATCGAACAGAGGTACAATAACTGAGTATTCTGAGAGAATATCAAGTCAATCTCTTTCTCGTATGTTATCTTGGATATTAAATATTATGAAGATCAGAGAATAATCGATCCCAAATTTGTGAGAGGGAGTCCTCTATTTACAGCTATCGAATTCAAGGTAATGATTACAAGTCTGCAAGTGGATAGGTGTTGTGCAAGTCCTTCCTTGCCTCCCATTGGTTGATAACTTAGGAAATATCTTTAAATTATATGGGGATTGGATAGCTGTGTGGTCTCCATTCACTTATAGACAAAACCTGAATCTGCTGGGTTGATAACAGTCATATCATCTCTGTCTTGGGGCGAAGTGGCAGCTCTTGGGCGGTGCAAAGCCTTCCTGAACTTTGATTGGTGCTTGCTAATGTAAGCTTATGTCAGTCTTTATTTTTTAGGCATAACAGAAGCTCCCCAATTCTTAAGGTTCAAGAATTGGATCTTGAGAACTTCATGCTTAGGTTGCGACCTGACTTGTCTTCAGAAATGCTTGCTCAAGCTAAAAGCTAAGAATAGTCACATCGTTGCAGACGACCTGAAGTTGACTACTTGATTTGACTAGCGAACTGAGTGGAGGTCATTATCTAGATGCTAAGAGTTACAAAAGCGACTTGACGTGATCATTCACAGAGGTCCAACGACTTGAGCTTAATCTTGTCTAGTGCTATCTAAATGTGTTATGAACTCTAACTGTGATTCACAACCTGAAAACACTTAGAACTTTTTGTTGTTGAAAACTAAGAACCATCTTGTTCGGTGTTTGAATTCGACATGTTGAACAAATGTCTTTTTTGAACGACCTTTCAAATGTTATTTGTTGCGCTTGATAGCTGACTCGGTCAATAAAATAAGCTTTATCTGACAGACGTATCTCTATGCGCAATAAGTGTCAGCCATGAGCATTAAATACAAGTCATGCTGAAACGACATTCCCTTTTGAAGTATTAAATGCGGATGAGAGCGCATTTAAAGTGGAGGAGATAATCACATTGGCGCTTGACAATTTCGATAAAGGAATGTGCCGGTTGATATTCACGAAGTGTGAGGGTTGCTCTTTGCACGGATTGATGACACGTGGTTGCAATCAATAGCTAGGAGTGTGTTCTCGCCCAAACGTCGCTTATAAAGGAAATCCAAACGTCGTCTTCAACCTTATAAAAGCCTAAGTTCACCCTAAGTTTTTCAAAAAACTCAAATTTTTCAGAGAGAAAATAATGTTTTCAAGCTCAACAAATCAGTTTATCTTCTTCCCAGTTAATGTGCACTCAACGCTACCACAGAGCATTCATTCCCAACAACCAAAAGGTAAAGAAGTTTCTTCATTTTCTCCTTTTTTTCCATTTCTGTAAAAAAAAGCTTAGTTTTTTACAGTCATGGTGGTCATGGGTGTCTGATAGGCTTAGATGATGAACACTTCTGGGTAGTGTTCAAAAGAAACACTTATAAGATTCAAAACTTATGGCACAGATCTTTGGAAGGTCATTCTTGAGAATTTTCAGGGTTTTTAGGGGCTTTGACGGTTATGGAAGAGAAACCAAGGTTCTTTTACTCTTTTGAGTCGTTGTACGAGTTAAATTATTCAGGGTTTGAGTCACCCCTACATGTCACAGCTTTACAGACTCAAAGGGCAATGGACATCCCTGAGGCAAGAACATTTGGAGAGGGAAGCTTGTAACTATCGGGCAACTCGACGAGTCCCGGAAAGGTGATACGATCTACCATCACAGCAGACAAGATCCAAAGTGTAATAGACCAGTACGCGATCAATGTGGACGTGTATCGATTCAAGTTGCACACTGTCCTTCCGAGGGAATAGTCGCGATCTCAGAAGCCATTTTCAAATATGGAGTGAGGATACCGCTTCACCTCTACATCAGGTCAATCTTTGATCACTTCCAGGTTGTGCCATTCTAGCAGATGCTAAATGCATATATGATAGTTGTCGCTATGTATATAGCATTTGGCAAGCACGACCTTGGGGAGCCAACAGCACAGGAGCTCGCTTATGCTTACATTCTAAATAAGAGTAAAGATAATGACTCGTACTACATTTCCAAGTGATCAAGGGAGGGATATTTGGTTACCCTAGCAATGTGGGGGCTTATGAAACCAAATATTTTTTCTTCAATTACGACAGTGTCTGTAAATTTAAGGAACCAAGTAGGTTTTCCTTTCAATTTTTAGGTCATTCATCCTTTAAACTTAACTTTTTTCTTTAGACATTAAGTTAATGAACTCTTTGCTTCTTTGTAGAAAACAAAACGATTAGGTTGTCGACACTAGCTAATCGTTGTTGCATCGAAGCATTTGGTCGATTGCCCAACTAAAGTCGCAACGCAAAGCTGCTCATGACAACTGCAAATCTTCGGAGGTATGAATTTTTTCTTGCCGACACATACTTGGACAATTCAACTCGTAAGTATTTCTCACAAAAAAAACACCCTGGTCTCTTAAAAAAAATAGACTCTTTTTGCTAATGTTGTATGCCATGTAGCAGCCATGCAACCAAAGAAGCCAAAGACGTCGAAGAAATCTGCGAGATTCACCTTCACTAGACTCAATCTGACTAGAACAGTTGTAGCGACCTCTAGCGATGTCCCTATAACGGGGACACAAGCTAGTGCTGAAAGGCAACCACCTGCGGAGCGACATGAAGAAACTCCCTAGCCTATTGTGTTCGTTGGACGAAGAAGAAGACCATGGCCTTGAAGATGAAGAAAATAAGAACAATACCAACCGAAGAAGAAATTGAATCAGAATCAGAAGGCTTAAGGATACTACCAGATAGGTTACAGCCTTATCAACTTTTCACTTCGAGGACGACCTCAAATGATGCTCCCGGGACCTCGCAAGTCGCTGAGACTTCTCAAGGAAAGGAAGGTGTGACCATAACCACAACCACGACCACCTAACAGGGAACTGGCGAGGAATAAGTCGACAAGGTCCTTGTCGCATCGAGGCACAAGCCATCCATGTTGTACCTCTTAAGGCAACTGCCAAACCATCTAAGACCGGTGGTCTTTACCCTTCTAGAATGCCAGTTGGCCATGACCTTTGAAAGGTACGTGGCCACCCAACCTACTAATCTAGTAGTCACCGCTCTTCAAATGCAAAGTCAGGTAACACAACTCTTTCTCTTCAAGAACTCTTTCACTTCAAGAACTCTTTCATGTAAGTTGATTCCTTAGTTTTTTTTTTTTAAACTAACTCTTTATTCTTTTCCTTCCAATCTTTGCTCGCTCTGAACGTGGCTTACAACAAAATGAAGATAAACTCCTTTGGCAAGCTTCATGAAATGAAGAAGGAGATTGTCAAGTTGAAGCAAACCCTTGCAACTTCAAACGAAGTTGTAAATACCACTCAAGTCAAGCAAACATATAATTGACAAAAAAAAAACTTTGCTCTACGAACAGTAGATTTCCAGAAGACCGAGCTTTAGAAAAAGGATGACAACACCAAAAAGCTCCAATTGATAATAGCGAAGCTCACTAAAAAGTTGGGCCAAAGAGAAAAATAGCTACAAGAGAGCTTAAAGCGTGAAAAGGTGATAGAGCAGACTCGAACTAAGTTGTGGGAAAACTTAGAAAGAGACAAAATAGCGAGAGAGACAGATCTCGAGATAGCTCGTGGGCGAATCACTTCACTGACCGAGCAGATGAAGCAACTGAATCTTGAGGTGGAAAGGAAGGTTTCTCATTAGGAGGTGCAAGCTATTCACAGCCTACGATCGAACAATCTCAACTTAGACATTTCTAACCTCCTCGAGGAGTACCAAGTTACTCTTGCTTCATTGATGTCTGCCGAAGAGCAAGAATATCAAGAATCTATCCAAGAGGAAGATCAACAAGAAACAGAAGTCCTTGAAGATCAAGCAAACGACCTAGAGGTCGCAGTATCCGAAGTCAGGGATTCTGGTGCTCAAGACGAATGATCGACCTCTTTTTTGTCTACTTGCAAAGAATCTTTTGTACTTCTTTTTGGTTTTTTTGTAGCTCTTTGTCGTCCTTTATACATATTTTTTGGAAATATATAAAAAGACTTTTGACCAATTGTGATAGCAGTTTTATAATTTAAGTGCTTCACAAAACAAATATAATCTTTCTGATCATAAAACTTGTAAAACATTGTAAACAATAAGATTATTAAAACTTGAGATTACAACACAAGTAATTTTTTGAGAAGAAATAGGATAATCTTATTCACAACATTTACAACAAGGAAAATTTACAAGTAAAACTGATCATATAAGCTATACATGAGTTAGGAATTACTGATAATAAGGGCGTAGATGCTCAACATTCCAAGCTCGTGGTACTTCAGAACCATTAAGCCTTGTGAGGTAATATGTTCCAGGTCGTATCACCTTAACGACGCGATATGGGCCTTCCTAGTTAGGTCTTAATACTCCTGCACTTGGTTCTCTTGTACCGAAAAGGACTTCTTTCAAAATGAAGTCGCCAACCTAAAAGTCTCTTCTTCTGACTTTAGTGTCGAAAAATCTTTTTGCTCGCTGTTGGTAGGAAGCTATCTTTAACCGAGATTTGTTGCGGTGTTTTTCAACTAAGTCCAGACTTGCACATAGAAGTGCTTCATTGTCTGTTTCATTGTAAAATTCTTTCCGAAGCGAACCAACTCCTACTTTCATGGGAACCATTACCTCGTAACCATATGCTAACGTGAATGGTGTTTCTGAAGTAGAGGTCCTTGGAGTTGTTCTATATGCCCATAGAACTTCTAGGAGATCATCGACCCCATTGCTCTTGGCTCCGCCAAGGTTGGCCTTTAATGTGTGCTTGATAGTCTTGTTGACAACTTCAACTTGACCATTAGCCTATGGTCTTGCTACTGAGGTGAATTTCTTATGAATTCCCAACTCTTCGCATAGCTGCTTGAAATCCTTATTGTCGAATTGTTTCCCATTATCAGAGATAAGCGTATGAGGAATCCCATAACAACATACTATATTCTTGAAGACGAAGTCTTTGAGCTTCTTGGTTTTGATCGTGGCCAAAGGTTCTGCTTCGACCCATTTAGTGAAATAATTCACTACGACCACAACATATTTGATGCCACCTTTACCAGTTGGCATAGGATTGACGAGATCAATTCTCCACATAGCGAATGGCCAACGACTGTTCATCGTTGTTAATTGGTGGGAAGGAGCTAGTGGGATGTTTGCGAATTTCTGACATTTGTCACACTTCTTCACAAAGTTGAGGGCATCTTCATGAAGTAGGGGCCAATAATATCCCTGGCCGATAATTTTATTGGCGAGAGACAGTGCAGCAGTGTGATTATCACAGATCCCTTCATGTATCTCTCTCATGATATAATATGCTTCTTCATCCATTACACATCAGAGAAGGGAAATGTTAAACCCTCGTTTATACAACTGATCTTCGATGAAAGTGTAACGAAAAGCTCTAGTCTGCAGGATTCTTGCCTCAGTTTTGTTTTTAGGAAGAACACCATCTTTGAGATACTGAATGATTGGAGTCATCCAAGACACAGATTCAGTCATAGCTATAACCTGATCGAATGAATTGATGCTGGGAACTTCGATGTATTTAACCGAGTTACTGTCCAGCGCATTGGAGTGTAGCGATGAGGCTATCTTTGCCAAAGCATCCACAATGGAATTACTATCTCTTAGGATCTGCCTGATTGTATAACACTTGAAGGGCTCGAGTGCGACCTTAGCTTTCTTCAAGTAATTGACCATATTCTTTTTTTTGGCTTGATACTCTCCCAGAATTTGATTGACTACCAGTTGGGAGTTGCTATTAATGTCGATCATATCTGACCCTATCTCTCTTGCTAGTCGCAAACCAGCAAATAACGCCTCATACTCGGCCTTATTATTAGTAGCTTTAAATCCGAACCTGAGGACTTCATAAATGCAAGTCCCTTCAAGACCGATGAGTAGAAGACCAGCTCCGGCTCTTCTTATATTAGAAGACCCATTAACATAGAGGCTCCAAGTTGACAAATTTCAAACAGTTTCTTGGATAACTTCACTAGCTGGCTGTTCAAGTTCCTGATTTAGTTGATAATAGAACTCCAAAAAAAAATCAGCAACAACTTGCCCTTTGATTGTTGCTTTTAGTCTATAATACAAATCTAACTAACTTAGTTTCATAGCTTACTTGAGCAATTTACCCGAAGCCTCTAGCTTATGAAGGACCTGCCTAAGTGGGTAATTTGTCAATACATGAATGGTGTTAGCATGGAAGTAAGGTCGCAGCTTCCTAGAAGCGATCAGCAAGGCATAAGCTAATCGTTCTATCTCTGGATAACGTGACTTGACGTCCAGTAGTTGTTTGCTCGTGTAATATACTGACTATTGAATTTTGCCCTCTTCTCAAATGAGAGATGCGCTGACTACATACTAAGAGACGAATAGGTAGAGAAATAAATTTTCCTTAGGAAGGGGCTTGGACAGAAGAGGTGGTTTTCTAAGATGCTCTTTTATGCTCTACAAAGCTTGCTCATACTCTGGAGTCCATTCAAATCTCTTGCTGGCTTTGAGTATCTTGAAGAACGGCAAACAATGATCTGTTGCTCTTGATATGCAGCGACTGAGAGCCACTATTCTCTCATTCAAGCTCTGAACTTGTTTTCGATTAGTGAGACTTTTCATATCTAGAAGAGCTTAGATCTTCTCGGGGTTGACTTCAATTCCTTGATGGTTAACCATATACCCCAAGAATTTTCCTAAGGATACTCCGAATGAATACTTAAGAGGATTAAGTTTCATTCTATATCTTCGAAGTATATCGAACATTTTTGTGAGGTTAGCTATGTGATATGAAACGACATGCGACTTGACAGCATGTCATCAATATAGACCTCTATTGATTTTTTGATCTGCTTGGAAAACATATGGTTAACCAAACGTTGGTAAGTTGCCCTAGAGTTTTTCAGACGAAGGGCATGACTTTGTAATAATGCAGTCCTCAATCTACGATAAACGAGGTATGCTCCTTGTCAGGCGTGAATATCAGGATTTGATTATACCCCAAGTAGACATCTATGAAGCTTAACAGCTCGTGCCCGAAAGTGGCATCAACGAGCTGATCAATTCTGGGCAAAGGAAAACTGTCATTCAGACAGACTTGTTGAGGTCCATGAAATCAACACAAGTTCGCCACTTACCGTTGTGTTTTTTTCACCAAAACTGGATTGGCGACCCAACTAGGGTAATGAGCCTCCTGAATGGACCCGATTGAGAGGAGCTTGTCCAGCTCAACCTTAAGAGCAACATAATGCTCTGGGTCTATAGCTCTTCTCTTTTGACAAACATATTTGAATTCACTATCGATGTTGAGTGCATGATGATAATCATATTTTACACTATGCTTTTACATTGAATTTTGATAGGATTTAGGATACTTTTCATACAATTTGGGCCATAATTGCTACCTAATTCTATTAATTTGTCTTTGCAGGCCTAAACGATGATTTTGAGCATAAATGATAGTTTTGAGCATAAATTGCGTAACTTGAGCTTGGAAACTCATAATGACCTGATTTTAGAAGCTATCAATTTGGTCCATAATTGCTACCTAATTCTATTAATTTGTCTTTGCAGGCCTAAACGATGATTTTGAGCATAAATGACAGTTTTGAGCATAAATTGTGTAACTTGAGCTTGAAAACTCGGAATGACCTGAATTTAGAAGCTTTGGAAAGATGAAAAGAAGAACTACAACTTTCATGTTTCGGGTGTTTCCTAATTCTGACTGGACAAGGGTCAAAACTTGGCTTGAAGTCGTGAAAAGTACGCTGGGAACTGAAGAAAAATGTCTTTGGATGTGCTTCAGTATTTCTGCCATAACTTGATCTATAGACCTCTGATTGTGCTTATTCTTGAACTAGAAGAAATATAATTTAAAGGTCTACAATTCATATGTTTAACACCTTTCCAGATTCAGACTCTATCATGCTCCAATTTGGCCTGAAAGTCCTCGCTGCGGCAAGGAAAAAGCTTCGCCGCGGCGAAACCTGCATCAGATGAAAAATTAAATCGACGTGTTTTGGCTTGCTAGGGCTTCATCCTTAAGTGAGAGAGGTATAAATTAGAGCAAAAAGGAAGACAAAGGGGTCTTGATTCGTCATTTGGAAGGCAACTCTTGGAAGGAGAAGATTATTGAAGATTTGGGCTTCAAATTAAAGAAGATTTCTCCATCTTTTGCTTGTTTTTCAATGATGAATCTTTATTCAGATTGTTTTTGTTATTTTATTTCATTTTTGAGTATGAACTAAGCTGTTTAGCTAGGGTTTGATGTAATCTTGATACAATGATTCAATTTTATATGAATTGATTTACTTTGAGTTTTAATTTCATGATTGAGTGTTTATCTCTTTGCTTAATGACTTTTGGATGCTTAATCACCATTCAAATGTGTGTTGTTCACAATGAGACTGAGAAGTGATTTGTGATTGTGCCTCTTGGGATAAATAAAATAGATTAAGCAAACGCTAGAGATAGGTTTAGCGATCTATGAAATCTATATAGAATTCCATAAAGCTTAAAAGACTTTGAACTATTAATATTCAATTTATTGGGTACGGAAGCTTAATAGGGATAAGTAGGGAAATGTAGCCTGAGAAGGTATGTTTTACAACTTAGGGAATTCGATTTTCAATCAAGGAATTAGAACTTGAGTAATAGATTCTATGATTTGGGTTAGCGTATCTAGGTGAAATCAACACCCTAGCATTTTTTAGCATTGTTTAATTAGTTAAGTTGTTGGGTTTTGCATTAATTTCATTATCATTCATTTATATTTTGTTAATTTGTATTTAGTTGTTAATTTTCCATCAATCCAATTTATTGTTGCTTTAATTAGAACTTAAACTAGGGAAATCGGTACTTAGTAACATTATCCTCGTGGGAACGATACTCACTCATCACTTTATTACTTTGTGCGACTAGTGCACTTGCTATTTATGCATGTTGTAGTAAACACGCATCACATGACATATAACGTACGGACTGATCCCGACCATGTCAGCATGAGTCCATGCAAAAACATCTATATTCTGTCTGAGGAAACTCGTTAAATTAGTTACGAGCTTAGGGTTGAGATTGCTTTCGATTCTTAACACATGAGTCGACTCACTCTAGTTGACTAAAACCTTAGATAAAATCTCAACAGGCACATTATGGGAATACTACTCCTAAACACGAGGATCAATATTGTCTTCCATTGGACTAAGTTGTGGTTTGATCCTGCTGATCTTCATTGCTTGCTGGAGAATGCCCACAGGCTTCCATTTCCCTTTGCATGTCATCTACACTGGTCTAACATAGCAATTTTAAGGCTCACACTAAGACCCCTTGACTTCCCCACACCCTATCGGAGTGGAAAATTTTATCTTCAGATAATATATGAAAGTGACAGCTTTAAAGTTTCATAGTAGAGGTCGTCTTAAGATGCCATTGAAAGCGGATGGACAGTCTACTACCAAAAATTATGTCATCTTAGTCACTTCATGGGTCTCACCTAAAGTGACAGGAAGTGCAATCGTTCCCTTGGGAATGAGATGATCCCCGGTAAAGCCATAAAGGGGAATGTAGATAGGCTTTAGGTTTGTCTTTTCTAACTACATTTCCTCGAATGCTCGCTGAAACAAGATTTTCACAGTGCTCCCATTATCCACCAACATTCTATGGACTTCGCACCTTCATATTTCAGCCGCGATGACGATATCCTCATAAGGTTGATGTAATCGTATCGCGTCTTTCTCTAAGAAGGTAATCTCCTCTTTTCTACGCACCTTGGCAGGTTGCGACGCCATGTTTAGGACACTCACAAGCTTATGTCGAGCCTCTCGAGCATACTTCTCCTGAGCACCTTAAGAGTTTCCTGCGATATGCGGTCCCCCAAAGATAGTCCTTACCAAATAGAGACCCTTGCGACCACGACGCTTCTTTCCATCGCCCCTAATCCTTTTCCCAAGTGGGAGTTGGACCATCAACATACTCCTTGAAGTGCCCCTTTTAAATGAGATCTTCAATAGCCTGCTTAAGAGCTTGACATTCATTGGTATGATGCCCATTATCCTAATGATAACGACAATACTTCTTGCTGTTTCTTTTAGAAGGGGGATTTTTCATGGACTCTAACTCTCTAAGCAGATTAGCTTCTTCTGACTTGGCCAGAATAGCTGAAACTGATGCATTGAGTGGAGTATATAAATTCTGATCGCGATTACAATGAGGAACTTGGACATGGGATTCCTTGGGCTCAAACCGTTGTTTCTTTCCCTTTCTCTAATCGTTGTTAGCCCATTTGCGATCAGATCTTCTACTACTCTCTCCTTGGTTTTCCTCCTTTTGACTAGGAGCGCTAGTCGAAGGCCCAAGGTCATGGTGATTTAAAATAGCCATTGAATTCTTTATTCTGAGATATTTCTTTATGAGGTTAAGTTAGCGAGTGAGGAAAATATCATCTATGGATTGTAGTTTCTTTCACAGGTCGTTTTGCGAGCAAACTCTAGCAATAATTAGAGTTCGAACTAAATCTTTGGGTGTATTAATCACCTTATTCAGCTCCCTGTGGAACCTGTCAATGTAGGACTAGAGAGATTCATTCCTCTCCTACCGTATGTTACTGAGGTAGCTCAACAACATTGAGAATTCTGATTGGCTTGGAAGTGTCTCAAGAATAACGAACTCATCTACTACCACGAGTTGATAGACCTTGATGGAAGCTATCTTAACCAACAATTGGCATGGGTAGTTAAAGTCACTGCTAAGCAACGACATTTGCCAAGTTAGAAACTTGGTGAAACTCCATGAGGTCGTTAAACTCATAGAGATGATCATGCAGATCAAAATTCTCATTAAATGCTCTCATGTGACTTGCCCTCGCTCATTCTATTGAGCTTTAAGTTGATCCAAAGCTCGTTGTAACTCCTCTATCTGAGGAAGCGGAGCCATCTGAGGATCACTTTCTGCAATGTGGGTGCGTTCCCAACAATTGCGATTCAGGAAAGACCACATATCAAACTCTTCCCTGCCTTGGTCGGAGCCTTCGGCATACCTTGACACATGTTGGCTAGAGCCATGTGAAGGCACTGAATGGCCTAGGGAGTTCTCTCTACCTCTACGATGGTGGGTATTTCCCTCGCGGTGATGGTCGAAATCATTATTCTAGTGATAGTGGGAATCTCCTTGCCGAGCACTCTTGTGGGGGTGCCTTTGCGATGTCTCATGATGCGACATACCGCCAAGTCGCAAAGCTACAAGTATTCTCCCTATCTTGCGACCAGTATTTGCTAGCCTTTTAGAGCCTTTTGGCCCATGCTCAACCTTTTGCTTTCCCTTATCTTTGCGCGTTGTAGTGCGTGTGGTATGAGTTTTTACTTGTTTCAATGTTTTAACACAGCCTATAGGCGTTTTTGGAGGCAGCACCGCCTCATCAAAATTGGGTGGCATGACCTTATCCAAATGATCTAACCTTTGGTTAACAGTTTGGAGGGTGTTGTTGAACCTTTCCAGGTAATCCATTATAGCCGGATCTGGCTGAGAGGTCAAATGGATGCCCACCATAGTTTTTGGGGAACTAAAGGTACTTCGATAGAAGTAACATCCTATACTCGGGGGGTCTCCTCGTTATTGGTGCTAGTACACTCGGTTTCAAGACCTCGAGTCATAAGTTTGTAGATAGAACTTATTGATCAGAAATACTGGATGAAGAGTTGATGTGAAATCTAGGGCCCTTCCTCTAGCGCCAAACTGTTGATGCTTGATTTTTGACACCAACGACCTCGCACGTGCAAAGTGCTAAGCAAGTCTTAGAAATTACATGTGATTAATTGATTTTAGAGTTGGGACAAGGTTAAAAATACTATTGAATGCAAAGACTAAATAATAAATGAGACAAATGATTTTTATAATGGTTCAGATACTTAAAGCGATTCCTACATCCACTGTTTCTTTTATATAAATGAGTGTTATAAGAGATCGCATATGGCGAACATCGAACAAAGGTACAATGATTAAGTATTCCGAGAGAATATCAAGCTAGTCTCTTTCTTGTAGGTTGTCTTGGCTATTAAATATTATGAAGATCAGAGAATGATTGATCCCAAATTTGTGAGGGTGAGTCCTCTATTTATAGCTATTGAATTCAAGGTAGATTACAAGTCTGCAAGTGGATAGGTGTCGTGCAAGTCCTTCCTTGCCTCCCATTGCCTGATAACTTAGGAAATATCCTCAAATTATCTAGGGCTTGGACAGGTGTGCAGTCCCCATCCACTTATAGACAAAACCTAAATTTGCTGGGTTGGTGACAGCCATATCATCTCTATCTTGGGGCGACGTGATAGCTCCTGGACGACGCAAAGCCTTCCTGAATCTTGATTGGTGCTTGCTGTTGTAAGCTTATGTCAACCCTGATTTTTTAGGCATAACAAGACCATTTCATCTTAATCTTTTTTTTTTTTTCTTTTTTTTTCCTGCATAACAGAGAAAAAGAAAAACAAAAAATCTATTAACAAACACCACTAGTAGAGACATATAGCGATGCATTGTAGATCACCACTGTTGAAATCAACATCATCCAACGGTGGATAGTTTAGATCAAATGGCAACGGCTTCCTACATGAAGACAATGCAATATCTCCATCATCATCAATCACTGATGAAGACGAATCACAATCGCTATTACAATCCTCCGGCACCATGGGTGGCATTCGTGGATATGTCCTCAAACTTGTCGTCGTTGTTAGATTCGTTGATCTTGACTGCTGTTGTGTGACGACTTTGTGGTGGCAAAATCTAGCCGCCACGAGGCCCTCATGTAGCGACTCAAACCCACCGCGAGGGCCAAGCAACCATGGAGAGAAGGAGAGAAGAAAAAAGAAAGTAAGAAGAATAAGAGAATGAAGAAAGGAAAGAGGAGGAGAAAGGGAGGAGTTGACACTTGACGGGAAAGAAACGAAGGTTTAGAAGAGAGATAAGAAGTGAAAGAAAGGAAGAAGAGAATGGAAAACAAAAAAGAATAATGTGAGGGGGAAAAAAATTTAACTTTAGTGTTTTTTATTAAAAATTGAAAGTGAAATTAACTTTTAAGTTGTTGTCACGATTCTGTCCTCACTTATAACTGCTTTTTTTACCATCTTGCCATTTGTTACAACGTTAATTACTAACGGATTTGTGATTTGGGTAGTAAACTAGTATTTTAAAAGTGCAAGGGTGGGAAAGTGTCATTAAACCATATTTCGGGTGGGAAAATGTCCTTAACTCTATAAATAATGGATAAAACAAATAGGCAACATCAAGAGGTAATTAAGTCTGCATCATCAATTCTATGTCGACAGATTTCACTTTCATGTGGCTTCTTCCAAATTTCTGTTAAGTGTTTAATTATGTATTTAAATCTGCAGGCACGCGTATATACATTACTTTAATTTATAAATGGTAACCACGATGTGATCACTGGCAAGGTCCAAACATCTATAGTTCGAGGAAATTACTACTAATAAACACTTTGCATAAAATAATTAAGGATGCATTATAGTTTATTTGATGAAAGATACTATCAGATATCAAGATGCCGTATAAGAATACGGAATAAAATTTAATTGTTGGAAAATATTGACATGGTTCTTGATCTTTTACCTCAATTATTATATTAGTATTTCTTTTCGTAAAGACATACTGATATTGGTTTTGTCGTGATGACTATTAGATTTATCTCATTGGAGTAATATATAATCATGACAAATTAATATCAGAACATTCTTATTATATATAATAGAATCTCTATATAGTCATAATAGTAGGACTAAACAATTTTATTATTATAAACAAGTTATAACTTAATAAAAGTATAGTTACAAAATTATTTTAACTTAATTATCTTTAGTCTAAATAATATAGAGATAAAATATACACTATATTCATAATTAATTAATGGAGCATGTTAAATCCATTGTATAAACATTGATAAAAGAAATAGAAATAGTGTCAAAAAACTAATACATCTATCTATGTAATATTGGAAATATACAAAGTCATCTTAAAAGTATAAAATTTTGCATTCTCTTTAATGTTTTTCTCTAAATGTAAAATTCTATAAATAAATTGTAATATAACACAACCCATGTAATCTTCATCCAATTTAAATAATACCTTTCCTTCTTCCTCTAACAAATCAACCATGCCACCCAAAGTTAATACACGAACTCAATTGACCGAAAATATTCATGTTGAGTTGTACAAAATAAAAGTTAATACAGATAATTATTACTAATACTATGTAGAAGCAAGATCTTTAAGATGAGACTTTGAAAAATTATAACTTATAACAATATAGAGTTTATTTTTATTTATAAATTACCCAAGTTGAGATGATAATTTTTTATGACTAAATAGAGATTAATTCTATATAG
Source organism: Pistacia vera (assembly GCF_008641045.1). Taxonomy (NCBI): domain Eukaryota; kingdom Viridiplantae; phylum Streptophyta; class Magnoliopsida; order Sapindales; family Anacardiaceae; genus Pistacia; species Pistacia vera. The sequence goes on from NW_022195500.1 coordinate 778,326, forward strand.
AGTATCACTATAGAGAGACTATTTATAGTTCCAGCACTCTCTAATCTTTGTCATTCACGGGAAAAATTTATAATGAACCTGGAAATCTAATGTATCTAAGGCAGCTAAGAAAACATGGCAGGAAAACCCCCAGCAGTGTGTCTCATTTCTGTTCAGATTCTCATGTCTCCACAAAAGGCACAAATAGCTTAAAACCATTGAATGGGCTCCCTACTTTCCGTTTAATGGCCCAAATCTAAGGCAGCTAAGAAAACATGGCAGGAAAACCCCCAGCAGTGTGTCTCATTTGTGTTCAGATTCTCATGTCTCCACAAAAGGCACAAATAGCTTAAAACCATTGAATGGGCTCCCTACTTTCCGTTTAATGGCCCAACCTTTGAAACTCTTGTTGAGTCTCCAGGCCATATAATATTTTTCAGCTTACTTCTAGAACTTGAGAGGCTTGATCCTTTGTTTGGACCGAAGTGTCGAGATACACCTTTTGTCAGTAGACCAATATTCAACAATTCTTTCTCCTTTCCCAATCATATTGAAAATTTCGAAGGCTAAAGGTTGCAACTGCCCATTGCCATCCTCTCAATCCCTTGATTTTGGTTCCTAAGATTTCACTTACAAGTCTTGAATTGGGAAACTCCTAAATTTGCAAGATCTATTGAACTTCCACTATTGTTTGACTTAAAAAAGCTAGTATTCATCAGGGCCAATCTTCTCGATTGCCATTGCTAATACAAATATTGTGTCATATGCCAAGATATCAAATATGTTTACTTGATCGGACGCTAGACTTGTGGACAGCACTCCTGAAAACACCGTTAGTGTGCACTTGGGGACTTTTGTCGAACACCTTGTGGACAAGCCCAAAGAACACCTTCAAGATCTTGTTAGAATGGACTTAATGAAACAAAAGTGATATAAATGGCATAAATATTACACACAAGCAAACAAACAAACAGCCACAGCACACTACACGATGATTTTACGTGGTTCACAGAAAATGGCTACATCCACGGGAGGCTACCGATTTCAATAGATTCAAAGAGATTGACAAAGAGTACAATCTTAGTTTCTCACTCCCTAGATCTTAATCACTTAACCTCACAATTTCTCAAGTGTTTAGGCTTCTTGTTCAACAAGACTATTTCGCTTTGTGAAATGGAAGCTTTGATTCCATCTCTTTTTTAGGTTTTCAAGATGTTTTGAGTTGGGAATGTGACGTCTAATGCCTAACACACCCTCCATCAAATCAATTGCCCTAGGATCCATGGCATCTAATGAATTTGACAAGCCATCAGTGATGAGCCACGCATAATCTTTACTCATCATTCCTGCTTTACAAGCAAGAACAAAAAGTCGGGACCCAAGTTGAGGAGACAACTTGTCTGCATAGTTGTCAATGTGTTCAATTCTCTTGAAATTTCAAAATCTTCAGCTGAATTAGAGATTACGGTAATGTGCCCTAGCCCAATGGCGATGTCTTGGAAAACACCAACCAAATAAGGAATGATCCACTGCCATATTCCGTATCTTCATTTATGAGAACCACTTCACTCCATTGAAAATTTAAAATTCTTGTGAAATGACTGCAATTACTTTAACTGAAGAGGAGAAGTTTTGAGTTGTATAGATGAATAGAGGGTTTTGAGCCGGAGAAAGAGTAGGGTCTGTGTTGGAGAATGAAACAAAAGGCACATGAAATTTTTCTCCTAGCTCCACCAGAAATTTATTTCCAACAAACAATTCTTACCCTATGATGACATGAGCTTCAATATTCTTCAATTAGCTCACTGCTGCATATCCAAAGAAAATCTTAAATGAAAAGTAGTATGAACTAGCATTTCACCTGCAGAAGTGGAGCCAGGGAAATTCTGAGTCCATTGAGTGTAGGGATAATCTCGTTTGATAATTAGAGTGAGTAGCAAAGGAATCCGAGATTGCCATGGACATCCACATATTCGCCATGGCAGAAATCGGTGAGTTCAGATCAAGAACCACGCCAATATTTACCAACAAGTTTGATTATGTATTTTTTTCTGCAAAGTGTACTGTATATTCTGCGTTGATTCCGGACTGAAAACATAGAGACAATAAGAAAACTGTCATATCGGATATCAACGGCTAAGGCAAGACAAATTATTGCTGAACCATTAATTATTGTGCCTTACCTTCTTATGGAAACCTATATATAAACTATTTTTCCTGTGAGTATAATTATATGGAAAATGACATGCTGAATATGTCAATCCATAAATTTGGATACATCGAAAATCAAAATGCTCGAAATGGCAACAAAATTGTATCATTGTATTGTTGTCAAATGGCCATTTTATCAAGGAGGATTAACACATATATGGGTCTTTGCTATTGGTGTAGACTGTAGAGCTTGTTTAATCTGTGAAGTGCATCTTGATATTATCATTTATCAAATAAATTAACTATAACGCATGTACTTAATTTTGTTTTATGCCAGGTCTTCCTTCATAGCAACTTCTAGCAAGTGTGGATGTTTGGATCTTGTCAGTGTTCACATCGATAGTTACCATTAAAATATATATGCTAGCCTGCAAATTAACCTAAATATACAATTAAACTCTTACAGAAATTTGTCCGAAGCTTGATGAAATTGGAAGCTCTCAGCCTAGAAGATGATGATGTCAATGTGTGGCTTCTAACTATGTCTTGATCATGCCAGGGAAACAACTGCAAAATTAAATAATAAAGATACATATTTCAGTTACTTCTTTATCTCACAGTTTTCTTCTTTCTTACAATCTTTTGTACTGGGTAGCAATGAGATCACAACCAAGCCTTACAGAGTATATACTTGATGAGCAACAAACTAAATGAAAAGCCAGGCAAACCATGGAAATTAGAACTACAAAGACAAGAATTTTAATATTCTACAGCAACTAAACAAATCTACTGCCTCAAAGTATGTGCATTTCTCCATACCCAAACACTCTGAATCTACAAGCGAAGCTCATCTCAAATCCAATCTTTGCACTTACAAACAATTAATATGCACACAGTCTTCAGATGCATCTGAAATAATCAACGTGATTATCAACTCTCTACCGAACACAGTAAACTAACAAAAGCCATCTCTCTAATGTCAACTGCCACTACAAACACGGTAATTTTTTTACAAGTTATAAACTTGCTAATAAGAACACTAAAGTGGCACTTCTTTATATGCCCTCAGCGCGGGAAAGGTAGGGAAAAATGTTTTTTCCTGACCAAAGACATAATGTACTTCAGATTATTAACTCACATTACACAATAAATAAAAAACATACATAATATCTTCGTTTTTATCTGTTCCACTCATAACATGGTTTGAATTTTTCGACGGCAGCATGTCTCTTCAGGATTCCGTCTGTTAAATTCGAGATTCTTCCTCTATCACACTCAATTCTTTCACACATAATTTCCACGATAGACAGAAGAGCAACATATTGTGTTTAAATTTTTAATATAGTAGTAAAACTAATTAAAACTTCAGGTAACACAAGGAAAGGACGGTAAACTAAGGCAAATAGAACTTCAAAAACATATACTCATCAAGCCAATTAAGAATCAGAAAAATGATAGCTATATAAAGAACGGATTTTGTAACAAATAAAACTTCAAACATGTATCCCCAAATCCTTCTGCTCAAAAAGCCAAATCTGAATATGAGAAAGAGTAAAAAGAACCCGTTAACAAAATAAAAAATTTTAGACAGACCCAGAAGAGGATATGAAGATATCTAGTGGACCAAGGATTGACAGGACCTCAAAATTAAGTACTGGGCAACCTACAAAAGCCATGGAAACATAGAATTAGCAATGACAAGTTATTGAAAGATAACAAAAGAAAAAGTTGTTATGCTTAAAAAGATCAGGGCTTATGTAGGCTTACATCAACAAGGATTAATCAGAATTCAGGAAGGCATTGTACCGTTTAGGTACTACCACGTCGTCCAAGGACAAAGGAGTAAGATTGTCATCTGCTTGACTGGTAAAGGCCTGGCGAGTGAGTGGCTAGGAGTCACCCACTTGCTGAGGCCCTGTGCGATTTACGGATATCTTTCGTGCAACCGACCAATGAGAATCAGGGTAGAAACTGTACAACACCTGCTCGCTGAAAGACCCATAATCATTACCTAAAACCTCTTACTATAAATAGAGAGCTCCCCTCTATTTTTCAAATCTCTAGTTCTGATAACATAAACTCTCTCTCTCTCTCTCTGTGTATTTTGCTCTCTTAGATTACTACATGTGACCCGATTGTACTCTTTAATAAATAAAAAGACAGTGGACATAAGATTCGCTTTGAGCATCCAATCCACTTTAAAAATCATCTCCCGTTTACTTGTTTCATTTTCCAGTTCACGTGTAATTTCTAAATCCACTTAGCACTTTGCATGTGCGAATAGTTGGTGATAAAATCGAGTATCAATAAAAGCGTATAATGGGCTGCGCCACAAGCCCATGTTAATCAGATTTTGGGAGACTCTGAAAGCTCACGTACTTAATTTAATGGAGAGAAAGTTTTACTCACACTTGTCTTAGTAACCACTTAATCAGACTATGCTATGTCATGTTAGTCAGATTTAAAAATAGTATAATAAGGTGATTTAATGATTTATATATTTTTAAACACAGAAATTTGGAGATGACATTTTTTAAGTTTTTTTTTTTTTTTTCTTGAAGGCATTGTCTTCAATGAAAATCATAAAGAAATGTTGAAAATACTTGAATTCTTGGACATATTTACAAATTAAATTTACATTCACATCCACCTTAGTTGTTTTCTTCTATGATCTCTTGCTGTGGAGAAATATTTTCCTCAATCTGGTTCGACGTGCTGGCAATAGCTTTCTCAGAATTCTCAATTTCTTGCACAGGGGATTGTTCAATGGCTTTCATCTCATTCTCAGTTGTTGGTTCAACTGCAGCTTCTTTGGTATTATTTGGTTCTTTGGATGAAAGACATCTTTGGCTACATTCTCTTACCGTTCTAACAGTCCTCCAAATGTAACTTTCTGATACGATCAAGGCTAATATTGTCACGACCCCTGTGATGATGAAGAGACCTCCAAAGCTATACAAACCGAGTCTTGGACTACTTGTAGCAATTGGATCAGCATGACTCTGAGAAGTAAGTTCATGACCAAAATATCTTTTCTCAATATCATCCATTGTTTTGTTTTCTCTTACACGTAAAATTGCTCGAGAAAAATGAGAGACTAGACGGGATTCCAACGGAAATGCCTGAAATACAATGAATTTAAAATATTATATATCAGATAATCTCTGTGATCCGCAGCTATAAGATTTTATTAGATAAACATAGAAATAATGTATTATGTTAATGTACTTACAAAGCCAAAGCCATCGGTCCGGTGTGTTGGGCCGGTCATCATGTATTTATTTCCATATTTAGCTAGAAAAACCCTAATGTAGGGTATTTCATCAAAGATGGCAGAAACTCCACCGTTTTCACTTCCTTCGGACAAAGCTTTGTAATAGTCTAGGACGGTGTCATATGGCTTGAGCTTGGACGCATTCAACATCAACTGATGCACTAATAAATCTTTCACAAATGAGCCATTTTGGTATCCAACAAAGCAACCTTTTCTTCTGAGCTCATTCACACTGACAAATGTAGGACGCAATTCCTCGATTGTTAACATTGTAGATAAGCTTGCTGTGTAGCTTTGCATAAGAATAATTGTCAAGATTAACCATATTGCCAATACAAACCTCGTACAGTCTCTGACCATCGACTCTCCTGTTATCAACAAATACATAACATATGCTTTGTAGAGAAATGAATGGAAAGAAAAATGAAGATGAAGATTAGAGATTTACTTTGTGGAAGGACTACAGATGAAAATGGAAAATAGAAGATCATGCTAAGTTGACGCCTAAGCGGCCCTTGGAACGTTGTGTTGGTTGTTTGGGGCTTCATCTCCATGATTAGAATTACGAATCCTATAAAGATGAGAGTCGTGATGAATGCCAACCAAAGATCCCAGTGCCAAGGTTGTACAAAAATCCACAGGTTTTTGCGTTTATCACGCTTAATTGGAACAAGCATGATCACACCAGACTCTGAGTATGGCAATGTGAACTCAACATATGATGTCCTGTTAGCCACAATTGTCGTATCTCCCACCACAAGATCCACTTTCTACATTCTCTCATGGACAAAAAAATATATTAATTCAATATTAGTATTATTCTATACATATTTATAATGATAATTGGAGTCTAAATTTTAAAGAAACGTGAACGTTTGCAAAAAAGAAATTTCATGTATATATAGTTATAAAATATAGATTTATAGTTAGAGATCTTACCTTTTCTTTAAGCTGATAGAGAAGATCATTGTAAGTACCAGCACTCTCTCCATTCTCATTAATGAAAGGGATAAATTTATAAGGAACCGGGAAATCTAATGTTTCCAAAACCGCAAAGAAAACATCACAGGAGAACCCAAGGCATTTTGTCTCATTTGTATGAGGATTACTATGTATCTCCACAAATTGAGTAAACCCCATTTTCTTCGGGATCGCTACCTTCAGTTCTGGTACAGCCCAACCTTTTGGTATTGTTATCGAGTCTCCAGGCCATAAAATCTTTTTCAGCTTATTTCTTGGTCCTTTATTTGAACCTAAGTTTCGGGATAAGCCTTTTTCAAGAGTCCAATAACCAACAACTCTTTCTCCTGTTCCGATCATATTGAAAATTTCGAAGGCTGAAGGTTGCAACTGTCCATTAAACAAGTGAAATTCTCCGCTCAATCCTTTGATTTTTGTACCCAAAATTTCATTTACAAGTCTTGGACCAATTTGTGAAACACCTAGATTTGCAAGATCTATTGAATTTTCGCTATAATTTGCCTTAAAAAAGCTAGTATTCATCAGGCCAATCTTCTCAGTTGCCATTGACAATAGATATATGGTGTCATACGCCCACAAACCAAATATGCTTACTTGATCGGACGCTAGACTATTTTGCTTCATCAAATGGAGGTTTTTATTCCATCTCTTTTTGAAATTTTCAAGATCTTTTGACTTGGGAATGTGAGGCCTAATGCCCAACACACCCTCCATCAAATCAATTGCCCTAGGATCCATGACATCTAATGAGTTCGACAAGCCATCAGTGATGAGCCAAGCATAATCTTTACTCAGCATTCCTGCCTTATAAGCAAGAACAAAAAGTCGGGACCCAAGTTTAGGAGTACTCATGTGCACAATGAAAACTCTTGTCTGCATGGTTGTTAATGTGTTCAATTCTCTTAAAATTTCAAAATCTTCAGCTGAATTAGAGATTGCACTAATGTGCAAGAGCCGAATGCCGATGTCTTGGAAAACACCAACCAGATAAGGAATGATCCCATTGCCATATTCAGTATCTTCATATATAAGAACAACTTCACTCCATTCAAATTCTTGTAAAATGGCTGCAATTGCTTTCACCGACGAGGAAAAGTTTTGAGGGTTTTGTGTGGGAAAAATCGTAGGGCCTAAGTTGGAGAATGAAACAAAGGGCACCTGAGATTTTTGTCCTAGCTCCACCAGAAATGTCTTTCCAACAAGCAATTCTGACCCTATGATCACATGTGCTTCAACGTTCTTCAATAAGTCCACAACTGCATCCAGTCCCAAAAAATTTGTAAATGATCAATATCTAATAACAAATTACAGTAAAACCTCTCTATTATAACGATAGGACCAAATTAATTTTATTATTATAAGTTGGTTATAACTGAATAGAAGTATAATTACAAAAATTATTATTTTGACTTAATTTTCTTTAGTGCAATTGGTATAGAGGTAAAGTATGCACTACATTAATAATTAATTAACAGAGCATGTCAAATCCAAGGTATATAAATTAATAAAAGATATAGACATGGTTTCAAAAAAAACTAGTACATGTACCTATGTAGTGTTGGGAATATGCAAAGAAGAAATCATGGTTATAATTAGACAAGAACAGAAATGATATAATCTTGAAGATGATAATATGAAGTTTTGTGCCAAGAAGTTTTAAACATATTTGAAAACCTAAAAACATTTTGGCTTCAACAAAAAGGTATCAATGTTAACAAATTATTACACACTTGTATGTTCAAAGATGTGGTAACAACTATAAAGTATAAATAATTAATGCTCCAAATAACTTTAGATAAACATTTTATTTCATGTTAAACTTTTAATGTGTTTATTTTTATGTATAGATAACTATTATTATGTGGAGTCAAGTTTCTTAAAATGAGATCTAAAAAAATTATAATTTATTACAATATGAAGTTTATTCTTATTTATAACTAACCCAAGTTGGGACCTAAATTTTTTATAATTATAAGAAGGTTATTCTTATATAAAGTATAACTTAGAAAGGTCTTACTGTAAACTGTATGAGACTAAAAAATGCTATCAAGTTAACACTTTAAAAAATGAAATTTTTTAATTAAGCATTATCTATAAACTTAATTGTCGCTTTAAAATTTTAAGTGTCATATGTGCAAAACAAAAGCTAACATTTTTCTAATTAAGCGTAATCTTTAAATTTTAGGTAATTTTATACTATATTTTCTAAGACAAAAAAGACAACACTTATTTTGTATATATTATTATTGTTGTTTATTTTTTTTAACACATTTTTCATTAAGTGTTATCATTTTTACTTTATATAAGAACTCACATACAAAACTCTAACCACCAGTTTCTTATTTTCTTGTTTCTCTCATAAATGTATAGCCTTCATCTTATTTCTCTCCTAAAACTCAACATTTTTATCTCATATTTTACAAAATCGCTTATTGATATCTATTAAACGCAATTAATACCCATTCAACCAAAGATTTGTTACTTTAAAAGAGGATTCTTTGTGAAGATTTGAGGTTTGTTATTGTGAGTTTTCAATTATTGATATTATCAAACTCAAAGATTTGATGTTTTATTAATCTGTAATGTATATTATGATGAAAAAAAATCATTAATGAAGTGATTCAATTGATCCCCCCGGACATATGCAGACTGTTCTACTAAATTTATGTATAGAAGAAGTGGAGGAAAAAAATTACCCGCAAAAGTCGAGCCAATGACATTCTCCGAGTGCATAGAGTTCAGAGATAATCTCGTTCGATAGTTAGAGTGAGTAGCATAAAAATCCGAGATTGCCATGGACATGCACATATTTTCCATGGCAGAAACTGATGAGTTCAGATCAAGAACAACACCAATATTTACCAACAAGTCTGATTCTGCAAATTCTGTGTCGATTAACTTGAATCGGAACTGAAAACAAAGAGAAAATATGAGAAAATGCCATATTGAATAACCCAAAATTTTCATGTCAAATGCTAAGGCAAGACACAGGCTAGTTTGGGTATGCTATCAATCAACCTTCTTATGGCAACCTATATATAGAGTATAGTTTATGTGAGAATGATATGGAAAATGACATGCATGAATATGTTAATTCATAAATTTGGTTGCATCGAAATTCGATTTAGTCAAATGGCAACAAAATTGTTTCATTGTTGTTGACAAATAGACACATTTAATTGTCTTCGCTAGAGCTTGTTTTATCTAGCAGATTGCGGATTACTCGATGGTATCGTTTATAAAAAAAACTTAATATGCATGTGAGGTCTTCATTCATAGCAACTTCCAGGAAGTATGGATGTTTGGACCTTGCCAATGATCACATCGATGCTTGCCATAAATATATATATGCTTGCCTGCAAATTAACTTAAACTCTTACAGAAATTTGGCTGAAGCTTAATGAAATTGAAAGTTGTCGTGCTTAGAAGTGAGAAGAATTAAAAGACAAAGATAGTCATTTTCTTTAATAATTTTTTTAAAATATAATTATTATTATCTTAAATGCTTTTATATGACGATAACAAGAAAACAAAAAAAAGCAACATAGCCGTAGATCTGGCATTTTTCGGCCAAATCTACCGTGGATCTGGTCGAAAAATGCTATATCGGCGCACGATAGGCCAGATCCAGCCGGTCGTGCGCCGATACAACGACTCTGACCACCCTCCAGCGGTGGTGGTTAGTTGTCGGTATTTAATGGGTAGGTAGGAGTATTTTTATTAATTTCTAATATTTTATTATATAAGTGTCTAATAAATAAACAGACCTATGAGGTATTTTTGTTAATTTCTAAATCCTATATCATAAAAATCACCAAATATTACTTTTTTTAAAATATTATTCTAAAAAGTATCAAATAATGAACCAAGTGTTCTCTCTATTATAATGTTACATTTGGGACTAGGAAAAATCTTAGTGAACTTGTTAACAAATATTCTAGGTAAGATTTTACTGAAATGAAGCCAGATTTCTACTGGGAAACAAGGAATTAATTAATGTTAAGAGGTTAAATCCTCGTCTCCCCTGTGGTTTTTTAAATTGACAAGTTGGTCCCTTGGTTATGTGAATTATCCAATCACCTTCTCTGTTGTCAGTTTTTGCCATCAAATCTAATTGTTGACCAACTTTGTCTGATACAATGACCAAGTTATCCCTAAAAACGAGTTTCTACAAAATTAAGAAAAATATCTGAAATTATTTAAAAAAATTAACTCAACATAAAAAATTCAATAAAATTACCTAAAACGTAAAAAAAAAATTAGCAGTTGAAAAAACCCAAAATATAAATTTTTAAGAAATATTGAACTTGGGTAGTTTTTTTTTTTATTTTTCCAAAAAGATTATGATTTTAAGTTTTTTTCATGAATTTAACATAATTTTAATAAAATTGGTTTATTTGAGAAATTTTTTTAAAAAAATTAGTCTTTTCTTTTGAATTTAAAAATTCTTTAAAAAAAAAAAGATAATATTGTCATTTAATGGTCAAAATCAATCACTTTTAGATTTAACGGTCAAACTGACGCCAAGAGAAATGGTTGGATAATTCGCATAATTGTTTTATCCCTTTGTTAATTTCTTCTCATAAAGCCACTGGTTATAGTTAATAATAAATAAAACAAAAGACAACATCAAGTCGATCAGAAGGCACTCATCCCTTGTATAAGAATATAATAAAAAAAATAATACAGAATCATAAATAAATTTACTTTTATTAAAAAATTATACTTTTTTTGTTCTTACAAATTAATTAAGTTTAGTTTTTTTTTTTAAAAATAAAATTAGAGATAGGACCATTAAAATTGGAAAAAAAACTAAAAAATATGTAAAATATAAATAATTTTAAATTTTAAATAGACTTTAAAGATCAAAAAACATGAAAAATAAATAATCCTAAAATTTAAAATATCTTGTAAATTAAAATTATTTGATTTCTATTTTTTAGGTTTTTTATTTAAATTTCTCATAATTCTTTTAATGATTTAAGTATTTTACTTTTCTCGTTTTTCTTTTCAATTTTTGAGGATCCTATATTCAGTTTTCTCTTTTTTTTTTTTTTTTTTTTCCAGATTCATTTTGCATTTTTTAGATAATTTATTTCTATTTTTCATATTTTTAAGTTCTTTTTTTTTTTTTAAAATTTTTTAGATAGTTTGTTTTAATTTTCTAGAATTATTTCAATTTTTAATTCTTTCAGATTTTTTTTATAAATTGTTCAGATCTTCAGTTAGTGTTTTATAGTTTTTTTTTTATTTTTTATTTTCTGATTATTATTTTAATTTTTTAAAGATTGTTTTCAATTTTATATATTTTTTATTTTTAAATTTAATTAAATTAATTTTTTTTTTTTAATTCTTACACAAAGTTTTTGGAATTCATTTGTTTATCTCTAGAGTAGCACTTTCCATTTTTTATTATTCTCAAAGGAGAAGTTTGGTTACCCTTTCCTATTTAGAGTTAACGGCAAAAATAGATGGCATGAGATCCTTATAATAATTTATGATAATTGAGGGGTCTAAGGTAATGTTGTGAGTTTTCAGGGCACTACAATAAAAATGGCTTATGGTAACACTAGACAGTAACACTTTTTCTTAAAGTGTTACCGTAGATTATCTATAGTAACACTTGATGTTAAAATATTACGATAACAATTTTTATATGTAACACTTTAACTTTTTGTAATACATTTTATATTAATGGTAACTCTTTTTCTTAAATGTTATGGAAAATATATTTACAGTAACATTTTTAAAGTGTTACAATAAACCTAATAATATTGTAACTTTTTTATAATATTACCATATAATCAAAATACAGTAACATTTTATAAGTATTACCATAAACCCAATTATTTACGGGAAAACAAAATATTATTCCCGCCAATATGAAATGAGGCTGATTTTGTCTCATTTTTATTGTTTAGGGGTCAAATTTACTATTTGGGCTTTACTTTGTTACTTCTCATTCATATAGGGACCAAACTAACATGTTTTTACAAATAGTATAAAAGGAAGATGGAAGGTTATGCAAAGCCAAAAACGTCCACCCATCTTCATCCATTTTCCAGAGACCGTCCAACTTCCACCTTCGACAATCATTTTCCTTCTCCAATGGCCGGCCATCATCACGTAAGACCTTCCTGGATTCCAACAACCATTAAGCTTCCTCCATCTGTGACCATTCATCTTCTCGATGACTTTAATTTCTTAGTTTTTCGACAACTTCTAGACATTCTAGGGGCTGGTCCATACTCCCTAAGGTCATCCACCTTCCCTGACTAGAAATCTCGCCTGAAAAAACCATTTCACTGTCTTGACTCTTCACCTTAATTTTCGGTGTGATTTCGTCACTTTTTGGTGTCGTTTCGTCTCCCAAGTGTTGGAGTTGTCCACCACTTCAACAATAAGGGGTCACACATACGCATTCGGGAGTCTCGTTGCCTGGTCAATGGGTAGGGGTACAGGGGGCAGCGCGTCTCGGCCCGTAGGCAATTTGCGTGTATTGAAATAATATTGATTTCACTAAATTAAAATATTGTAACACTTAAAAATGTTACTAAATCAAAATATAATAACAAATACTATTTTCTTAAACTTTAACCGGGAAAATGGTTGTCTACCTGCCAAACAAAATTCCCCCCCCCCCCCCCCCAAAAAAATACCTAATACCTCATTCACTCATCTTCTTCACGCCACTTTTTCAATTTTTCTTCTTCACTAAAATTTCAGCTACAAACTTCCCTCTATAACAATTTTCGTTATGTCAATGACACCACCCTACACTTAGAGTATTTTCAACTCATCCAACCTACTCATTCAAACAAAATACCCTACACTTAATCATCTTCATTCAGAAAAATCTAGTGAAAATCATTGGTTTCATCAAATTTTTAGCTTAAAATCTCCAATACCCATAACCTATTGAACCCTAAATCGAAGCCCTCATCCTTTAAGAGGCAAACCAGTGAAGCTACGATTCAGGTGAATCATTTTCTTGCATTTTTTCTCTGCATTTTTGTTCTACATTTTTGAGTAAGAGGGGAAAGAAAGCTACTCAATTGAAGTGAGTAAATTATTAGTGTGATTTTAATTTTATTTTCTTAGATTTCTAAGATGATCTCTTTCTTGCTTGTTATGTAAACATGCAAGGGGTCGAAGTTTTTAAGTGTTGTTAAGGTTAGTTTGTAAAATAGAAATGTACTAAAAATAGCACCATTGAGTGGTACTTAAACTATAATTTTTTCTTTCCAAGAAGACTACATAGCTGGATATTACATGCAGTCATCTTCTTGCATGCATGCCTCAAATTCAACATTAATATACAAATATTTACCCATTTGCCTCATAGTTCAATGCATATTCTGCTATAAATGTTTGATATGAAACATTACATATAGTTGGGTCAAATTATGCATGAGAGATAATGGACTATATTTAAACATGTGGGTTAAGGAATTTCTCCTTGCATTGACATTTCCATATAATTAACGAAAGAGGGTGCACCAAAATTCAAAACGTGAAAAGATGCTTAGTTTTGCTTTAATTCATTATATTTAGACATGGTTCAACTATTTAAACGATTATGAGATAACCGTTTTAGAAGCAAACTGTACAATATAAAAGAAAGAAACCATAAGTTTTAATGTCATAGATCATCAAAATCTTAATCCTGCCTTTTTGCTCTACATTTTTGCAAACTGCAGCTTGCAAACTTTGAGCCCTTTTGTGCCTCAACTTCATTTCTCTTCAGATGTTGTGACTAAAAAGCCTAGTTTTGATGAGTCTCTGCTACAGGTTATTGATTCAGAAATCAAGTGTGCTAAGGAGACTGATGATCACAATCAGGTAATGATAAATTTTCTTTTCCTTTTTTATTTTTTTGGGTGGTTGGTTTATGGATTGTATATATAGATTCCTTATTTAATTTGGTATAATATTTCCTTGTCATATGGTATCATTGGTCAATGAAGTTATGGTATCAATGGTCAATGAAGTTACACAGACAAAAGGGTAAAGTTCTTGGAAATTATAATTGAGAAGAAGTCAATAACTTGTCAGATCAAGCCAAAAATCTTTGAACTTGACTGAATGTTTTGGAGGCAACTGCACGATGTCGTTTGGCTTTTGAATATTGGCTTGCATAAACTTTGTAACTCCTGTTTTACACTAACAACTGCAGAGAGAGGAGATTTGAATATACTTCTGAATTTGATGAACTTTTGCTTGATGATTTAATCATTGATCAAAAGTAGATAGCTTGCTTGCATCTTCAATTGAAAAGTATGATCCTTTAGGACTTGACTTCACTAGAATATTGGAAAGTCTTATTTTTCCTGCAGGAATTAGTATGCTTGTTTTATGTAAGACGTGGTTTTGTATATTTGGAATTTACATGTGATGTCTATTTTGTTATAGTATTTCCTTGTCATATAGATTCAATTTCGTTGAAAATTCAATTGAACAAAAAAAGGTTAAACTTCTAGGAAATTATATAATTTCAGAGAAGTCAATAATTGCCAAAGAATATATCAATTCTAGAGAGTCAACCTTTCAGATCTAATGATTGCATATCACATCTAATGAGTGGTGCATAGCATCATACTGTTTAAAATGAATATTTTACACATAAGAGATAGATATATAAATATGAGAAGGGATAGAAAAAATAAAGCAAAAGAGATAGAACAGAAAATCATCAGAAATGGAGATAAGACTGAGAAGCTAACAATACTCAAACACTGTATGAAGCAAGCATGAGGGAAGCTAACCTTGAATGACAAGTTATTGACTGCAATTTGCAATGCAAGCTACGTTTGCAAATGCAGACTGTAGTTTCATAATGCTTAACTTGTTAATATTGTCTACTCTCATAGAACCAAAAAGAATTGATATAACTGTAATTCAAATTTGCAGTTTATACTAATGGTTGTTGCGAGCTCTGTTGGAGAAGAACTTTTCTACCGAGTTGTTGTCAGGTCTGTTGTCAGGAAGAGTTGTTCTTTTATTATTATTATTATTTTTTAATATAGAATAAAGATTCATAGACTTCTAGATCATAATTTAGATGTTTGAATTTAGATATCGTACTTATTGACTACAGATTGCAATTTGCAAACTGCAGTGCAAAAATGTAGACTGCAGTTTGTAAAAAGCAATGCAGTCACAGACTGCAGCTTGCAAAAATGCAGACTGTAGTTTGCATATTGCAGTTTGCAAACTGCAGACTGCATTTACAAAAATTGTAACTGCAGTTTGCAAAAACTGAAGTCTCAAACAGTTTGCATGTGCATTTTTTAATATGAATTTATTGTATTTGTCAAATTGTAATAGTTTGTTTCCATTTTATATATCGAAATTTGTCTCATATCAAGAGGGAATCAAAGATTATTGCAACAAAAAGGATTGGAGTTACTAAGCTACAACCATTAAGTATTCAGAGAGTAAGCATATTATGTTGTTCATTGAATTTGCATATTATGTTGGTTACATTCAACTCATGTTTTGTTGTTTTCATAATGTTGTTGCCATGTTTACCTATAATTATTCATGTATTGTTTGGCTTTTAATAGTTTGTTAGATTAGTAATGATGATGATGATGAGATGAAAAGGATTGGGTGCATCTGAATAGGTAAGAAAAGATTAAAAGACATACTTCCATATGTGTATGGAGTATAATGATTTTCCTTAACAAGGTTTTTGATTTTTTTTTTTTTTTTTTTTTTCTCTTTTGATAGAGCTACGGATGCATACATTCAAAGTGCTGGGACTTTGTCAGGATGGCTGAAAAGAATGCAGGCTATGAAGCAAAGATTTTATGCCCTTGTAAAGATTGTCGCAACTTGACTCATCATGGATCGACGTTGTTTATGAGCATCTGATTATACAAGGAATGGATCTTACATATACAATTTGGTTCCATCATGGTGAAATAAAAGATATTACAGAAACTATTACTCAAGTAAACAGTTCAAATGCTTTTAACTTAATACTAGGGCATATATGGGAGCCAATCATTATGCATCAACATCAGAAGAGAAAGAGACAATGATTTCACACAATCATTGGAAGATGCTGAACTCCTTTATATCCTGGTTATGCCAAGTATACAAAAATGTTTGCCATTGTAGCTTATATAAACCAAAATCACGAATGGTTGGACTGGCAACAGTTTTGATGCCTTTTAAGATGCTTGGAGCATGTTACTAGAGCATAATGTAATCTCAAATCAATCTACTCTGTGAGAAAATTTATTAGGAGTTTGATTTGGGGTAGGACAAAATTCATGCTGTGTGAATGATTGTTGCTTGTTTAGGAAAGAAAATAAAAAACTTGCAAAGTTTGCCCAAAGTGTGGCTCTTCAAGATGGAAGGTAGATGAAAGAACGAAGAAAATTAGGAAAGGTGTCCGACTAAAGTTTTGAGATACTTTCCTATAATACCAAGTTTGAAAGGATGTTCAAGTCACCCAAAATGGTAGAAGAATTACAGTAGCATTTCAACACAAAGTGAAGATGACAGATGCGTCACCTAGTGGATTCTATAACATGGGACTTGGTTAATTATAAATGGCCTGCTTTTGCAAAAGATCCTAGAAATCTAGACTTGACTTGGCTGCTGATGGCTTTAATCCTTTTTCAAACATGAGCACAACTTATCGTTGTTGGCCTGTAATACTTGTTACATACATTTGCCGCCTTGGTTATGCAGGAGAAAGAAAATATCATGTTGACTTTTAAATTCCAGGACCTAACAACCGGGTAAGGACATTGATGTTTATTTAAGCCTCTGATAAAAGATCTACAAGAATTGTGGAATAATGGTGTAAATGTTTATGATTCGTACACTAATTCTTGTTTTAATTTAAGGGTTATTTTGATGTGGACCATAAATGATTTTCCAACCTATGAAATCTTCTGGATGTCAACAAAGGGAAAAGTAGCATGTTCGTTCGTGACAAACAAATGCTCATTGGTTAAGTTAGTAGGAAATTCTGTTATATGGGTCATAGGAGATTTTTATCACCTACTCATCCATTTAGATAAAAAAAAAAGGCTTAGTTTGATGGAAAGAAGAAAAGAAAGAAGCCCTATGATCATGAATGGTGCAAAAAATTTGTCTGCTTTTAAGGATTTTGAGAATGATTGGAAAGAGTTTCTAAGAAGAAAAGGAAGAGAGATTGCGAAGCTACTCCATTATGGAAAAAAATATCTATCTTTTTCGAGTTGCCATATTGGAAGGTACATCTTATTGTTTTGTAGAATTTTATTTAGGTTATTATCCACATTTTTATATGATTTTTGATTGCTTATAATGTTTTGCAAATTTATTTCAGGAGTTGCCATTACGCCATAATTGGATTGTTATGCACATTGAAAAGAACATTGTGAGAGTATCATTGGCACATTATTGACATTAGTGGAAAAACAAAAGACGAATCAATGCTCGAAAAGACTTAGAAGATATGGAAATTCGTCATGATTGCATCCAAAGATCATGGACGTAGAACATACTCCCAGCGCTCCATATACGTTATCAAAGACGGAGAAAGAAAAATTTTGTAAGAGATTATTAATCTAAAGTTACCTGACGGGTATAGCTCAAACATTAGGAATTGTTTATCAATTGAAGAATGCAAGATAACAAGTCTTAAATTGCATGATTGTCATGTTCTAATACAACAATTATTGGTGGTAGCATTAAGAGGGTTTATCCAGGGACCAAGAATGGCAATTATGCGATTATGTGCATTTTTTAATAAATTATGCCAACGATGATTGATAGAGAAGTTGTGGTTGCACTAAGATGAAGTTGTTGAACCATATTTATGTTTGCGATTCTTTCCTCGTCATTCTTTGATATCATGATCCACCTTTCAATTCATTTAGAAAAGAAGCACAACTGCGGACCCATTCAGTATCAATGGATGTATCCGTTTAGAGGTGCTCAATCGTTAAACCCATCTCTGTTTAAATTCGTCTATTTTTAAAGACATTAATTTAATGTGATATATTTTTATTTAGGTACATGAATTCTCAAAGGATATGTTAAAATAGTGCACGGCTGAAGGTTGTATTGCAGAATGTATCTTGTTGATGAACTGTTTTAACATATCCTTTGAGAATCTTCATGTAGTGGGTATTGTAAACATATTTTGGAGGAAATATCAAATGCTCATATCAAGATTTCTTTTTCGACATAATTGTAGAAGATCATCCAATCTTGGAAGGAAAGTCAATGTGATTAAGTGTGATGAAGTGTTAGAGCGTGCAATCGTTATGTGTTATTTAACACAACAGTGGCCGAACCATTTCTAACATAAGTATTTATCCTCTAGATTTCCAATTTAGATAACTATTTACATTGTATATGACTTTTGCACTACTTGGTTTTTTATGTGATGGATTTGGAAGATTAAAACAATCCAACAAGAATCTTGAGAGAAATCACAACTTACTCCAAAAGACCCATGCAAATAAGTTTGCAACATGGTTGAAGAAATGTATTATACTTTGAATGATTGCTAAGTACTTTGTAAGTCATCTCATAAATAATATTAACACCTCTTTAAAGTTTGTATAGGTTTCGTTCCTAACTTCCATATGTAAGGATGGAAACACTAAAGTGGCTTACAAAGGTCCAAGGAATCATGCCATGAGTTATAAGGGTTATGTTATAATGGATAAAGGTTTCACACAAAGGATATTGACAAATCAACACAAATAGTTGTGTTCAATAGGCAACAACAATATGTTGAGCAAGTGCAAAAGATACTTCACAAGTTGTCGATGTAGTTGAATACTATGGGGTGATAAAAGAAATTATCTTATTGGATTACTATCAATTTCAGCTTCCAATATTCAAGTGTCATTGGGCGAATGCTGGACATGGAGTTAAGTTTGAAGATGGTTTTACACTTGTCAATTAGCACCAAAGTCAGAATCAGTATGTAAGGGAGCCATTTATCCTAGCATCTCAAGCGAAACAAGTGTTTTACTCTAGAGAAATCGATCACCTAGTTGGTACGTTATGTTGCAGGCACCACCGAGAGGTTACTATGAGTTGGAAATGTATAATGAGGATGAGGATTTGACTAGTAGACCGGAATATGTTACAACGCAATATGAACATTTATGATGATAGTGAGGAAGTTAGTTACATGAGAGGGGATTGTGAAGGTCTATTGGTGTGATTATGTACTTTTGTAAATGTAAGTTAAACGGAACTACAATTCTTTTATGTCAAGTGTTTATTACTTTTTATTTTGTGGATTGAAGCTATTTATCTATTCATTTACATTTGTATATCGTGTAATTGTAGTTGCACCTTGTTTATAGGTAATAGGGCTTTTACATTTATTAATTTCTTAATAATTAATTGTAATTTAAATGTTATTTTAGATTCTTAATATTAACTTTCTTTGATTTGTTTAGCAGGATTGAGCCAAGATAAGAATTTATGAGTCCACTACTGTCCTAAGAAAAATCCAACTAAAATGAGACCATTGCTTTGAATTTGATAATCGGATTGAGATCAAGTTCAATGACAAAGGTCGCCATTGATGAAGAATCTGTTAAATCTTCATTCTTTAGGACCTCTTGGAGAGAAATTGTACCTTTTACAATTCCTGATTGGAGAAAGCTTCCGTCTGACATGAGAAGAGAAATATGGAAATGTGTTCGGTTATGTATGAATCTCCATGTTTATATATATCTACATATTTGTGCTTGTTTTAACAATTTACTTATATCTCTCAAGCAAGATATAAGTTGGATTAAGAATGGAAAAATACTATGTGTTGAAGGAGATGGGTGCTCTTTGAGAACTTCAAAGTCTAGACTGGTGAGTAACATCAAGATGGCTAAAAATGAAGAGGAAAGAATGGCCCTCAAACCTGATAACATCCAGAGTATTAGTGAATGGAAAAAGTTTGTGGAAGAAAAATTAGGGCCAAAGTTTAAGGTAATTATAACATTGCACACATATGGTCATTATATTATATATGCATATGCGTATTGTTGATGTTGTTGCATATGGTCATTTTAGGGTAAAGTGAAGAAATGAAAAATAGGAGGAAAACAAACTTCCTACATAGGTGGTCGAAGGGGTATGGCTCGCATGACTGAGGATATAGTAATGTCTCATTCTTTGTTAGTGTGTAGTTTTAAATTGAAAAATAGTAATAAACATTTATGATTATTTTCATTTTTTTGATAGAAAAAGAAACTGGGAAGCGTTGTGTCCAGATGGGAGGTGTGGATTGAAGCTCACAAGAAAAGAATGGTGAGCCAATCAACACCAAGACTGTAAAGAAATTGTAAGTACTTTGTTATATATGTGGTATTATATAATTAGAAAAATCTTGATGTCATGTTATTGCATTTGTAGGAAAAGAACAAATGGGTAATGATTCAGTTTACCAACTCCTACAAACTTGAGAGAAGATTTATAACACAAGGTATAGATCCTGATAAGGTGGACATGTGAAGGGACTTGGAAAGGGTGAACTCTTACACAATTGTCCATAATAGCTTCAAAGGGACAACCTTATAGCTCAATGGCACAACAGCAAGCAAGAATAAAATGGAATGACTATATGAAGAACTTGCCTCAACCTAGCTTTGAATCAAAATCAGGCTAGTATCACTAAAACCTTTTCTTTAATTTCATAATTATACTTTGTATTTTTTTCTCATATTCTCACATGAACTTTACAGGGTCAAAGACAAACAGTTGAAGAATCCGAAGATGTATCGGTTAGATTATTTTCATATTAAGATGTTTATGTGTCAATAAATGGATACGTTTTCCCTTAGTCATTTCATTTGAGAATGGAAATTGTTTTATTGTATCCATTTGGTGTTGCAGATTGTGAAAACAATCCCCCACAAAACTAAATGCAAGTTGCTTGATTGGAGTGGGTCTACTGAAGTAGTAGCTAAAGGACGTTTCTCATCAGATGATCCAAAAGCACTTGTTCATCATGTTCTTATTGGACCTGATGCTATGAGATTTTGGATTGATATAGCCAAGCTCCCTAATGCATTTTTATGGATGTCTGCATCCGAAATGGTTTTTGTTGAAGATGCTGTTGGGAGTACAGTTGCTTGGCCTTCTGACAAAGTTGTCATACCTTTTCGAAAACAATTTTAGGTAACTTCTTTTCCATTTTAGGTACCTAATACATTTTTGTTTTGAGTCTAGTAATCAGTGAAGTTGGTTTATGTTGCAAGTGAGACTTCTTTTCTCTTTTTCTTCATTTACTAGGAGAAAATAATTCAAATTCCCTCTTATTAATCTTTGACTAACCGTATGATCAAATACTTATTGTTCCACTTTCGAGAATATTTTGTTTTGTGTTTTTTTTTTTTCTTTTACTCTGCATTATAGTATTGCAATATCATTACTTGGCCCATGTAAAATGGTGTATTTTGTTTATAAGTTGTATAGTCCAAATACGGTTTGGACTTCATTATATCCTATTGAGGTTGAGGTATAACTTAGAAACTTACTGTTGCTCTTTTAAATTATTGGATGCAGGAAATTCTGGGCAAGGTTATACTCTTCATGTCATTAGTGTAACTGCTGGTGAGGTATGACTACAGTTTAGACTACATGTCATTACTCTTCATGCAGGAAATTCTGGGCAAGGTTAGACTACAGTTTGCAAAATTGTAGACTGCAATTTGCAAACTTTTGCATACTACAGTTTGCAAACTGTAAAATTGCAGTTGGCATTTTTACACTACTGATTGTGAAGTTGAATATTTAAACATATTCTTTTAAACTTGCATGGTGCCATTTTTTAGAACTAGTGATTATGAAGTTGAA
Organism: Pistacia vera; assembly: GCF_008641045.1. Taxonomy (NCBI): domain Eukaryota; kingdom Viridiplantae; phylum Streptophyta; class Magnoliopsida; order Sapindales; family Anacardiaceae; genus Pistacia; species Pistacia vera. The sequence continues at coordinate 800,536 of NW_022195500.1, forward strand.
GATTTAAACATGTTCTTTTAAATTCTGGGCACGGTTATACTTTTCATGTCATTAGTGTAGCTGCTGGTGAGGTGTGCATTATCTTAGTATCGCAATTTTCTCATGTTGAGGTATATATGTATTCAATGTTTTAATTGTATGAACACACAATTTATGTATAGAGTTTGATCTATCTTTAGAAGTTTTTAATTTTTATTGAAATTGTGTAGCATGACATGAAATGTATCTAAGTAGGTCACTCTACTGTCTTTGTAAAACTTTAAATTATTTGCACTATAACATAATAATGTGTTCTTTGTTATTTAATTGAGTGAAGAAAGATTCTTCATGGTGTGCAAACTGCAATATGCAATCTGTAGTCTGCAAAATTGCAGACTGTAGTTTGCAAACTGCAGTTTGTAATTTGTAGTCGGCATTTTTGCAAACTACAATCTGTATTTTGCAAACTGCAGTCTGCAATTTTACAAACTACAGTTTGCAAATTGTAAAATTGTTGTTGGCATTTTTGCACTTGTGATTATGAAGTTGAATATTTAAACATGTTCTTTTAAACTTGCATGGTGCTATTTTTTAGAATTAGTGATTATGAAGTTGAAGATTTAAACATGTTCTTTTCCTCTTTCTTTTGGATTAAATATTTGGGGTGTTTTTGTCTTAATCTTTTCTTGAATTTACAATATATATATGTTGTCATCTTTGAGAATATACATGGGAATTGAAGATTTTTTTTTTTTGATGTTGGCTTTTAATAGTTGTGTAGATTAAGTAATGGAGAGATGATGATGTGAAAAAGGATTGGGTGCATCGAATAGGTAAGAAAAAGATTAAAAGCATACTTCCATATGGGATGGAGTAATAATGATTTCCTTAACAAGGTTTGTGATTTTTTTTTTTTTTTTTTTTCTCTTTTGATAGAGCTACGGATGCATACATTCAAGGTGCATGGGACTTTGTCAGGATGGCTGAAAAGAAGGCAGGCTAGGAAGCAAAGATTTTATGCCTTGTAAGATTGTGCAACTGACTCATCATGGTAGCGACGTTGGTTATGGCATCTGATTTACAAGGAATGGATCTAATATACAATTGGTTCATCATGGTGAAAATAGAAGATATACAGAAAACTATTACTAAGTAACAGGCAAAGCTTTTTTACTTAATTACTAGGGCATATATGGGAGCCAATCATATGATCAACATCAGAAGAGAGAAAGAGACAAGATTTCACACATCATTGGAAGATGCTGACAAATCCTTATATCCTGGTTATGCCAAGTATACAAAAATGTGTTGCCATTGTAAGCTTATATAAACACAAAAATCACGAAATGGTTGGACTGGCAACAGATTTGATGGCCTTTAAAGATGCTGGAGAGACATGTTACATAGAGCATAATGTAATTCTCAAATCATTACTCTGTGAGAAAAATTTATTAAGGAGTTGGCTTTGGGGTAGACAAAATTCATGCTGTGTGAATGATTGTTGCTGTTTAGAAAGAAATAAAAACTTGCAAAGTGTCCAAAGGTGGGCTTTCAGATGGAAGGTAGATGAAAGAACGAAGAAAATTAGGGAAGGTGTCCCGACTAAAGTTTTGAGATACTTCCTATAATACCAAGGTTTGAAAAGGATGTCAAGTCACCCAAAATGGTATGATAGAAGAACTTACGTAGCATTTCAAACACAAACAGGAAGATGACAAGATGCGTCACCTAGTGGATTCTATAACATGGGACTGGTTATTATAATGGCCTGTTTTGCAAAAGATCATAGAAACTTAGACTTGACTTGGTGCTGATGGCTTTAATCCTTTTTCAAACATGAGACAAACTTATCGTTTTTTGGCTGTAAATACTGTTACTACAATTTGCCGCCTTGGTATGCAGGAAGAAAGAAAATATCATGTTGACTTATTAATTCCAGGACCTAAACAACCGGGTAAGGACATTGATGTATTTACAGCCTCTGATAAAGCTCTACAAGAATTGTGGAATAATGGTGTAAATGTTTATGATGTCGTACACTAATTCTTGTTTAATAAGGGTTTTTTTGATGTGGACCCTAAATGAGTTCAACCTATGGAAATCTTTTGGATGTACAAACAAGGGAAAGTAGCATGTTCGTTGTGCGGTGACAAGACAAATTGATCATTGAAAGTTTAGGAGAAATTCGTTATATGGGTCATAGGAGATTTACACCTACTCATCCATTTAGATAAAAAAAAAAAAAGGCTTAGTTTGATGGAAAGGAAGAGAAAGAGGAGAAGCCCTATGATCATGAATGGTGCACAAAATTTGTCTGCTTTAAGGATTTTGAGAATGATTGGGGAAAGAGTTCTAAGAAAGAAAAGGAAAGAGATTGCGAAGCTACTCCATTATGGAAAAAAATATCTATCTTTTTCGAGTTGCCATTATGGAGGTACTCTTATTGGTTTTGTAGGAATTTTATTTAGTGTTATCCACAATTTTATATGATTTGTATTGCTTATAAAGTTTTGCAAATTTACTTTTCAGGAGTTGCCATTACGCCATAATTGGATGTTATGCACATTGAAAAGAAACATTTGTGAGAGTATCATTGGCACTTATTGGACATTAGTGGAAAAACAAAAGACGGAATCAATGCTCGAAAAGACTTAGAAATATGGAAATTCGTCATGAGTGCATCCAAAGATCATGGACGTAGAACAACAGTCAGCGCTCCATATAGTAACAAAGACGAGAAAGAAAAATTGTGTAAGAGATTCATTACTAAGTTACTGACGGGTATAGCTCAAAACATTAGGAATTGTTTTATCAATTGAAGAATGCAAGATAACAGTTCTAAATTGCATGATTGTATGTTCAATACAACAATATTGGTGGTAGCATTAAGAGGGTTGTTATCCAAGGGACCAAGATGGCAATATGCGATTATGTGCATTTTTTAATAAATATGCCAAAGAGTATTGAGAGAAGTGTGGTTGCACTAGAAGTGAATTGTTGAAACCCATATGTATGTTTGAGCGGTCTTCCCTCGTCATTCTTTGATATCAGCGTCCACCTTTCAATTCATTTAGGAAAAGAAGCAAACTAGGCGGACCAATCGTACAATGGATGTGATCCGTTTGAGAGGTGCTCAACGTTAAACCCACTCTGTTTAAATTACGTCTATTATTAAAGACAGTTATTTAATGTGATATATTTATTAGGTACATGAAGATTCTCAAAGGATATGTTAAAAAATAGGCACGGCCTGAAGGTTGTATTGCAGATGTATCTTGTGATGAAAACTGTTTAAACATATCCTGAGGAGATCTTCATGTAGTGGGTATTGTAAACATGATTTTGGAGGAAATGATCAAATGCTCAATCAAGATTCTTTTCGACAAATTGTAAAAGATCAGCCAATCTTGGAAGGAAAAGTCAATGTGATTAAGTGATGAAGTGTCTATGCGCGTGCACAATCGTTATGTGTTATTTAACACAACAGTGGCCGAACCATTTCTACAATAAGTATTATGCTCTAGATTTCCAATTGTAGTAACTATTTCATTGGTATAACTTTTGCATACTTGGGTTTTATGTTAGGATGGATTTGGAAGAGTTAAAAACAACCAACAAGAATCTTGAGAGAAATCACAACTTACTCCAAAAGACCCATCAAATAGTTTGCAACATGGTGAAAGAAAAGTATTATACTTGAATGTTGCTACAAGTACTTTGGAGTCATCTCATAAAATAATATTAACACCTCTTTAAAGGTTTTTGTATAGGTTTTCGTTCCTAACTTCCATATGTAAGGATGGAGAGGAAACACTAAAGTGGGTTACAAAGGGCCCAGGCAATCATGTCATGCGTATAATGGTTATGTTTATAAATGGATAAGGTTTTCACACAAAGGATATTGACAATCAAACAACACAAAAGTGGTGTTCAATGGAGGCACAAAAATATGTTGAGGCAAGTGCAAAAGAATTCACAAAGTTGTCGATGTAGTTGAATACTATGGGGTGATAAAAGTAACTTATTATTTGGATTAACTATCAATTCAGCTTCCAATATTCAAGTGGTCATTGGGCGAATGCTGGACATGGAGTTATAGTTTGAAGATGGTTTTACACTTGTCAATTAGCACCAAAGTCAGATAAGTATGTAAGGGAGCATATCCTAGCATCTCACAGCGAAAAACAAGTGTTTACCTAGGAAATCGATCACCTAGTTGGGACGTTAGTGCAGGCACCACCGAGAGGTTACTAGGAGTTGGAAATGTATAATGATGCTGAGGATTTGACTAGTAGACCGGAATATGTTCAACAACGGCAATATGAACATTTATGTGTAGTGAGGCAAGCTTAGTACATGAGAGGGGATTGTGAAGGTTAATTGGTGTGATTTATGTACTTTTGTAAATGTAAGTAAACGGAACTACAAATTCTTTTATGTACAGTGTTTATTACTTTTTATTTTGGTGGATGAAGCAGTTAATCTATTCAGTTACATATTGTATATCGTGTAATTTGAGTTGCACCTGTTTATAGGTAATAGGGCTTTTTACATTTATTCATTTCTAATAATTAATTGTAATTTAAATGTTATTTAGATTCTTAATAATTAAATTTCTTTGATTGTTTAGCAGGTATTGAGGCAAAGATAGACATTTGGAGGCCATACTGTGACTAAGGAAACAAAAGAGGGTCCACTAAAATGAAGACCATTGCTTTGAATGTTGAAATCGGATTGGATCAAGTTTCAATGACCAGGTCAGCCTATTGATGAAGAATCTGTTAAGCTATTTCATTCTTAGGACCTCGTGGGATGGAGAAATTGTACCTTTTACAATTCCTGATTGGTAGAAAGCTTCCGTCTGACATGGTAGAGAAAATATGGAAATGTGTTGCAGGTATGTAGATCTCCAGTTTATTTATATATATACATATTGGTGCTTGTTTTACATTTTAATTATATCTCTCAAGCAAGATATTAAGTTGGATTAGAATGGCAAAATACTATGTTTGACAGGGATGGGGTGCTCTTGGGAGAACTTCAAAGGCTAGACTGGTGAGTAACATCAAGATGGCTAAAAATGAAGAGGAAAGAATGGCACTAAACCTGATAACATCATAGGTATTAGTGAATGGAAAAAGTTTGTGGAAGAAAAATTGGGCCAAAGTTTAAGGTAAATTTAACATTGCACACTATGGTCATTAGATTATATCTTGCCGAAATGCGTTGTGATGTTGTTGCATATGGTCATTGTATGGTAAAAGTGAATGAAAGAAAAAGGAGGAAAAACAAACTTCTACTAGAGTGGGCGAAGGGGTTATGCTCGCAGTGACTGAGGATATAGTAATGTCTCATTCTTTGTTAGGTGTGATTGTAGTTTTAAATGGAAAAAAAGTATAAACTTTTAGGCTTATTTTCATTTTTTTGATAGAAAAAGAAAACTGGGAAGCGGGTTGTGTCCAGAGTTGAGGGTGGATGAAGCTCACAGAAAAAGAATGGTGAGCAATCAACAACAAGAACTGTAGACAAAGCAATGTAAGGTACTTGTTATTATGAGGTGGTATATATAATAGAAAAATCGTGATGTCATGTATTGCATTTGTAGGAAAGTTACAAACAAAGGGTAATGATTCAAGTTTACCAACTCCTACAAACTTGAGAGAAGAGTTATAACAAAGGTATAGATGATCTGATAAAGGTGGACATGTGAAGGGACTGGAAAGGGTGTAACTTTACACAATGTCCATAATAGCTCAAAGGGACAACTTATAGCTCAAAACGGCACACAGCTAATCGAGAGTAAATGAAAGTGAACTATATGGGAAAAACTTTTTTTTGGGTGGTTGGTTTATGGATTGTATATATAGATTCCTTATTTAATTTGGTATAATATTTCCTTGTCATATGGTATCATTGGTCAATGAAGTTATGGTATCAATGGTCAATGAAGTTACACAGTCAAAAGGGTAAAGTTCTTGGAAATTATAATTGAGAAGAAGTCAATAACCTGTAAGATCAAGCCTGAAATCTTTGAACTTGACTGAATGTTTTGGAGGCAACTACACGATGTCATTTGGCTTTTGAATATTGGCTTGCATAAACTTTGTAACTCCTGTTTTACACTAACAACTGCAGAGAGAGGAGATTTGAATATACTTCTGAATTTGATGAACTTTTGCTTGATGATTTAATCATTGATCAAAAGTTGATAGCTTGCATGCATCTTCAGTTGAAAAGTATGATCCTTTAGGACTTGACTTCACTAGAATATTTGGAAAGTCTTATTTTGCTGCAGGAATTAGTATGCTTGTTTTATGTAAGACGTGGTTTTGTATATTTGGAATTTAACAATGTGATGTCTATTTTGTTATAGTATTTCCTTGTCATATAGAGTCAATTTCATTGAAAATTCAATTGAACAGACAAAAAGGTTAAACTTCTAGGAAATTATATAATTTCAGAGGAGTCAATAATTGGCCAAAGAATATATCAATTCTAGATAGGTCAAACTTTCAGATCTAATGAAACTGCATATTCAGATCTAATGAGTGGTGCATAAGCATTATACTGTTTTAAAATGAATATTGTACACAGGAGAGATAGATAATATAAATATGAGAGAGGGATAGATGAAAAATAAAGCAAAAAGAGATAGAACAGAAAATCATCAGAAATGGAGATAAGAGCTGAGGAAGCTAACAATACTCAAACACTGTATGAAGCAAGCATGAGGGGAAGCTAACCTTGAATGACAAGTTATTGACTGCAATTTGCAATGCAAGCTGCAGTTTGCAAATGCAGGCTGTAGTTTCATAATGCTTATACTTGTTAATATTGTCTATCTCTCATAGAACCAAAAAGAATTGATACAACTGTAATTCAAATTTGCAGTTTATACTAATGGTTGTTGCGAGCTTTGTTGGAGAAGAACTTTTCTACCGAGTTGCTGTTCAGGTCTGTTGTCAGGAAGAGTGTTCTTTTATTATTATTATTATTATTTTTTTAATATTGAAAAAAGATATCATAGGACTTCTAGATCATAAATTTAGATGTTTGAATTTAGATATCGTACTTATTGACTACAAACTACAATTTGCAAACTGCAGCTTGCAAAAATGCAAACTACAGTTTGTAAAAATGGAGACTGCAGGTCACAGACTGCAGCTTGCAAAAATGTAGACTGTAGTTTGCATATTGCAGTTTACAAAAATTATAGACTGCAGTTTGCAAAAACTAAAGTCTCAAACAATTTGCATGTGCATTTTTAATATGAATTTATTGTATTTGTCAAATTGTAATAGTGTTTCCGTTTATACAGATCGAAATTTGTCCCATATCAAGAGGGAATTAAAGATTAGTGCAACAAGAAGGATTGGAGTTACTAAGCTACAACCATTAAGTATTCAGAGAGTAAGCATTATTATGTTGTTCAATGGAATTTGCATATTATGTTGGTTACATTCAACTCATGTTTTGTTGTTTTCATAATGTTGTTGCCATGTTTACCTATAATTATTCATGTGTAATGACTGTTTTATACTAGGATACTCATAGAAATATATCAAGTAGAATATATTTATATTAGCAAAAGTAAATGGGCCCAAAATTTTCTTTTATTACATATAAACATTCTTTATACAAAATAAAACTATCATTTACAAAATGATATTAAAACAGCGGACAGTGTAGCTATTGCTCCTTGCTTGCCGACGCCCATCCGACTGCATTCTCACCTAGATCCTGCAATCACAAAGAAAACAACGGGATGAGCACAAAACAATGCTCAGTAAGTAAATCCTCTACTCGACTGTCCCTGTAACTCTTTCTCTTAATTCTTTCCTTACACTTTTTCTCATCTCATTTATTCTCTCTTTCACACAACTCTCTTACTTAACTTCTGCTATAAGTCACGGCCTCATCTTACCAGAGGCATAGCTGGGTGGAGTTCACACAGCACCAACCCACTCTTCGTGACTTTCGAGTGGAGATCACAAAGCACCAACCCGCTTTTCATAACTTTCGGGTGGAGATCACAAAGCACCAGCCCATTTTTCATAACTATCGGGTGGAAATCACAAAGCACCAACCCCTTTTTAGTGCTCTTCTCATTCTCTCTACTCTTAGAGTAGTTCATTCACACAGTTCACACAGTTCTCTACTCTTTCTCAAGCTACTTCTCAATGCACAATTAATGCATATGGATGGTTCATGCTCATTAATGCACTTAGGAAATGCCAATATGCAATGTTGCAAGAATTAAGGTTCATAACTCATTCTTATACTTCTTTTAGGCATTTCATCAAACAACTCATGTGCATACAAAAACTCTTCTCTAACTACAACTCTATTTCTCTTTGTAACCATCCAACATGGGAGAAAGCTTCCTTCTATGGACATGGTTCCTATCATAGAAGAACACTCCCAAAATATCTACTCAATCTCCTCCAACTTCATCTCAAACTCATCACACATCAACATTTCTCATAAAGGAAATATATCCAACAAACACAACATGAATACTCATCTCAACTCAATTTCTCAACAAGTAGACATATATCTCTACTCAATTTCTCAATAAGCATCATATATACATGCATAAAGAAATCTCTACTCAAGGATTTCTTAAACTTTAGCTTGAGTTGGATTTACTTACCTTGTAATGGAGAGATTTCACTAACACTTTTCCTTTTCCTTAGTAACTTGTCCCTTCTTTACAACTTTAAACAATACAATCATAAGACTTCAACACACATATAAGCAAAATTTCACCTCTAAAGCAAGAATCCTTATCTTAGGATGCTTTAGATTAACTTTCTACCCCAACTTACTCAAAAAACCCTCTAAAATTCTTTAAATATTGAAAGGACACTTGAGAGGAAGTGGTGAATGGGAATGGCGGTGGAGAAGAGGAATGAGGGTTTTCTAAGCCCAAACCCTTATTAACTTACAATCAACACATCCTTTCCCATTTTGGCCTTGCTTTGTCTTGGAAATTTCATCATTGCCCTTTGATTCATTACAATCACATCCCCACTCTAACATATTCTTCATAAAATTCTCTTACATTTTACTCCCTACTTTTCCTGTTAACTAAGGGTAGAAAGGTCATTTTGCCCCTATGAAAGAATTCTCTAGAAACCTCAATACACATTTTATTCGGCTCTTCGCTGCGGCGAAGACTCTTTCTTCAACCCGATGAAAAATTACAGAACCTATCTCTTGAGTTGCAGAACCTCATCGCCGTGACGAAGATTATTCTTCGCCCCGGCGAAGTCTGTAACACCAAAATTTCGCCAAGTCTTTACAATTTCAAGGCAACCAAACAATATTAACAATATACCATCTCAAAGAAGAGCAAAACAATAACTATTAGCTACGTACCTCAAGTAGGGCGTTACGTCATGTATTGTTTGGCTTTTAATAATTTTGTAGATTAAGTAATGATGATGATGAAAAAAGATTGGGTGATTGAAGTAATAATGATTTTCCTTAACAAGGTTTTAGATGTTTTTTTTTTTTTTTTTTTTTTCTCTTTTGATAGAGCTACGGATGCATATATTCAAGGTGCATGGGACTTGTGCAGGATGGCTGAAAAGAATGCAGGCTATGAAGCAAAGATTTTATGCCCTTGTAAAGATTGGCGCAACTTGACTCATCATGGTATAGACGTTGTTATGAGCATCTGATTATACAAGGAATGGATTCCATACAACAATTTGGTTCCATCATGTGAAATAGAATATTACAGAAACTATTACTCAAGAAATAGTTCAGATGCTTTTAACTTAATTACTAGGGCATATATGGGAGCCAACATTATGCATCAACATCAGAAGAGAGAAGAGACAATGATTTCACACAATCATTGGAAGATGCTGAAACTCCTTTACCTAGTTGTGCCAAGTATACAAAAATGTTTGCCATTGTACCTTTATATAAACACAAAGTTCGAATGGTTGGACGACAACAGTTTTGATGGCCTTTTAGAGATGCTTGGAGTGTTACTAGAGCATAATGGGATTCTCAAATCAATCTACTCTGTGAGAAAATTTATTAAGGAGTTTGATTTGGGGTATGACAAAATTCATGCTTGTGTGAATGATGTTGCTTGTTTAGGAAAGAAATAGAAAACTTGCAAAGTTGTCCACAAGTGTGGCTCTCGAGATGGAAGGTAGAAAAGAACGAAGAAATTAGGAAAGGTGTCCCGGCTAAGTTTTGAGATATTTTCCTATAATACCAAGGTTTGAAAGGATGTTCAAGTCACCAAAATGTAGAAGAATTACAGTGGCATTTCAAACACAAAAGTGAAGATGGCAAGATGCGTCACCCAGTGGATTCTGTAACATGGGACTTGGTTAATTATAAATGACCTGATTTTGCAGAGATCCTAGAAATCTTAGACTTGGCTTGGCTGCTAATGGCTTTAATCCTTTTTCAAACATGAGCACAACTTATCGTTGTGGCCTGTAATACTTGTTACATACAATTTGCCGCCTGGTGTATGCAGGAAGAAAGAAAATATCATGTTGACTTTATTAATTCCAAGACCTAAACAACCGGGTAAGGACATGATGTTTATTTACAGCCTCTGATAGAAGATCTACAAGAATTGTGGAATATGGTTAAATGTTTATGATTCGTAACACTCATTGTTTAAATTAAGGGTTATTTGATGTGGACCATAAATGATTTCCAACCTATGGAAATCTTTATGGATGTACAACAAAGGGAGAAGTAGCATGTTCGTTGTACGGTGACAAGACAAATGCTCATTGGGTTAAAGTTTAGTAGGAAATTTGTTATATGGGTCATAGGAGATTTTATCACCTACTATCCATTTAGAAAAAAAAAAAAAAAAGGGCTTAGTTTGATGGAAAGGAAGAAAAGGGAAGAAGCCCTATGATCATGAATGGTGCAAAATTTTGTCTGCTTTTAAGGATTTTGAGAATGATGGGGAAAGAGTTCTAAGAAGAAAAGGAAGAGAGATGCGAAGCTACTCCATTATGGAAAAAATATCTATCTTTTTCGAGTTGCCATATTGGAAGGTACATCTTATGGTTTCATAGAATTTTTTATGTTGTTATCCACAATTTTATATGATTTTGTATTGCTTATAAATTTTTGCAAATTTTATTTTCAGGAGTTGCCATTACGCTATAATTTGGATGTCATGCACATTGAAAAGAACATTTGTGAGAGTATCATGGCACATTATTGGACATTAGTGGAAAACAAAAGACGAAATCAATGCTCGAAAAGACTTAGAAGATATGGAAATTCGTCATGAGTTGCATCCAAAGATCATGGGCGTAGAACATACCTTCCAGTGGCTCACATACGTTATCAAAGACAGAGAAAGAAAAATTTTATAAGAGATTATTTAATCTAAAGTTCCTGACGGGTATAGCTCAAACATTAGTAGTTGTTTATCAATTGAAGAATGCAAGAAACAAGTTAAATCGCATGATTGTCATGTTCTAATACAAACAATTATGGTGGTAGCATAAGGGTTTGTTACCAAGGGACCAAGAATGGCAATTATGCGATTAGTGCATTTTTAATAAATTATGCCTACGAGTATGATAGAGAAGTTGTGGTTGCACTAGAAGATGAAGTTGTTGAAACCATATGTTGTTTGAGCGATTCTTTCCCCGTCATTCTTTGATATCATGAGCCACCTTCAATTCATTTAGGAAAAGAAGCACGACTAGACGGACCCATTCAGTATCAATGGATGTATCCGTTGAGAGGTGCTCAATGTTAAACCCATCTCTGTTTAAATTCGTCTATTATTTAAAGACATAATTAATGTGATTATATTTTATTTAGGTACATGAAGATTCTCAAAGGATATGTTAAAAATAAGGCACGACCTGAAGGTTGTACTGCGAATGTTATCTTGTTGATGAAACTTTTTTAAAATATCCTTGAGAATCTTATGTAGTGGGTATTGTAAACATGATTTTGGAGGAAATGATCAAAATGCTCATAATCAAGATTTCTTTTCTGACGTAATTCTAGAAGGTCATCCAATCTTGGGAGGAAAGTCAATGTCATTAAGTGGATGAGTGGGTAGAGCGTGCATAACGTTATGTGTTATTTAACACAATAGTGGCCGAAACATTTCTACAATAAGTATTTATCTCTAGATTTCCAATTTAGATAACTATTTACATTGTTTATGACTTTTTCCTACTTGGTTTTAGTAGGATGCATTTGGAAGAGTTAAAGCAATCCAACAAGAATTTGAGAGAAATCAACTTACTCCAAAAGACCCATGCAAATAATTTTGCAACATGGTTGAAAGAAAAGGTATTATATGAATGATTGCTAAGTACTTTGTAAGTCATCTCATAAAATATATTAACACCTCTTAAAATGTTTATATAGGTTTCGTTCCTAACTTCCATATTGTGAGGATGGAGAAACACTAAAGTGGCTTACAAATGGTCCAAGGAATCATGCTATGAGTTATAATGGTTATGTTATAAATGGACAAAGGTTTCACACAAAGGATATGATAAATCAACACAAAATAGTGGGTGTTCAATTGAGGCAACAACAATATGTCGAGCAAGTGCAAAAGATACTTCACAAGTTGTCGATGTAGTTGAATACTATGGGGTGATAAAAGAAATTATCTTATTGGATTACTATCAATTTAGCTTCCAATATTCAAGTGTCATTGGGCGAATGCTGGACATGGAGTTAAGTTTAAAGATGGTTTTACAATTGTCAATTTGCACCAAAGTCAAAATCAGTATGTAAGGGAGCCATTTATCCTAGCATCTCAAGCGAAACAAGTGTTTTACTCTAGAGAAATTGATCACCTAGTTGGTACGTTATGTTGCAGGCACCACCGAAAGGTTACATGAGTTGGAAATGTATAATGAGGATGAGAATTTGACTAGTAGACCAGAATATGTTACAACAGCCAATATGAACATTTAGATGATAGTGAGGAAGTTAGTTACATGAGAGGGGATTGTGAAGCTCTATTGTTGTGATTTATGTACTTTTGTAAATGTAAGTTAAACGGAACTACAATTCTTTTATGTACACATTATTTTTATTTGTGGATTGAAGCTAGTTACTATCCATTACATATTGTTATCGTGTAATGTAGTGTGGCCTGTGTATAGGTAATGGGGTTTTTGCATTTATTAATTTCTTATAATTAATTATAATTAAATGTTATTTAGATTCTTAATAATTAACTTTCTTTGATTTGTTTAGCAGGTATTGAGGCAAAGATAAGAATTTATGGATTCCACTACTGTGCCTAAGAAAAAAAGAGGTCCAACTAAATGAAGACCATGCTTTGAATGGTGATAACGGATTGAGATCAATTCAATGACAAAGGTCAGCCTATTGATAAAGAATCTGTTAAGCTATCTTCATTCTTGGGACCTCTTGGGAGAGAAATTGTACCTTTTACAATTCCTGTTGGAGAAAGCTTCCGTCTGACATGAGAGAGAAATTAGGAAATGTGTTCAGGTTATGTATGAATCTTATGTTATATATATAATATATATATATATTATATATATATATAAATTTGGTGCTTGTTTTAACAATTTACTTATATCTCTCAGCAAGATATAGTTGGTCAGGAATGGCAAAAATATATGTGTTGAAGGAGTGGGTGCTCTTTGGAGAACTTCAAAGTCTAGGCTGGTGAGTAACATTAAGATGGCTAAAAATGAAGAGGAAAGAATGGCCCTCAAACCTGATAACATCAAGAGTATTAGTGAATGGAAAAAAAGTTGTGGAAGAAAAATTAGGGCCAAAGTTTAAGGTAATTATAACATTGCACACATATGGTCATATATATATACATATGCGTATTGTGATGTTGTTGCATATGGTCATTTTAGGGTAAAAGTGAAGAAATGAAAAATAAGAAGAAAAAACAAACTTCTACACAGGGGGTCGAAGGGGTTATGCTCGCATGACTGAGGATATAGTAATGTCTATTTTTGTTATGTGATCGTAGTTTTAAATTGAAAAATAGTATAAACATTTATGATTATCATTTTTTGATAGAAAAAGAAAATTGGGAAGCGGGTTGTGTGCAGAGTTGAGGTGTGGATGAAGCTCATAGAAAAGAATGGTGAGCCAATCAACACCAAGACTACAAAGCAATTTTAAGTACTTTGTTATATATGTGGTATTATATAATTAGAAAAATCTTGATGTGTGTTATTTGCATTTGTAGGAAAAGTTACACAAATGGGTAAGATTCAAGTTTACTAACTCTAAAAACTTGAGGAAAAATATGCTATAACAAAGGTATTAGATCCTGATAAAGGTGGACATGTGAAGGGACTTGGAAAGGGTGTAACTCTTACACAATTGTCCATAATAGCTCAAAGGGACAACCTTATAGCTCAAATGGCACAACAGCAAGAGAAGATAAAAATGGAAAAGAACTATATGAAGAACTTGCTCAACCTAGCTTTGAATCAAATTCAGGCTAGGATCACTAAAACCTGTTCTTTAATTTCATAATTATACATTGTATTTTTTCTCATATTCTCACATGAACTTTAAAAGGTCAAAGACAAACAGTTGAAGAATCCGAAGATGTATCAGTTAGATTATTTTCATATTAAGACGTTTATGTGTCAATAAATAGATACGTTTTCCCTTAGTCATTTCATTTGAGAATGGAAATTGTTTTATTTTTTCCATTTGGTGTTGCAGATTGTGAAAAAAATCCCCCACAAAACTAAATGCAAGTTGCTTGATTGGAGTGGGTCTACTGAAGTAGTAGCTAAAGGATGTTTCTCATCAGATGATCCAAAAGCACTTGTTCATCGTGTTCCTATTGGACCTGATGCTATGAGAGTTTGGATTGATATAGCCAAGGTCCCTAATGCATTTTTATGGAGATCTGCATCCGAAATGGTTTTTGTTGAAGATGTTGTTGGGAGTACAGTTGCTTGGCCTTCTGACAAAGTTGTCATACCTTTTCGAAAACAATTTTAGGTAACTTCTTTTCCAATTTAGGTACCTAATACATTTTTGTTTTGAGTCTAGTAACCAGTGAAGTTGGTTTATGTTGCAAGTGAGACTTCTTTTCTCGTTTTCTTCATTTATTGGGAGAAAATAATTCAAATTCCCTCTTATAAATCTTTGACTAACCGTATGATCAAATACTTATTGTTCCACTTCCGAGAATATTTTGTTTTGTTTTTTTTTTTCTTTTACACTGCATTATAGTATTGCAATATCATTACTTGGTCCATGTAAAATGGTGTATTTTTTTTATATGTTGTATAGTCCAAATATGGTCTGGACTTCATTATATCCTATTGAGGTTGAGGTATAACTTAGAAACTTACTATTGCTCTTTTAAATTATTGGATGCAGGAAATTCTGGGCAAGGTTATACTCTTCATGTCATTAGTGTAGCTGCTGGTGA
Organism: Pistacia vera; assembly: GCF_008641045.1. Classification (NCBI taxonomy): domain Eukaryota; kingdom Viridiplantae; phylum Streptophyta; class Magnoliopsida; order Sapindales; family Anacardiaceae; genus Pistacia; species Pistacia vera. The sequence goes on from NW_022195500.1 coordinate 815,942, forward strand.
GGTATGACTACAGTTTAGACTACATGTCATTACTCTTCATGCAGGAAATTCTGGGCAAGGTTAGACTACAGTTTGCAAAATTGTCGACTGCAGTTTGCAAACTGTAAAATTGCAGTTGGCATTTTTGCACGACTAATTGTGAAGTTGAATATTTAAACATGTTCTTTTAAACTTGCATAGTGCCATTTTTTAGAACTAGTGATTGTGAAGTTGAAGATTTAAACATGTTCTTTTAAATTCTGGGCAAGGTTATACTTTTCATGTCATTAGTGTAGCTGTTGGTGAGGTGTGCATTATCTTAGTATTGAAATTTTCTCATGTTGAGGTATATATGTATTCAATGTTTTAATTGTATGAACACACAATTTATGTATAGAGTTTGATCTATCTTAAGAAGTTTTTAATTTTTATTGAAATTGTGTAGCATGACATGAAATGTATCTAAGTAGGTCACTCTACTGTCTTTGTAAAACTTTAAAGTTTTTGCACTATAACATAATCATGTGTTCTTTGTTATTTAATTGAGTGAAGAAAGATTCTTGATGGTGTGCAAACTGCAATATGCAATATGTAGTCTACAAAATTGCAGACTGTAGTTTGCAAACTGCAGTTTGTAATTTTGCAATCGGCATTTTTGCAAACTACAATCTGCATTTTACAAACTGCAGTCTGCAATTTTACAAACTGTAGTTTGCAAATTGTAAAATTGCTGTTGGCATTTTTGCACTTGTGATTGTGAAGTTGAATATTTAAACATGTTCTTTTAAACTTGCATGGTGCCATTTTTTAGAATTAGTGATTGTGAAGTTGAAGATTTAAACATGTTCTTTTCCTCTTTCTTTTGGATTAAATATTTAGGGTGTTTTTGTCTTAATCTTTCTTGAATTTACAATATATATGTGTCGTCATCTTTGAGAATATACATGAGAATTGAAGTTTTTTTTGTATTAATGGTTTTATAGGTTGTGAAAATGCAAGAGTACTTTTTTGGTAAAGCACAATCTGGAATGGAAGATGGTATGCATGATGGTTCTTGTTGTTAGGATTTTTTGAATGATTGGAAGGTATTAACTATTGCTCATAGTTAATTTTCCAGTCATCTAGGTATTATAATGTAAAAATGATAGGTGCATATTTGTTAAGCATATATAAAACTTTTTGTATATGAAGGTTTATATGTTACAAAATATGATATGATATATGAAGCATATTAGATTTTATGGATGTAAAGGATGTTGGGTGCCTACTTATTAGGCATATATGCAAACTTTTTGCATATGAAGGTTTACCATCAATAAAATGTTCTTTGGAATATTAGTGTATCATTGTTTATAATTTGTATTATTTAAATAACAACTATAACAGTTTTATATATGCTATAACAAACACATTGATAACACTTTCAAAATGTTATGGAAAATAATTTTGTAACATTTACTAAATGCAATGAATGATACTTTGGTAGCACTTTTAACATGTTATTAAAAACTCTTCTGTAGCATTTTAACAATGTTACGGAAAACTAAACTGTAACAGGTTAAGAATGTTACAAAAAACTTATTTATAGCATTTTAAGATGTTACAGAAAACTAAACTGTAACATGTTAAGAAAGTTACAGAAAACTTATTTATAGCATTTTAAGAATGTTACAGAAAACTAAACTGTAACATGTTAAGAAAGTTACAGAAAACTTATTTATAGCATTTTGAGAATGTTACAAAAAACTAAACTGTAACATGTTAAGAAAGTTACAGAAAACTTATTTATAGCATTTTGGGAATGTTATAAAAAAACTAAACTCTAACAGATTAAGAATGTTACAGAAAACTTATTTATAGCATTTTGAGAATGTTACAAAAAACTAAACTGCAAAAGGTTAAGAATGTTACAAAAAACTTATTTATAGCATTTTGAGAATGTTACTGAAAACTAAACTGTAACAGGTTAAGAATGTTACAGAAAACTTATTTATAGCATTTTTATAATGTTACAAAAAATTAAACTGTAATAGGTTAAAAATGTTACAGAAAACTTATTTATAGCATTTATGCAGTGTTACCAAAAATCATTCGTAACTACGAATAAGTGCTACAATATACTTAACAACAACATTTTATGACAGTTATTGAAATGATTAGTAACATGCCAAAAGTGTTACCAATGTCTGCTTTTTAGTAACATGGGCTGTCATAGCATCCTTAAAAATGCTATGAATTACCTACAGTAACACTTTTTGCATGTTACCATAGACCATTTTTGTTGTAGTGGGGGTTTGAGTTTTTGTTATTAGTTAAAAAGATGGAATAAACCTATTAAAGAACAAAAACAATTGGTGGAAGCATGCACATTGAAAATGCAACTAAGTTGAACTATAGGGAGATAATTACCAACATGGAAAATAAAATATTTTTTGGTAGATATTTTACATATAAAAATTATATATATTTGTGGATGTAGTTGTGGACTTATTGAAGAATGTTGATGCACATGTGATAATAGGGTCAGACTTGCTTGTTGGAAATACAAAATCTCATGTGCCATTTGTTTCATTCTGTGACACAGGGCCTACTCTTTCTCCTGCTCAAAACCATCAATTCATCCATACAACTCAAAACTTCTCCTCTTCAGTAAAAGCAATTGCAGCCATTTTACAAGAATTTGAACCGAATGAAGTTGTTCTTATATATGAAGATACCGAATATGGCCATGGGATCATTCTTTATTTGGTTGGTGTTTTCCAAGTGATCGACATTCGGCTAGGGCACATTAGTGCAATCTCTAATTCAACTAAAGATTTTGCAAATTTAAGAGAATTGAACTCATTGACAACCATGATGACAAGGTTTTTCATTATGCACATGAGTACTCCACAACTGTTTGTTCTTGCTTATAAGACAGGACTAATGATGAGTAAAAATTATGCATTGGCTTATGACTGATGTCTTGTCAAATTCATTAGATGCCATGGATCCTAGACCAATTGATTTGATGAAGGGCGTGTTAGGCATTAGGCCTTACATTCCCAACTCAAAAGATCAAGAAAACTTCAGGAAGAGATGGAATCAAAACCTCCATTTTATGAAGAAATTCTTCATGCATACAATTAAAAATCGATAGTATTGAAGCTTTAGCAACTTCACTCCAGCAAGCTTCCAACTCAGCATTGAATAGTCAAACATAGTTAACTGTTTTAGTTAACTATAGTTAGTTTAATTAAAGATTAGTTTAACTATAGTTAGCTGAAGTTAGTTAGGATTGATACTTGAGTTAGTTACTACAGTTGAGTTTGTATAAAATGTTGTTGTATAGTAGTCGATTGTAATTTTCTTGACAGTATAATGAAATCCATTTTCCCTGAATCCTCTCTCCTCAAAATCTAACATGGTATCAGAGCTACGAAATTATTTCTTGAATCTACAGCAGGAGATTTGTCAAATTCTTCTTGGAGTGTGTTTGATTCCACTGATGTGTTTGATAAAGCTCAAAATCTGCTTAAAATTCGACGATCTCTGTCAACCCAATTTAAAGATTCTAGCTTGATTTAATGAGTTGCTTCACTAATAATTAGCTAGCTCAACTCTTCTAATGGTCAGTTCGATCTACTAGCTCAATCTGTTAAATGTTCAATCACTTGATTTTACTCGATCTAGGTCAGTTTAACAAGTTCATCTGAACTTCTTTACGAGCTTTGTTATGAGATCTATTTCTTTTGCACTATTTTAGAAAAAATTATAGCAAATGATGAACCCTAGCAGTGAAATGACAATGAATCTTACGGATTCAAACTCTCCACTGTATATCCACTCATCGGATACTCCAAGTTCAATATTAGTAATAGAGCAACTCACAAGACCTGAAAATATAGTATCTGGAGTAGGGCTATGACAGTATCACTTAAAGCCAAAAATAAATTGGGATTTGTTGATGGTACATGCAAGAAACCAGCAGATATAACCCTAGGTACATAGTCGGAGAGATGTAATTCATTAGTTTTAGCCTGGATTTTCAATACAGTATCAAAAGAGATTTTCAATTTTCAATGGAATAGTTTATTCCACTAGTGCACATCAGGTGTGGCAGGATCTCCAAGAGCGGTACCACAAAATTAGTGGAACTAGAATTTATGGAATACAAAGGGAAATAGTTAACTTGACACAAGGAAATATGTCAGTTGCAATCTATTATAATAAGTTGAAATCCTTATGGGATGAATTGAGTTCATTGGTCAGCCTACCACCTCTAGATAGTGTAGCTGCCAAAGCTTATCTGATCATTTAAATCAACAAAAATTGCTACAATTCTTGATGGGGCTCAATGACAATTACTTTATGGTAAGAAGTCAGATATTATTGATGTCACCATTACCATCAGTGAAGTAAGCATACTCAGTTGTTAACCAAGATGAAAGCCAAGGGATTTTGGCAGGAACAAATAATATTGGCACAGATATGACTACTAACCTATATGCTCAGAACACTTAGAAGGGGCAAAATCACAATCCAAAATATAAGGGCAAGACGCCTTACATAGAATGTGACATCTATCACTTGCCAGGACATAAATGTGATACTTGTTACAAAATCCATGGCTATCCTACAGATTATAAAGGAAAAATGACTGGCTCTAAGAACATATCATCAGCAAATCAAGTCCAATCTGCACAACTGACTGTTCAAGCAGCTTCTGTTCCTGCCTCTAACACTCTTGCAGATTCAACCAAAGGTTCTCCTGGAACAATTCTTTCAGCTGAGCAGTATTCTCAACTTCTCTAGCTCCTTGGAAAAAAAAAATATGTCAGCTTCAGCAAATATAGCAGGTAACACAACTTCACTCTTATCTTGCTTACATGAAAATGATAGATGGATAATAGATTTCGGGGCAACTGACCATATGACCAATAGATTATCTAGCATAATCTCTCCTATTGATATGGAATGCAACCCAAATGTTAGTCTACCAAATGGAACCAAAACTAGGATTAGGCACACTGGTTCTGTACAATTGGATGACAAAATTACTCTTGATCATGTTTTACATTTGCCTGATTTTAAATACAATCTGTTTTTAGTTTCAAAATTCACTTCATCACATAATTGTGTAGTCACATTTTACCCTGATTTTTGCTTAGTCCAGGACCTTTGGAGTGGCAAGTTGAAGGGGATTGGTAAAAAATTCCAAGGCTTGTACTTTCATGTTCCTCTTACACAACACTTGTCACACATTCTTGATATTCATGCACTTGCCAAAATTCTTTCTTCAAGCACAATTTGTAATACAGTAGTGAATAAGGTTTCAGATTCCAGGTCAAGATCTGTATCTTCTAGTTTACTATCTGATTTTCATATTTGGCATCAAAGACTAGGTCATGTACCAAATCCTACTCTTAGACATATTAATAAAGCTTTGCCAATTGATGTTAATTCACATTGTTCAATTTGTCCATTAGCAAAACAAGCTAGAATACCACTTCCTTTAAGTCAGAGCATTTCACAACATCCCTTTGATCTTTTGCACCTAGATGTTTGGGGTCCTTATAAAGTACTTACCTATGGTAATGCTAGGTTCTTTCTCACAATTGTGGATGATTGTACTAGAGTAACATGGCTATATTTGATGCAATTCAAATCTGATGTGTTTCAAATATTCAAGCATTTTTTCATCATGATTAAAAATCAATTTTCCATTACACCAAAATCTTCAGATCTGATAAGGGTCTAGAATTTTACAATAAAAATGGTAAAGAGCTATTTTTAGACTTAGGCATTCAACACCAAAGTTCATGTGTTTACTCTCCACAACAAACTGGTGTTGTGGAGAGGAAGCATAGACATATTTTGCAGGTAGCTAGAGCCTTAAAAATTCAATCTCATTTGCCAGATTCACTTTGGGAATATTGTGTGCGCACTGCAGTATATTTAATAAATAGAATACCATCTTCTGTCTTAAAGGGTATTTCACCATTTGAGAAACTTTTTAACAAGCCCCCATCCTTACTTCATTTGAGGGTTTTTGGTTGCCTTGCTTATTCTATTGTCCTTACACCAAAAGACAAATTTTCTCCTAGGTCTATTCCCTCTGTTTTTGTAGGTTATTCTTTGGATAAAAAAGGGTATCTACTTTATAACTCATGTTGTTCAAGTCACTAGGGATGTTATCTTTTACGAAAACATTTTTCCCTTTAAGTGGTCAATCCTAAATATGTCCATTTTTCCTTTAGATTCATTTTTGGATGAAAATTCGTTTGATATGCATTCCAACTCAGAATCAGTTGTGAGTCCTAATCCTTCACCTAATCCATCACAGTCTATACCACATTCTTCTCCTGACCATGACACATTAAGTCCAAATTCCTCTCCTGAATCTACAGCCTTAATATAACCTATTTCTGCTCCCTTAAAAAGATCAAATAAACATACAAGACCACCTATCTGAATACTGATTTCACTATCCCACTATACCTTCTACCTTACAAACTCATTGTGTCCAGTATCCCATCTTGAATGTGTTTACCTATTCTCATTTGTCACCAATATCAAGCTGCCTTAGCAAATTATCCATTAACTGAACCTACCAGCTTCCCAAGCTTCCAAAGATCCAAATTGGGTTGAAGCTATGTCAAAGGAGATATGGGCATTAGAAGACAATCACACTTGGTCATTGGTTCCTTTGCCTCCTGGCAAGAATCCAATCAATGCAAATGGGTGTATAAGTAAAATTCAATGCTTTAGAAAGGTACAAAGTCAAGCTGGTAGCTAAGGGTTACACACAACAAGTAGGTATTGTATGAGGAAACATTTTCCCCTGAGGTTAAAATGGTGACAGTAAGAATCATCTGTCCATAGCTTTTATTCAAGATTGGCCTTTATATCATCTTGATATTGACAATGCTTTTTTGCAAGGTGATTTAACTGAAGAATATATATGTCTTGCCTCAAGGTTTTACTAACCCAACAAATAAGAATGTTGTATGCAGACTCCACAAATCATTATATGGTTTAAATAGGCTTCTGTTTACCAGAGCTTATAGGAAATCTTCTTTACCTATGCGTGACTAGACCAGACTTGAGCTATTCTATCAACTTACTGAGTCAGTTTATGCATGCTCCTAAGCAATCTCATACGCGCGGCAGCTTTGAAGATTGTAAAGTAATAAAATTTGCTCCTGGTTTAGGTTTCTTTTTTCCATCGATGGCTCTTTGAATCTCACTGTCTATTGGATTCAGATTGGCCTCTTCTTGCTTACCAAATATATGTTACTAGCTTTTGTTTGTTTTTTTGGGACATTCTCTTTTATCTTGGAAATTTAAGAAACGGGTCACTGTTTCAAGGTCCTCTTCAGAGGCTAAATACAGGGCAATGGCCTCTACAATTTGTGAAATTGTGTGGATAGTGCAGTTACTTTCAGAACTGGGTTACCCTCTTCTTCTCCTATTCCCTTGTTCTGTGACAATCAATCTATATTGCATATTGTTCCATGAGCACACAAACACATTGACATTGACTGTCATCTTGTGCGTGAGAAGATTCAAGCTAGCATCATTACTACCAAGTATGTTCCCATCAATAGGAAGAGAGCAACATTCTCACCAAAGCCTTTGGCAGTCAGTTGCATCATCATTTTCTGTCCAAGTTGGGAGTGTTTAACCTTTATCACTCACCAACTTGAGGGGGGGTATTGAAGCTTCAACAACTTCAATCCAACAAGCAGCTTCCAACTCAGCATTGAATAGTCAAACATAGTTAACTGTTTTAGTTAACTAGAATTAGTTTGAAGATGTTTAACTATAGTTAGCTAAAGTTAGTTAGGATTGTTACTTGAGTTAGTTACTGCAGTTGAGTTTGATAAAAGGTTGTTGTACAGTAGTTGATAAGAGTGTAATTTACATATTTTTTATCCTATCATATTATGTTTTTGTTATGTTTTATGCCTAATTGAGTTTATTAGAGTTTATTGTAAGTTTGGCATATTTGGATAGACTTTAGGAAATATAAGAAAGATTAGGAAATTCTAGATTTTCCAGATTTTTCGTTATTCTGACCAGTGCTGCTGCGTTTTCAGGTTTTTCATGGAGTCAGACTTCTCGATTGCAAAAGTGTCCTTCAGAAGAAGTAAATTTGACAAATCAAGCTTTCCAGGAAGGTATTATGGGCGAAAATCCAAGTTCGTTTGGGTTCTCAGTAGTCGTTACAAAACCGGACCTGGAATCCTAGTCATGGTAGGATTTCCTGGCTGAGCATTGAATCTTTGAAGGGCCTAACTGGAGCGTCAGATATCAAAAGTGGGTGATTCAAAAGCACAGATTCATCTACACATCTGGGACTACAATTTTTATGAAGTGACTGAGCCCAGAAAAGAAATTTTACATTGCAAGATCCTGGTGCAAGCTGGAGACGAATTCTGGAATCCATATCTGAAAGATTTTGTCAAATCTGGAAGTCTATCTTTAGGAAACGTCTAGGAAAGATTTTCCGTGATTCCTGGGGTAGAATTAGGAGAAAAACATGTTATTTATTCAGGAGTGTTAGGTTAACCAGGGGAGAAGAGAGACAGCAGTAGTTTTTAGTTTTTTTTCGGTTTTTCTTTACTTTCTATGTCAAGATGTGAGGCTGATCTTCTTCTTCAGTTCAAGGGGATTTTGAACCCAAATTCATGCCATTGGTGTAGCCTAACTTCAGTAACATTGTTCTAATCTGTTTTTATTGGAATTGTTTATGTTATTCTGTTTTAATTGTTTTATAATTTTCTGTTTGGGTGATTTAGTATGGCCTGCTGAATTATTTCATCGAATTTTATCTGTTAGAGTTAGGAATTGTGATTTGTAATTGTCCTTTTTCTATTCAACGAGTGACACATGATGATAGCTGATTATGGACAAGTTTTCGGTCTATTGTCTGATAACATAACCTAAGTTAAATAATCCGAGCTTGTATGATTGTTGCTTAGATTGATCTATTCTCCTAATTTAAGGCTGCCATTGAATTAAATTTAGAGAGCTTGTTCTAGGTTGTTCAAGGGTTAGTATCTACTGAAAGAGCTTATTTCAGTAGTGACAAACTAAGGGAGAATTCGGGTAACAGAGCTGTTGTTTCCTAGGGTCAGTAGTTCCACAATAACAAGAGAAACAGTGTTACGGCTACTTATGCCATGCATGTTTAGGTGGATCTTGAACCGAGAACTAATTGTTTTAATTTGATATTTTTACCATTTGAGATTTCTTTGTTTACTTAGTTTGCGTTGTCTACAACCCCCTTTCATTACCGTTGTCATGTTTACTGTTTAGGATTTATTTGTTTTGTTATTTTTGTTGTGGTTATTGGATAGAAATAGGAATAATCGAACCATTCCCTGTGGGATCGACCCTTACTTACCCTATATATAATTCAGTAGTTAGGTTAGGAAGGTTATTAATTTGGAGCATTCGGCACGCTACCAGTAGTCGATTGTAATTTTCTTGGCAGTATAACGAAATCCATTTTCCCTAAATCCTCTCTCTTCGAAATCTAAGAGGCAGCATACTACCCGTGATGAATTATATTCATGGCCTAAATTTTTACCAAGTTATAAAAATTGCAAGTAAACACACTAAAACAACACTTTCTTTTTAAGCCCTGAGGGCGGAGGAGGAAGGGGAAATTATTTGCCGGACCAAAGACATAATGAACTTCGGATATTAATTCACATTGCACCATTAGTAAAAAAAGATCATAAAATCTCCTTTTTTCTCTTTTCCACTCACAACCTAGTTTGAATTTTTTGCTTGCAGAACATCTCTTCAAGATTCACTTTATTCATAGTGAGATGAAACATCAAGAAAACAAAGGTAATATTAGACTTGTACAAACATCAACTCAACTAAGACTCCAATTTCAATCCAAGCCCAAAATCCAACTTTTTAAAGTAGGTTTTTGGGACATGGAGCTCTTCCACCTCTAAAAAAAACATGAAGAACAAAATGATTTTTCCTGAATACCAAATCAATCATTTGGCGTGTTGACCAAATGTTGAAAGTGGCAGTTTTGTAAATAAACACAAATGTTATGCTGTTTGTGTAATTAGACGCAGCTGAGTAATTAGGCGCAGATGTTATACGGTGTAGTTTCATTTTCTTTATATAATAGAAGAAATTGTAAACTCAATATCAATGAATACTTTACGCTACTGAATCAGCTTTACTCTCTGGTTCTTCCTTTTTTTACAAATTCTTTCGTTTGTTTTGACTTGGTATCAGAGCCACTGACTAAGTGTCAATGGCAACTGATTCTGGTTCGGCAAACTCTCTTAAAAGCATAGAAGAGCTTCTAAGAGAGTCAATCGATCGTTCTACTTCGCATTTGATCAAGGAATCTTCAATCGTGGAATTTCAGTTTTACCTTCCAGTTTGCAAACCATTAGTCCAAAGCTCACAAGAAACAACTATCGATTCTGGAGCTCACAGGTTCTCTCGCTGAGGATCGCATGAATTGGAGGATATCTCATTGGTAAAGTTCCTGTCCTTCTCCTTTACTTGTATCGAACTCAGATATTGAAAATGAGTTAGGGCAAATTAGAGGTGAACTTAAGTTAGGTGATGATTTGGCTAGTATAAGGTGAATCCTGCCTATATCTTATGGAAGCGCACAGTAAGTTCCTTGTCAGTTGGCTTTTAGCTTCCATTTCTGAAAGTATGTTGGAGTAATATCAAAATGTAGGATATCAACTGATATTTGGAATACCTTGCATCTTGAGTTCCTAAATGATTCTAAGGCTAGAGCTTTACACCTTAGAACCTATTACAAACACCAAAAAGCGAATATGAGTTTTTTATGTTAAAAGGATGAAGGAAATAGCGAAAAGTTTATCGGCTAGTGGATTGATTGTGGCTGATGAGGATTTGTTGCAGTACGTATTAGATGTTTAGGACCAGAATATGATGCAGTTATTGTCAATTTAACCTCCAGACTTGAGTCCAAAGTTGATACGTGTCTCTGCAGGAAGCTCAGTTTCTGTTAAAAAATATGAGCTTAGGTTGGAAACTTAATACAACAGATTTGTATAACAATTCTGTAAATGTGGCTCACTTCATCACACTGGAACTCTTACTGATGTCACTAATCCAACTTCCTTCCACTCAACATTTCAATACAAAAACTTACCTAACACACTACAAACATCTGACACAAATCTATTCAATTCCTTCAGTGTCACAGGAAATCCACACTGTCAACAGAATTATGCCATACTGTTGCTGCTGCTTACAATGCTGGACTAGAACACCAACCTCAATTTACCTACAACACACACATTCACTCAAGACCTCCCTTTCAACAGTATGCAGAGGAAGAGCAGAAACTTTGGAGGAAAGGCTAATCTGTCAGGTGTGTAATAAGGCAGGACATTCCGCTGTGCAGTGTTATCACATATTCAATGCTGCCTATAATGGTACCTTTAGCAGTGTCTACACCAACTCACAGTCACCACACCCAACTTAACAATCCAATTTTATTCTCCACAGTAGTCTGTCTCTCAGTCATATGTGACCAAAGGATACTCTTCTGGTTAATGCCTTCACTAAATCCTATGAACTCTCAATCCCAACAGTTTGGGCAGCCACAACTTGTTGAACAATCTGCTGGTCCTATAGGGTCTTTTGCTCAGAATACACAACAGTCACAGTTTTCTCATCAAGTGCTGATAATCCGGGAAGTTCACTGTTAAATGTTCCAAGTCAGCAGCTAGCAGGGGATAGTCAAGCTTTTGTGGCTAGTTCAGATGTCCATTTTCTGGCTCTAAATCTGGGTGTTCTGTGTACAATCAGCAAGCTCATCCTCAGCCAGCTTTACATTCTGCTCTTGCTACATATCCACCCCTACTGATCCTGTGTGGTACATGGATTCAGGCGCAACAGATCATGTCACTACTGATTTGAGTCACATGAGTCTTAGCAAGAGTTATGATGGTGCAAATAACTTCAAGTGGGGAATGGTGAGTTTCTTAACATACTCATATTGGCTTTCTCTTATATGTCATCTTCATTCAATGTTTAATGCTAAAAAATATTCATGTGTGCCTAAAATCACAAAAAATTTGCTAAGTATCTCTAAGTTTACTAAGGAAATGATGTAGTGGTAGAGTTTAATGCTGATGTTGCATTGTTAAGGACAAGTTAACCAGGGCTACTTTGCTGCAAGGGAACTTAAAGGAGGCTTGTACCAGTTGAATATCTCACCTAGGTCTGCTGTGCCCTGTTTATCCAATTCTGATGCACCTTACTCTAGTGGTTTTTGTTCCAATCTTTCTAGTTCAAATAAGTCTAGCACCGAAACTTCTCGTCGATAATCAGGTTTTACGTTATGTAGTCAAGGCAACTGTAAACCTGGTGTATCCTGCTCTACATATAGTCCTGGTGTCATCATGTGTAGAGTTAAATAATCTTGTACTAATTCTGGTGATGATAGTAATCCTGATGGTCTTATGAAATGTAGTACTCCAGTTATGATAGTAATTCTGGGGGTCTTATGACATGAATATTCTTTCAGCAATAAAGATTTTACTATGGTTCAGTAAATTCTACATTCTGATTTCTTAGTCTAATGTAAATCTGGTTACTCTAATTCTAATTCTGGAATTCATTGTTTACTTGCTGATACTACTAAGAATGCATATATGACATGGCAAATGAGACTAGGACACCCACATTCACTTATTCTACATAAAATTCTTGCTACTTTACCTAAAAACATTGTTAATCAGCTCAATCTAAGTTAACTTCTGCACCTGAATTTTGTGATGCCTGTCAAATGGGAAAACTGCATTTATCAGTTTTCCATCTTCTTCTTCCATGACCACTGCTCCTTAGAGTTAGTACATAGTGAGTGTGGGGTCCTGCACCCTACCTTCTGAGAGGGTTTTCGTTATTATGTACAATTCTTAGATGATTTTAGTAGATACACTTGGTTGTTTCCTCTTCGCACAAAGGAGAAGTAAAATCTGTTTTTATCAAGTTTCATCATCTTGCCGAAAGGCAATTTGGTCACAAACTCAAGTGTTTGCAATCTGATCAAGGTGGAGAGTACATTGCATTACAACCTATCTTACTGAATTAGGTATTTGGTTTAGTATTCATGTGCATACATTCATCAACAAAATGGAAGATGTGAAAGAAAACATAGGCATTTAGTAGAAACCGGATTAACTCTTCTTGCCCATCTTATGCCTTTATGTTTTGGTGGTTAGCTTTTGAAACCGCTGTTTTCTCATAATAGGATGCCTACTGCCACTATTAATTTCATGTCACCTTATCAGAATTATTCAATCATATGCTGTTTATGACCCTTAAAAGTTTTGGTTGTACTTGCTTTCCTTTTCTTCGAATGTACAATGATAATAAGTTTGGTTTTCATTCTGTTAAATGTGTTTTTGTTGGGTATAGTCTTGTTCACAAAGGTTATAGATGTTTAAAACCTGATGGAAAAATTATAATAACTCCAAGTGTCAAATTTAATGAGTTTGAGTTTCCTTTTGCCAAGGCCCATTTGTGTCTACTCTCATCACCTACTACCCAAGAAACTCACATTGAAACTCCTTCTCTTTCCCATTGTTGCTGTTTATCCAACTTCCTCTGGTCAAGCTTCTGGTTCCCTACAATATTCAGCCCTGCAAACAAGTCTAACAATGGTGTAACAGGAGGTAAGCATTCTAACTCTGTATACATAAAGTCTACTCTGTTTCCAGATTGCAGCAAGAGTCACTCTAATTCTGGTATTCACCAACTACTAAGAGTCAATAAATTCTGGTGTAATACCTGTTGCGTCTGCACCTTTTTCTTCAAATTCTGGTGAACAATCACCTGTTGCATCTGCACCTTTCTCTTCAAATTCTGAGTACAATTCCCTGTTGCATCTATACTCTTTCTTCAGTTTTGAGTCAACCTCTAACATAGTCTCTCATACTAATACTGCTCCATCCATTAGTTATTCCTCTCTGCCATTATACCATCCCATTTATACCTCCGTCTTGCTCACTTGAAGTTGATCTTACACTGTCAAAATTCTCCAAAGATTCAATGTCTTCTCAGTCAGCAGCAACAAATACTCATTCTATGGTGACAAGAGCAAAAGCTACTGCCATAAACTCTGCTCAAACCAGTGCTGATGTTGATCATAGTGCTGATCTTGATCATCCTACTGCTTGCCTTACTACAACAAATGTGGATGTTGTACCTATTCCTGCTACTATCCTGGACAATAATTTCTCAGATTCAGCATTGGTTTTTCCTACAAACCTTCTGCTCTCTGTCTGTTTCTTCACAACTCCAAGTTGAAACGAACCAGCTTCAGTTTTTGATGCATTAGCTAGTCCTAATTGGAAAGCAGCCATGAAATCTGAGTTTGATGCACTTGTTCATAACGACACTTGGGTGCTTGTACCTTTATCTCCTAATATGAATGTGGTAGGAAACAAAGGGTGTTTCGCACCAAATTTAATGCTGATGGTACACTCCAAAAGCAAGGCAAGGTTGGTTGCCAAGGGGTTTCAACAAACCCCTGGTTTTGACTATTTTGAAACATTTAGTCCCGTGGTTAAACCGTCTACAATCAATAATTCTGACTTTGGCAGTAACAAATTGTTGGGATATTCAGCAAGTTGATGTGAATAATGCATTTTTGAATGGGACCTGATGAAGTAAGAAGTGTATATGCAGCAACCGATTGCGTTTGAAGATTCTTCTCAGCCTACTTTTGTATGCAAGTTACAAAAAGCTTATATGGTCTAAACAAGCTCAAGGGCTTGGTTTGATAAGTTGAAAACAGCCTTGCTTAGCAAAGGATTTCTGAATTCTATTTTTGATTCTAGTCTTTTTGTATGTAAGCAAGATTCTTGTCTAACTTATGTGTTGTTTATGTTGATGATCTCCTAACAGGGTCAATCCAGCTTACATTTCACAGCTAATGCAAGAACTTAATGAAGAGTTTGCTCTCAAAACTCTTGGCTCCCTGCGTTATTTCCTTGGATTAGAGGCTACTAGAACTTGCAAAGGTATTCATTTGAAGCAAACTAAGTATGCCTCTGATCTGTTAACAAAGACCAGCATGCTAGATGCAAATTCTTGCTGTACACCTATGGCTGGGTACAAAATTAGCTTCCAATGACAGTGAACTGTTTGAGAACCCTAGTCTTTATTGTAGTACAATTGGGGCTCTAGTACCTCACCCTTACCAGGCCTGATCTCAGCTTTCCCGTAACAAATTAAGTCAGTTTTTTCAGCTCCTACAAATCTACAATGGCAGGCTTGCAAGAGAATTTTGAGATATGTGAAAGGACATTAGATCATGGCTTGCATTCAAGCCTACAGGGAGCTTGCGCTGAGGTGCTATGCTGATGCAGATTGGGGAAGCAATTTGGAAGATAGGAGATCACAAGTGGTTATTGTGTGTACATGGGTCCAAATTTAATACAGTGGAGCTCCAGGAAGCAAAAAGTAGTTGCCTTATCCTCTACTGAAGCTGAGTACAGGCTTTAGCTCAAACTGGAACAGAGGTTGCATGGTTACAAAGTTTATTTGCTGAATTGGGTATTCCCTAAACTTCTAAACCTGTCATTTGGTGCGATAATGTTAGTGCTGCTGCCTTGGCATCTAATCTGGTTTCTGCACGGACCAAACACATAGAAATGATGCTATTATATTAGGAACAGGTTTGGCTAATAAGGTAGCTATACAATATGTGCGTCTAAGTTGCAAATTGCAGATCTGTTGACAAAGGCTGTCTGCTGCCCATTTTGCAGAATTACGTGAAAAACTGAATGTATCAGCAAGGATGACAGCATCAATAATTGCAGTTTTTGAGTTTTTTGAAAATTGCAATGTCTATTGCAGAGAATGTTTGTTGCAGAATGGTTGTTTGCAAAATGCTGAAGAGTTGCAGGTAATCTGTTGCAGAATGTTTATTGCAGAGAATGATGGTTTTAGAATGGTTGTTTGCAAAATGTTGGAGAGTTGCAGTGTAGTTTGTAGTTGCAAAGTGGGATCTGTTAAAGAGCCACTTGTGGTATTGATATGTTAAAGAGTGTGATCTGTTGGTGTTGCGAGTTGTAGAAGGTTTTCTGTTAAATGCTGAAGAGCTGCAGGTGATCTGTTGCAGAATGTTATTGCAGAGAATGATGGTTGTAGAATGGCTGTTTGCAAAATGTTGGAGAGTTGCAATGTTATGTTGTAGTTGCAAAGTGTGATCTGTTAAGAAGCCACTTGCTGGTATTGATATGTTAAGAGTGTGTGATGTTGGTGTTGCAGAGTTGTAAAGTGTTTTCTGGTAATGCAGAAGTTAGAAGTATAGTATCTGCAGGTGTGATGTTAGAGTAGTTGCAGTGTGTGTTGTTGCAAAGAAAAATATGTAGTATCTGCAGGTGTGGTGTTAGAGTAGTTGCAGTGTGTGTGTGTTGCAAAAGAAAAATGCAGAAGTTAAGAGATTGTACTGCAGTGTGATGTTAGAACAGTTGCGTGTGTGTTTGTTACAAAAGAAAAATGCAGAGTTATAGAAGTATTTTCTGGTGTATATTGTGTAATGTTGCAGCATCAGAATTACTAGAATAAGCAGAGTGTGTTGATTATGCTGTGATGACTAAAATGTTGTGTGAAGTTGTATATAGCAATGCTGGTACAAAGAAAAATGAGCAGTTGCAGTGTGTGTTTGTTACAAAGTGCAGAGTGTGATGTTGAATAGCGAGTAAAGTACAGAGTGATTTTTCTGCAAAATTGTTTTCTAGATCAGTTCAGAACTGCTCCTTAACAAGCTTAGTTTTCAGTCAAAAGTGCAGAGATACGTAGCTTGGTTTGGGGGGCATGTTGACCAAATGTTGAAAGTGGCAGTTTTGTAAATAAACACAAATGTTATGCTGTTTGTGTATTAGACGCAGCTGAGTATTAGGCGCAGATGTTATACGGTGTAGTTTCATTCTTCTTTATATAATAGAAGAAATTGTAAACTCAATATCAATGAATACTTTACGCTACTGATCAAATTCAAAGTAGAACATAGGGCTCCAACTTCCTGATTGAAATTATAAAGTTCTTAGTAAGTGATAAAACTTTCTAAATAGCAAAGACAATGGGAAATTATTGAAGAAAGAATCATGTTAAAGAAAAAATCGGATCATCAGATAAAATTTCACGAGGCCAATTAAAGAACAATTGACAAGCCAATTAAGAATGCTTACGATCTAAATACACAAAAAACTTACAATTTTTACAATGAAACGCAATATGAAATAAATAAAAATTACAATGGTTCAGCCTTCAATCCTCAACCCTTCCTCGCAAAGCCAAATTCAAATGCGAGCTTTCTGAAAACGAACAGAGAGAATATAATTAGCCAAAAATGAAACAACCCATCACAAGAAACAAATTTTAAACAGACCCAGAAGAGATGTGAAGATATCAAGTGGACTTATGCTTGGAAGGAACAGGAAAAACAATTTTTGGGCAGCACAGCAAGCCATGAAGCAGAGTATCAGTATAGAGATTCTGAAAGAAAAAGAAAAGCGAAGAAAGCGTCCAAAGGCTGGGTCACAAGCCCGTGTTATCTCTATTAGGCTGGGCTGACCTGCATATATTAGCAAATGGAGATTTAAAAATAGTCTTTTTAGGGATAATCCGCAAATGGAGCTTTTATTTGATAAATACATGTCGCGATTGATATTTTTTAAAATAAAGAATAAATTTAGCAAAGGAATAAATTTATAATGTATCACTAGGGTGTAACCCCTGTTAATTTGTACACAGAACTAGGTCATTTTACGTTCTTATATATTGTTCATATGTAATATGTTATTTTCTAGTTATTACATATTTTTATCAGTCATAATCCTGATTCCTGACGATAGTTAGCCAAAAAAAAAAAAAAAAAAATCATTATACTAATTAGAGTCCATCTTTATTGACATAAAAAGAAGTAGATTTTAGACTAAATAAATATTATTTATAAAATTCATATCTCAACTACTGAGACATGTAATGTACAAATAAATATACATTCACATTCATCTTAGTTGTGGATTTCTTCTCTCACATTTGTTCTCCAGAAACATTTTCATCAATCTGCAGGTGGACATGCTAGCAGGGTTCTCAGAGTATTCTCAATTTCGGTGCTGAGGATTGTTCAATGACGTTCATCTCATTCTCAGTTGTTGATTGAATAACAATTTTTCTGTGTTATTTGGAGAATGAGATGCAAGGTATTTTTGTGTATATCTTTCGCCATTGCAACAGTTTTTGCCAAAACCAGCTTTGTGACATGGTAAGGGCAAATAGGATAGCGACCCCTGCGATGATGAGAGACCTCCAAAGCTATAAACGTCAAGGCTAGGACTACTACTAGCAACTAGATCAGCACTGTCACTTTGAGAAGTAGTTCATGTCCAAAATATCTCTCTCAATATCATCTAGCGTTTATTTTCCCTCACGTGTAAGATCGCTCTAGAAAAATAAGAGACCATCGGATTCTAGCGGAAATGCCTGAAATAATAAATGAAAAAATTAAGATATTACATGAAATTTGTGGCTTTGGAATTAGAGTGATATTAATTATATTAGGATCTTGCCTAGTCACTGTTGGATTTTTATCTGTAAAATATCATTTTGGAAAGAATTACTCAAAGCCAAATCCATCAGTCCTGTATGTTGGTCCAGACATCATGTATTCAGAACCATATTTGGCAAGGAAGACTTAACGTAGGGGATTTCAACGAAGATAGCTGCAACTCCACCATTCTCACTTCTTTAGACAAAGCCTTGTATACTCTTGGATGGTGTGATACGGCACAAGCTTGGACGCATTAAATTTCAATATGCACTAACAAATCTTTCACAAATGAACCATGTTGATATCCAACAAAATAACCTTTTGTTTTGAGTTCATCCACGCTAAAAATGAAGGTTTCAACTGATCGACAGTTAAAATTGAAGATAAACTTGCTGTGTAGCTTTGCAATAAAATATATGCCAAGCATAACCATGAGACAATACAAACTTGGAGTATTTGCTGACCAACTCTCCTGTTATAGTGCAAAGAAATTAACCATATTTCGTAATTAGCTTAAAGATAATTCAAACTCACGTTATTTTTTCTGTATCTTCATGCAATATTCCAGTTAAGCAAAGAAAAATGGAGATTTATTCTTCCTAGCTCGCTATGTATGTGTTTAAATGAAAAATCAACCCAATTTAGTTTTGCCTTTTTTTTGCCTTGTATGGTATCAAACAATGAAAATTGTAAATAAGTGTAGTTAACTTGAAGGCTAGAGATTTTACCTTGGGGAACGACCAGATGATAATGGAAAATATAATACCATGCCGACTTGACGTGTAGTTGATCCTTGAAATTCTGTGTTGGCGTGCCATGTTCAATGATTCGTAGGCAATCCCAGTAAAGATAGAATACATAACGGCAGCCAACCAAAGACCCCAGCTCCATGGTCGTAAGAAAATCCACATATTTTTGCGTTTATCACGCTTAATTGGTACAAGCATGGTCACACCTGACTCCGAATATGGCAATGTAAAATCAACATATGATGTTCGATTGGCCACGATTGTGGTATCTCCCACAACAATATCCACTTTCTAAGTTTTCTCATCATAAAGGCATGAAAAAATAGAAGAATTAATATAAAAATTAGTAAAAAAATAGAACATTCAAACCTGAAAATCAATAAATATATGTGTGCATGAAAAATTGTTTAAAAGAGATTTCGAATTACGAGGCGGCCCAACCTTGTCTCTCAATTTGGTAAAGAAGTTCATCGCAAGTTCCAGCAGTCCTTCCTTCAGCATTCGGTGAGGGACTATTAGGATATTAAAGTAGTTTGGGATTTACTGATTTACCCTTACCTTGTATTATAAAAGGCTTGTAACAGTGACAGTTATTCACTTAAAGAAAATATCAGTCCTCTTCTTCACTTCCTCTGTCTCTTTTCAGCCTCACTAGGTTTGCATTTCCTCTCTAAATCAACTTGGTATCAGAGCCACTGACCAACGTCGAAAATGGCCGATCCATCACCAATTTCTTCTTCCTTTGACAAAGCAAATAACGATTCAAGTCTCAAATACTTTTGATTCAGTCATTTCTCCAATTCTTCTCTTTCTCCTCTTCAACACTTCCAGTAATCTCACCAAAATTGACAAGAGATAACCACCGTTTCTGGAAATCACAGATTTTTTTGCCGTTGGAGCTCATGGACTCGAAGAACACCTCACTGGACTCGTATCATGTCCAGCACCCTTTGTTCGTGTTCAAGTGGATAGCTCAAGTTCAGAGGTTCACAAAAAAACCTAATTCAGAGTATCTACTTTGGAAAAGAATTGATAAATTGCTAGTGAGTGGTTTATTATCTTCAATATCAGAGTCTAGTTTTCTGCGATCTCTAAGTGTCAGTTGGCAACCGAGATATGGCTGACCTTGGAAAAAGAATTTCTTACCGAATCGAAAGCTAAAACACTGCATGTTAAGAGTCTATTGTAACACGAAAAAGGATGGTTAAGTATGCATGCTTATTTCCTAAAGATGAAAGTTATGCTGAGAGTTTGATTGCTAGTGGTGTATTATCACCGATGAAGAGTTGTTGAATATACGTATTGGATGGTTTAGATTCTGAATAGATGCGGCATTGTTAACATAACGACTAGGCTTGAATCTAAGGTTGATCCGATAACTGGCAAGAAGCTCAAATTGTTTTACAGAAGCTAGAACTTAGGCTGGAGAAAGCTAATAGTATAATGAATTCCTTGGTTCAGAATGAATTCATAGCAGTTCAGCTTATATATTGCTAGTCTATCTAGAACAATGAACAGACGAGTTACAATCTGTACACAGTTCTCTACTGATCTAGCTCCAACCTCACAATCTTCTAAGTTCAACCAATCTGGTAACCAGTCATACGCTGCACCTAATCAAATTCAGTATGAATGCACCCTCTCAGAATCAATTCATACCACCTCAGAATCAATTCTTTACTTCACAATTTGCTGAGGATATTTTGGTGGCAGAGGAAGAGGTATGTAGGAGGAGAAACAGATTTATCTGTCAAGTGGTTGTAAAACTGGTCATCTGGCTTTGAACTGCTACCATAGGTTTGATGTAATTTCTCAGAAACTCTTCAATACTACAGAACAATTTTAATCCTCATGGATTTGCAAGAGCACCTGAACCTATCATGGAGGGTTTTATCCTTCCATACCTCCTCAACACTACTCACAAACTGCCAATACAGGCCAGTTGCCACCATTTCAGAGCCAGCCACCATTTCAGAGCCAGTTACCACCATTTCAGAATGTCTATCAGAATCAACAACCTCCATTTTCAACAACCCTTGGAACTTCCTCTAGCAACACTGGTTTACTGTCTAATGTTGGTCCTTCAAATATGTCTAATTAGGTGTTTATGGCTCGTCTCAGACTTATGATCAGGCACAAATCAGACTCCAGTAGCCATTAACTATAGCCACACCATCCACTGTAAGAGATGCTGCTTGGTACATGGACTCTGGAGCAACAGACCATGTTACCTCTGATTTTTCCCAGCTGATAACAATCTAATTACACAGGAGGAGAACAACTTCAGGTTGGCAATGGTGAGTTGCTAACTATTTCACATACTGGTTCTGCTATATTAGCCTGTTCACATAGGAATTTGTATCTTAGAAATGTTTTTTTTTTGTTCCTAATATTACCAAAAATTTACTTAGTGTTTCCAAATTAACTAGAGATAATGATGTCTTGGTTGAATTTTTCAATGATCATTGTGTTGTTAAGGACAATCCTCAAAGCAACCCTTCTCCAAGGAGTTCTTAAAGCTGGTCTGTACCAACTTCAAATCCAGTCTGTCCTACTTCCATTGCAGCTTTGTCTCCCTCGTTGTCCTCTTCACACAATGTTCAACATCACAGCACCAGCTCTGCCTCATTTCCTTGCTCTTCCAATCAAGGTCTTCTTGATTTGTCTCAACAATCACCTTTGATTTCTCCACTCTTAATAATTGTAATGAAGATTGTATGTTCAATAAGGGCAAAAATTGTAGAGAATACACTGATCTGCCATGTATTCTAGTTTGTCTATTCCAAGCAATGTACCCTCTTTTGATATAGCACCTATTAATAATGAAAGTACTGTTTTGCAATCTTCTATCTTGACAAGGTTGTTACCACTAAGTTGATAGTTTTCAATCTTTTCCTGTCCAGAAAACTGACTTATGATATGGCATAAAAGGCTGGGTCATCCTAACTTCTTAGTCCTTACTAAATTCTTAAAATTTGGAGATCCCCTTTCACACAAAAACTGACCTAATTTTGTACAGCCTGCCAATATGGTAAATTGCATCAATCTACCTATCCAAAATCTACCTTTCAAGCCTCTAAACCTCTCAAACTTGTATACTCGGACCTTTGGGGACCTTCACCTATTCCTTCACCTGAAGGTTTTAAATACTACATCCAATTCTTAGATGATCATAAAAGATTCACCTGGATTTTTCCTCTGAAAACCAAATTTAAACTTACACCATCTTCACTCATTTCATAAACTTGTTGAGAAACAATTTGACACCTCCTAAAATGTGTTCAAACTGAGGGGGGTGAATATAGGAGTCTAGTTCCTTATTTCAAAGCCAATGGTATCTTGTTTAGGCATCCCTATCCCACACCCCCATCAACAAAATGGAGGGTAGAGAGGAACATGGACAACTAGTTGAACAAGGATTAACTCTTCTTGCACAAGCAGGCAGCCATTAAAATTCTGGTGGTAGCATTCAAAAGCTGCCTATCTTAAAACAGACTTCCCACACCTGTTTTGGAACAATTTTTCACCCTTTCAAGAACTGTTTCATACTGTCCCTAATTACTCTGCCATTAGAGTGTTTGGTTGTGCTATTTACCCTTCCTTAGACCCTATAACACTCACAAATTTAACTTTCACACTGTCAAGTGTACTTTCATTGGTTATAGTCTACATCATAAAGGGTATAGGTGCTTAGCTCCTTCAGGAGAATTTATACTTGTCAAGTGTCAAGTTTGATGAGTCAGATTTTCCATTTTAGAACATTACCAATTAGCTCCAGTTTCATCTATTATATCATCCAGTTTCTGATTCATTCCAACCCACTATTTCATCCTGGCATGTACCTACTGTAGTACTTAATTCTGCTCCTATATTACCTACAACCTCACAATGTCAATCAAACATGATCATTGGAACAAATCAACCAGGATACATTCTCCAGTTTCATCTCAGTCCAGTTCACTTCAGACTTCCATACCTGTCAGCCTATTGATGTCCAAATTTCTAAAAATTTTGAGTCTTCACTTGAGTCCACAACCTCTAAGATTGAAGAATCCTTGATGTCCCCTGTAACCATCTCCTCTAATAACTCCTTTGAAACTATACCACTTGCAGTTCACTTGCCTTTAGCAGCACCTTTACCTTCTGGAACAAATAACATCCTATGTTAACTAGAGCAAAAACCAAAGCCCATAACACTGCCCTATTGACCTCTTATCCCTGGATACCAAAGAACCAGTCACTGTGTCAGAAGCACTCTCTCATCCATCCTGGAAAGCTGCTATGCAGGCTAAGTATGATGCTTTGATATCCAATCAGACCTGGGAGCTTGTTCCAACTAACTCTGATATGAATCCAGTAGGTTGTAAATGGTGTTTAAGGTTAAAACTAATCCTGATGGTTCTATATAGAGATTTAAAGCCAGGTTGTTGCTAAAGGATTCCAGCAGACTCCTGTATAGATTATCTTGAGACATTAGTCCAATGGTTAAATCTCCACTATTAGAGTATTTTGAGCTTGGCTGTAAGTTTTGGATGGATATCAGCAGGTAGATATTAATAATGGTTTCTTAATAGAGATCTTCAAGAAAAAGTCTACATGGTTCAACCTGAAGGATTTGTTGATTCACAACATCTCATCATGTTGTAGATTGACCAAAGCTCTTTATGGACTTAAACAGGCCCTAGGGCCTGGTTTGATAAACTTAGAAAGCATTCCTTGGTTGGGGATTTGTTCATTCTCTAGCAGATCCTAGTCATTTATGTACAAAAGAAGGCACATTGATGTATGTTCTAGTGTAGTGGATAGACATTTTACTCACAGGAAATGACCCCAATCTGGTTTAGAAACAGTATCTGATCTTAATACACAGTTTGCATTAAAGGCTTTAGGATCTCTCAAGTATTTTCTTGGGTTTGAGGTGACAAGAATAAAGACAGGAATTCATTGATCAGGAGAAATATGCAAAAGATCTACTGGTTAAAACAAATATGGTTGATTGTAAGCCTTGTAATACTCCAATGCTGCTGGAACTAAACTTGCACTTAAGGACATGAACCTTTTGAAAATCCAACACTCTACAGAAGTACAGTGGGTGCACTGCAGTATTTGACATTGTCTAGACCTGACATTCTTACTCAGTCAATAAGCTCAGTCATTTTTAAAAGCTCCTACACAACTGCACTGGCAAGCCTGTAAAAGGCTACTGAGATATCTTAGGCCCCTCCAATTATGGCCTTCAATTCTGTCCCAATCATAGGCTTAATCTAGAGTGTTACGCAGATGCAGATTAGGCTTGCAATCCACTAGACAGAAGGTCAACTAGTGGCTGCTGTGTGTTTCTTGGGTCTAATCTCATTCATGGGAATTCAAGGAAGCAAAGGTATGGCTCTTTCTTCCACGAGGAGAATATAGGGCTTTGCACAAGGGTCCACTGAAATAGCCTGGTTTGCAGTCTTTTCCTGAAATTGGTCTTCAGTATGAAATTCTGTTATCTGGTGTGACAACCAGAGTGCAGGATCACTTGCCTCCATCCTGTCTTTCATGGTAGGACTAAACATATTGAGCTAGATGCTCACTATCTACGGGAACAAGTTACAGCCAACAAGGTGAAGGTTCAATATGTTCCAACTGAGATATAAAAAGCTGATATTCACTTAAGGCACTTTCAGCTTCCAAGTTTGAACCACTTCGAGAAAAACTTACTGTACAAGCACCTGGTAGTGTTTAGTTAATGGACTAATATGCAGTTGTGGTTTATTGCGAATGTGTTCAGTTTTTTTTGCTGTTCTGGTGGAGTTTTTATGGTCTGGTGCAGTTCTGGCTTATTGTGAATGTGTTCTGTTGATTGTTGTTCTGGTGGAGTTTTTATGATCTAGTGCAGTTGTGGTTGTTGCAAATGTGTTCTGTTGATTGGCTTTGTGTGATTTATGTCTGGTGAGAATATTGATTGAGTCAGTGAAGTTTGGTTGTTGAAATCAGATTTGATACTGAAAAAAAAAAAATATGAAATGACTGAAGTTGTTTCTCAGTTTTGTACAGATCGGGATTTTTTTTTTTTAAGGTTGTTTTTTTTTAAGACGGTTTATGGAAAGTTTGGGGTTCCTTGCTGAAAGTTTGAGGTTGGTTTTGGAACTCTGTTTTCATTTAAGTACAACTGTATTGAAGTGTTTGAAGCTGCATTATGGAATTATGGTGTTAAAGTTGTTTGGTGGATTGAAGCGTTTGAAACTGCATTATGGAATATGGTTTAAAGCTTGTTTTGGTGCATTGAAGCTGTTTGAAACTGCATTATGGAATTCTGGTGTTAAAGCTGTTTTGGTGCATTGAAGCTGTTGAAACTGCATATGGAATTCTGTGTTAAAGCTTGTTTGGTGCATTGAAGCTGTTTGAGCTGCATTATGGAAGAGCTGATTATGGAATTTTGCTTGTTAAAGCTTGTTGGTACATGAAGTTGTTTGAGCTGCATTATGAAAGAGCTGCATTATGAAATTTTACTTCTTAGATTATTTGGAGTTCTGGGAAGTGCTGCTGTTTTGTTTGGAAGCAGGTGGCGTTGAAGTTGCTTGAGCTGCATTAAAACCGTGGACAGTTTGCATATTCTGGGGCAAACCTGTAGCCAATTACTAACTGTAGACCAATTGCTTGTCAGCTCCACAAAGGCAGCCAGTGAATGGTACAGCAATGATGCTTGTTCAAGGGTGGATATTAGAGTAGTTGGTAACAGTAATTACTGATAGAAGTTTGTTTAGGGAGGATATTAGGATATTAAGTAGTTTGGGATTTACTGATTTACCCTTACCTTGTATTATAAAAGGTTGTAACGGTGACAGTTATTCACTTAACGAAAATATCAGTCCTCTTCTTCACTTCCTCTATTTCTTTTCAGCTCACTAGGTTTGCATTTCCTCTCGAAATCAACTGGGACAAATTCGTAAAGAACTTCGAAATCTAATGCCTCTAATGTAGCTAAGAAAAAAAATCACATGAGAACCCTGTGCATTTTGTTCTTTTGTATAAGGATTCCTTTGAATCTCACAAATTGAGTAAAAACCAGGCGCGGGATCCCTACTTTCGGTTTATTTTTATGGAGTGTCCAGGCCATATAATCTTTTTAACTTACTTGAATTTGAGAGAGTTGATCGTAGTTGAACCCAAGTTTCGGGATAAACCTTTGTCTGAGTCCAGTATCCTACAACATTTGTTCTTGTCCAATCATATTGAACACTTCAAAGGTGGATTGTTGTAACTGCCCATAACTAACTCAAATTCTCCGCTCAATCCTGTGATTTTGGCATCAAAGATTTATTGAAGTCTTGGACCAATTTGTGAAACGCCCAAGTTTCAACACCTATTGAACTTTCGGTATTGTTTACCTGCAAAGGTGGTACAATATTTAGTAAACAATCTTCTCTAATGCCATTGCTAATAAAGATACTGTATCATATGCCACAAACCAGATATTTTGGGAAATTATTGCTGTACTATTTGGATTCATAAACTTGAGCTTCCTTGTCCATCTTTTTCCGAAGTTTCAAGATCTTTCGACTTCGGGACGTAAGGCCTGATGCCCAATACACCTTTCATTCCTTAACGGTTGTGAGATCTACTGATTAGTGAATTTGACATGCCATCAGTGATGACCAAACATATTCTTTACTCATCATTCAGCTTTATGCGAGTTCAAAGTCGAGAACCAATCGAACAGTCATCTGCACGGAAAAACCCTAGTTTGCATGAGTGTTATTAATGTTTCAGTGCTTTAGAGATTTCAAAATCTTCAGCAAAACTAGAGATTGCACTCATGTGCACAAGCCGAATGCCAAGTCTTGGAAAATATCAATGGCATAAGGAATGATCCCAATCCCATACGATGTGTTCTTCAGTATGAACAACTTCACGCCATTTAAATTCTGTAAAACGGCACCAATGGCTTTTACGGAAGAGGACAAGTTTTGGGTTGTATGGATGAATTGAGGGTTTGTGTGGGAGAAAATGAAATAAACGGGACTTGAGCTTTTTCTTCCAATGCCATCACATATTTGTTTGCATTTAGCAGATGATCGACGTGATAATGGACATGCACCTCAACATTCTCAATAAACCAAAACTGATTTCCATTACAAAAGGTAGCAAAAGTTAGTAGTAAGTAAATAATAGAATAATCTCAAAATTTTCATTGACAAATTGCAAGAAGCCTTCATTTATTCCATTTCAATCTGATTATGACTCTTTATTTTTCTTTAGTAATCGCGATGGGAACATCGCCATGGGGGTTTTTCTCTCTCATGTGAGAATAGTGGAGTATATAGATGGGGCTATCGTGTGAGAATAGTTGAGTGTTTAATTAAATAGGCCTAATAGGTATACTCAATAGACCCGTCTGTAGTGCCAGGACGTGTCATCCTTGACTAGAAATGTTGCTTTCCTTTCAACCTTGACTTAGAAATATTAAATGTTGCTTCCTTTCTCACAACAATATTAATTTTTAAACGTATAATGTCACATTGAATCATTTTTTATTTTTATTTTTATTTTTGTACATTGCGGATATATGTAAATATAATGATTTTTGTTGAATGCTAAGATATGCAAGTGTATAATGATAACCTATAGCCATATAGCAAAATTATGGGTTTCTAATAATCTAATTAACACAAAGTGACTCAACCGATATTTGTGCTAGAACATAAGTTGAAGAAACATAATTATTTCTAACGACTTGTGATTAACACGGGAAGACTTTTTTTATAAGAAATCGAACCACGTAAAATCTGTGTTTTGAGGTTAAAAGAAGTAAATGAACAAGCCAAGACGGAGCAGGTGCAGCAAGCAAACATGAGAGCAAGGTTGAACATTTACTTAATATTAAAGTGGAAGTATAAATACAGTTAAGCTTGTACTTGAACATAAAGCGAAGATATTAAAAAGTTACCTGCAGAAGTGGTGGCAACAACACTTCCCGCCGAGTCCCTGGAGTGTAGAAACAATCTTGTTTGATAATTAGAGTGAGCAGCATAAAAATCCGAGATTGCCATCTTCATACACATATTTGCCATGGCACCAAATGGCGAGTTCAAATCAAGAACCACACCTATATCTACAGATAAGTTTGATTCTGGCATATTTCCTGTACTGATGCCAAACTGAAACCACAGAGAGAATAAGAGGAGATAACCCAAGTTTTCCATGTAAAAAACTTAGAGGTAGTGCTGTCTCAAGGGTTTTTGAGGTCTACGGTTAAAAAAAAAAAAAAGTTAAAATAGGTCTTTTTATATTCATAATATATAACTTTTAAAAAATTTTGAAGTAAGATATATTTTATTTAAAATTTATCTATCTTGCCTTCTCAGGTACAAAAATATTTACTTCATTAATCGTTTAATTATATATATATATAGGCTAGGGTATCATGACTTAAATTTTTTATACTTGGTGAATCATTCATCTTTATGGATACTATAATAATAAGATATATACATATAATATAATCAAAGGTGAACAACTAACAGCTCACATTTGATTATGTTACAAATTTCAAAATGATAATTTTTTCATATATATATTGAAAAAACCAAAATGATAATTGTTGCATATATATATTGAAAAAACCTTGTTCTGTCGTCTCCAAAGGAAAGTCGTCTCCAAAGGAAAGTTGTCTCCAAGGAAAGTACCTTTAATTGCTGAGGTCAAGCCGGCCTTAATTAGGTGTATGGCATGGACCCACGAAGGGGTTCACTTTTCAACTAACCAGATAAATTTCTAATTTGGTGAATACTTGACAGAGGAAGCAATCAAGAAAACTCGTGCTATGACATTTAGTTTCCAAAATAATTATATATTATATATGTGTTATACTCCGACTGTTAGGGTTTACTATTATTAAGTTGTGAATATTTTAATAGCATCATCATCTCCAGCATAATGTATAATTATATAAGAATAATATTATTTATCCCAAAACATATCTCAAAAATCACGTAAAAAATCAGTGTCCTGAATTACTATAGAGCTATAAGTCAAGGACCACAAACTTTTTTTCTCCACATTATTTAGCCTGATGTATGTAATAAATGATGATATACTTTTAATTATGATATTGATACATTAATAATGGCACCAATTGACATTTAAAGTTTAGATTGGAACATAACATTATTGGAATTTAATAAAGAGCCATGCTAGCTCGTATCAAATCAAGAGATTGAGATTCGAGGGAAATAAAAGTATTGTTTAGAAGTTTTTACTTGGTACAAAATTAAACAAAATTTTAAAATGGTGAATTATGCATTTTGATAAATTTTTAAATATAATAAATATATTTTACAATAAAACATAGTACATAATACATACTGAAAAAAAAATTTAAGCTGATTTATAGCACCATCATCATGTATATAAGGCTGCTAAGGTGGTATTGAAATAAAAATTCTTTTTCTTTTTCTTTTTTTCAAATTATTAGATTGAATTAAATAAAAAGTTATTATTGTTGTCCCATTGTGTTTAATCATATCAGAATTTTATATCTTTATATCACGTTTATCTTGATTTTCCCACGAGATTTAAAATAAAACTACTGATCGGATAAGAATTATAATAACTACCTCTATTAGCAATTGAGAAGATATTCAAACTTAAAATAAATGAGAGAGTTGCAGAAGTGGAGAGAATTTTGAGTTTAGGAAGAAGAGAAGTATTGAGAAGGAAGTAGAGGATTATTATTATTCACAGCCAAAATAAAAAATGACATCCCTTATAAATAGAGTCTGATCTATAAGCAATCCCTTATTCAAGCATTCTCTTTACGTCAGGAACATGAGAAATTAAAATAAATCATCTTCTAATTAGTCTTCGATCTTCCCTTTAATCCAACAAGCGAGCTGTCATCCTCAAATTGTGCTTGGGTCTTGTCACAACACCATCCGAAATATCTGCTGGCTGTTGAGAAGGATTGGCTTGAAGCTGAATTTTTGTTACATTAAGAGAGAGTTAATTTCTTTATTGAACCGCCCGAGACTCGACCACTCAAACATAAGTTAATTTCCCCCCTTTTTTTAACTTTCTATTAGAGTCAAATAAAGTTTGATTAATTTGACTCTTTCAAAGTCGGAAATAATTAATTTTGAATGACTCCTCTTAATCTTACTATTTATATGGTAAACCTTACTAATCTTTAAGGTTGTTAGAAATTTTAAGAATTATAAAAATTTCCAAAAATCTTGCCCAAGATACTTAAAAAAAAAAAAAATTCCCTTCTAATGAACAGAATATAAGAAAAGAAAAATAAAATTGTAAAGAATAATATATACCTGCAATGAGCATAAGTATGTTGACATCAAGCCTTAAATTCCTTAGAGCCACAAAGCCTTTGAGAATAATGGGACAAATGCCAACAGCAACAGCTCCAAGAACCAACCAACGAAATGAATGATACAAATATTTGAAAAATGATTGAGCAAGCAATATTCCAGAAGCAACTGCAAATGGACTTGGCCATCTTTTCTGGTAATTTTCCCCTCCATATGCTCTCACATTTGCCTCCAATCTTGCTTGATTCAGTGCCTTCACTGTCTCAATAAATTTATCAAACAAACAATCAATCAATTTAATTAGGAGGGCTGTTATGGGTAAAATATATAGCTTAATTAATTAAAGTAGTTGATATTTCTCTATCAATTTACTCAATTTGAAAGGTCATTAATAATGTTCCTTTGTTGAGGTTAAATATATTGAAACTTATCTTATAGTAGGAAACATGTTCCATGTGCTATTCTTATTTAAATATATAATCAAAAGCAAATTTATTATACAAAACTAATTGGTTACAAATTTTGAAACTCACCCCCCTTCTGTCTATCTAATAAAGAATAATTAATAAGAGGTATTTTTTTATTATTATTTTTTTTACTTCTTATGATGTCCTTTTTGCTTGACAAATAAGAATGAGTATTGATGCTGCGGAAAGGAATAAAAATAAATAAAATAATACGTAGATGACTAGAGACTTTTTGAAGTTTGTTCTCTACGAGAAAATCAATGATGAATGTGACGAATATGTTAACTATCTCCGCATAGGTTCCAATTAGTTTGTAACTCTCAGGTATATTATTTAAAAAATTTTAAGTATAAATTCTCTCAATTACTAATAAAGAATAATTATTAGAGATTTACTTGACTGTTAATTTCAGGACCTTATGAGATTAATTGAAGTACACACAAACTGGTCTAGACACCAAAAAAAAAAAAAATGTTCAAAAAAATATAAATAAACAGAAATATATAAAAAAAGATCTCAGAGTTGCGTACCAAATTATTTCAAGGAATTCAGTTCCAAAAATAAATTTGTATTTTACTCATTGTATAGGCCAAAGATCGTAATGGGTTTCACCAGATCCAAATGCAAAACATCTACTGCATGGCCTAAGGACATGACCCAATTTCGATTGGGTCTACGCTAAGCTCCACACCACAAGTCAAACCATTGTGCTGACCAGGCTACTCACGAGTTGGATCATCCAATTACTAAGGCCTTGCCCCGAATTGGGCCTCATCATTAGACCACTTAAGCTTAGGCCCATCGGCCCATGATCGCTCTAGAGGAACCAAAGTTTCATTCACATCCTAATTCATCTATCAATTCTATCTTTATCCCAATCCTTCCAAGGGTTTCATCTACATCATAATTCATTTAAGATCTTGAATCTTACTTGAATTAGGACTCTTACTCTTACAAAGGCAAGTAAATCAAGACTTTCTTATTTACTCAAACTTCGCCATTATGAATTCAGAGTTCAATAAGGATTCAAGCTCCTAAGCTCACTTTATAAATAGAGGTCATGCCTCTCATTAGGTATTCAATCTCAATACCACCTATTTGCTCCTAAAGTTTTTGCTCCCAAGAACCACCATCATCTTCACCATACTTCTAGTCTTCGACAATACTTTAATAACATTTCCTCTCCTTAGCCCTCACTAAATTATCTTTTAATCTTACTGACTTGAATATTGAAGTGCATATGACAAACATCACACTAATGGTCCCACTTAGTTTTACACTTATTTTTTTATGTATACAGATTCAGTAAATTATCATTGGCCTCAATCTTACATGATGCGTCTATTCCATAACCATAGATTTTTAATATAAACACCCATGAAAGAAGCAAACAAGCAAAGGAACTAACAAAATCTCCAAAAGAAGCAAATCTCAAAAAGCAATTCCACTAAATCCCAATTGAATAATGAATAAAATATATCTCTATCAATTCATTAATATTCCCACCAAACCCGCTAGCTACATCCCCCCACCTAATGACTCTGACATAATGTTTCGAAAACCGAATCAGACTATAACCTATTTCAGGGTCTAGTTTTCAATTTGATCAGCTTGACCGGTTGGATCGGTCGATTGGACTGTATTTTGTAAAATTATTTTTAATCCCTAAATATTTGAAATTCATCAAAAACACCCCTATAATACTCCCTTAAGGTTTAAAATCTATCTAAAATACCCCTATCGCTCGAAGAGACTGGTGAGTGGTGGCGGCAGCGATGATCAACGGCCAATCGAAGTTAGAATCATGGGGCTTTTGATGTATAGGTTCCAGCAAATCTAAAGGTGGTGTTAGGGAGTTCCATCAACACCGAAAATTGCCGGAATCAAGAATGAAGTCTGATAGTCGCATGAACTTTAACTGGACGGCGAGCGACGAAGGTTGGACGACGGCTACTAAAAATGGATGGGTTTTTTCGTGGAGATGTCGTCAAGTCGAATGGTGGTATTTTCTCTGTCAAACGATGCCAGAATCCGGCGAGATTGAGTTGCGATTGGACCGCGACTCGACACTATTCTGGCGGTCCAACCGCAACTCAATCTGGTTTAACTGAAAATGCAGATTTTTAGAAGATGCCGGACCGGAGACGCCGCCGGCTCCTGGTTGAACCGGTCCGACTGGACAGTCCGGTCTGATTTTCAGAACATTGCTCTGACGTATCAACTTGGATCATTTATGCCCTAATGTCAGATGGCTTTATCATTGGATAAGCAAGATGCATGTATATGAATTAACTTAGTCTATTGTCCAAATTCTACAGTTTGAAAACTAAATAACAAATTTCCCTTCATTTACCTCAAACAATATTTTATCCTTGCAGTCGATGTTCTATTTGCGTTTCTTTCATCTGACTAACACATATTACTTCTGTTCTCTCAATGAGAAATTTCCTTTCATGCATCTGAAACAATATTTTATTCTTACAGTCAATGTTCTGCTAGGGGCTATTTGATGTAACAAAAATTAGTAGATTAAAATGTTTTAGGATTTTTTTTTTTTTAATTTAAAGTCTGAATATAACATAATTTAGTAGATTAAGATGTTTTAGATTGGTTTGTTTTTTAACTTATGTATGTTTATCAGATATAAACAAAAAACTAAAATATATGACTTTTATCATAATACAAAAACATCTTAATCATTATAATTTTCTTTTGTCAACAATACCCCTATTAAATTTATATAATTCCAATTTTAACAAAACTCTTATGCATTATGTTTTTTGATATTCTTTTAAATTTTTTTTTAATATTTCATTAAACAATATAATAACATAATTATTTATAATGTATATACATTTGTTTTGATTTGATTTTCATAAATTTGATAATGTTAATTGTTTAAAACATGTAAAATATAAATTATATTATATTTAATAAGGACAAATGTGTCAAAACACCAGTTTTAAGATGTTTACATATTTAAAAACAAATAACTCAATACTTATAATCAGACATTAAAAAAATAAAAAAAAACAAACATATGGATCAAATTTGTATATACAAACATATCCAACTAAAAGATATTTTTAGCTTTAAGATAAAATAACAAACACCACCTTAGAGTTTCTCTCATATGACTGACACATATTATTTATGTTATGTAAATTAAACGCCAAAACACTACCAAGACATTGACAAACAAGAGATACATTTTTATTACATATACTTGACTGGGGAAAAATTATTCACTGTAACTTAAAAGAAAAATTATATTAAACTCAATAGTTTATAAAACTATTAAAATATCTTTTAATATAGTAATTATATTGTATATATAAATAGTACGGGTATTTTTGAGCTTGTCATGTGTTTCTACAGAAGCCATGCAAATGTATTTGTTTAAAACTATATGATACATTCATGTCTTGTACATGCATGTCAACGATAGATCAAAGTACGAATAAATAAATAAATAAAAATAAATTTACATTACTTATAACTGGTAACCATCCATGTGAATCATGTGATCATTGGCAAGGTCCACTTGACTTGACTTGTTCGAGGAAATTACTATAAAAATTGACTTGGCATAAAGATGCATTATTGTTTATTTGATGAAAGATTGTTGGAGTTGCCGACTACTTCAGTATTAATGGGTAACGGAGATGCACTCGGAGGTCCCGCTGACCGGTCAGCGCCCCCGAGCCCATAGGCGGTTTTGGGCTTTTCCATGTATAACCGCTGTAGGATTTCTTTTAAGTTATTAATTCCTTTTTGGGTTGAGCTTAGGAATAAGAATCCTTATAAAACTAGATTTAATCTCTTAAACCTAGTATATAAACATACTTTTTTCTTGTTATAAGGGTTAGAGCAATTCATTCATTGTAAACGAGAGAGGTGAGGCATATTGCAATAATATTGACTCAGTTAGACGTAACCCACATTGGGTGAACCAGGGTAAATCGCGCGTATTATTTTCTTTGTTTACTGTTTGTTTTGTTTTACTATTATTATTTTGTTCCTGTTGTTGTCTCTATTTCGTTCAAAGATACCATATGATCATTGGCAATGTCCACTTGACTTGACTTGTTCGAGGAAATTACTATAAATATTGACTTTGTTTATTTGATGAAAGATACGATCAAGATATCAAGATGCCAGATAAAAATGCAGAATAAAACTTAATTTTTGGTAAATATTGGCATGGTTCTTGATCTTTTACCTCAATTATTATATTAGTCATTCTGTAGTAAAAATGTATTGATATTGAATTCATCATGACCACAGTTGAATTCATCTCATTCGATTAATATGACATTTTATAACTTAAATTCAATGCTATATATACATAATCCTAACAAATTGACATCATAACTTTCTTATTAGATTAATATGACATTTTATAACTTAAATTCAATGCTATATATACATAATCCTGACAAATTAACATCATAACATTCTTTTAAAGAATATATATATATATATATATAAAATATTATAATTTAAATGATCCTCCTGTGTTGTAGGTTTATTATTAAAACTGCTATAGAGGTTTATTAAAAAAAAAAAGGGTCATGGATTGTCTAAATCACAAAATGCAAATAGAACTTCAAAAGCATATACTTATCAAGCCAGATAATTTACATCTAAATCACAAAATGATAGAAATATAATGAACGAATTTTGTAACAAATAAAACTTACAATAGTTCAAACTTCTATTCCCAAATCTTCTCAAAAAAGCCAAATCTGAATGCGAGGAAGAGGAAAAAATTACCCGAAAACGCAAAAAGCTATTAACAAAATACAAAATTTAGACAGACCAGAAGAGGATATGAAGATATCTAGTGGACTTATACTAAAAGGAACCTTAAAATCAAGTTCTAGGCATCCTAAAAAGGCATGGAAACAGTGAATTAGCAAAGAGAAGCTACTGAAAGATAGCAAAAGAAAAGGAAGCGTATAATGGGCTGGGCACAAGCCCATGTTAATCAGATTTTAGAAAGAGCGGTGTTATTAAAGGGGAAATATACTATTAATGAAATTGAATGTTGTATTTAAAAATGACCTTGGATGGTCAAATGATTAAATAGGGACTCTTGAATATTTATCAAGAGTTCTTAAGTTTAATTCACTTTGATTACTAATATGAGTGACCGTTGGAGGTTTATCTGACAGTTAACTACAAGACTTCAATGATTAGTTGAGCTATGCGCAAGTTAATCCATATACCCTAATCACCAAAAAAAAAAAAAAAAAATGGAAACCCATGTGAAATGATGGAAATGATAAAGTTAATAGAGATATTTAGAAGAAAAAAATATTAATTATTAAAGGACAATTTTATAATGAAAAAAAATATATTTGTAAATTAAAATTTTAAAATAATTTTAATTATTATTAAGACTTAGAAAGAGATCAATTGGGACTTGAAGAACACGACTTTTTTGGAAAACTTTGCAGTTTGCAAGCCCACAGACTTTTAGCAATCGGGTCAGCTTGACTCTGAGAAGTAAGTCCATGCCCGAAATATCTTTTCTCAATATCATCCATTGTTTTATTCTCCCTTACTGAAGACTATTGATGAAAAACCAGAGAAGAACAGAGAAAACACATGATATCCAAAAAGCTGAAAAAGTGGAATCTGTTTATTTTGCATGAAGGTTAGTTACACAACCAGTACAGCTGTTATTATATAACATATCAAAACGCACCGTATTAGAAAACATTTCAATTCTTACAAATACACCATTACTCTATTATACTCAATATTCCCCCTTAAACTAACCTCTCTCAGTACCTGAAAACATTTCAATTCTTACAAATACACCCTTACTTTATTATACTCAATATTCCCCCTTAAACTAAACTCTCTCAGTACCTGAAAACATTTCAATTCTTACAAATACACCCTTACTTTATTATACTCAATATTCCCCCTTAAACTAAACTCTCTCAGTACCCGGAAAAACTTTATGCCAACTTCTCTCCTTAAGCAGTTTTCAGCTCTTACACAAACATCTTTACTCTATTTAAAACACTTTCTATCAACTTCTCTCCTTAAACAGGTCATACTTTGAAGACTGTTCATTCAAGTTNAGTAAGTTTTGCTCCAGATTTCGAAGAGATTTTTGAAAGTTAAAAATTTGGTGGCTGGGCAAAATGACAGTATTACCCTTTATGAAACGGAAATCACTAACGGTATAGAACGGAAAGTACTTATTTGTCGATTCCAAACCTTTTGGGTACCCATTTGTCGTTACGGAAAACCTTAGGTACTTGTTAGTCGTTCGGCCATAACATAATCACTAGACTTTGATCAAGTTCAAAAAAAAAAAAAATTAGTTGACGTATTTTATTTGTTTCAACATATAAGTGTTAACTATGAGATTGATTTTTAATGAATTTCTGAAAGGTGAAGGGTTGATTGATTAAAAAGAATTTAATTACCATAAACTTGGAAATATTAAGAAGGTAATTGATTAAACAGAAGCTGCATTATTTACAGTATGATTTATTATTCTACACAAAGCTACTTATTTATAACTGCCCTTTAAGCATGATATAGCCTTCACATTGGATCCTTGAAACTTTTGCTGTAAAGACATCAGTAAGTTCCAACACTTATTGGGTAGCCGCCGGCCCTTAGAAGTATCTAATTACAATTGCTAATGCATATGAGAGGAAGCGAATCAAACTTAATTTGTTTAGGAAGAAATAAGAATCAGAAATTACGTCCCTCTTAGCTGCCTGTATTATTTATATTTTCACCTCAATTAAAAATAATGTTTCTATAACTTTCACAATGAACAAGTTGACATAACATAGTTTAGGATATTGCTGTCCAGATAAAGAGAGCTCGGTTCGTGTTTCTTTTCAGTCCCAGTCCCTATATGGCATATTGATTTAATCATATGCAATATGCAGACTGTATACAATTTACTTGTTGCTGTAACTTGCCCCATAAAATTGTAAAAAATTAAGACGGCATTTGAAAATCGTGTTTTCTGACTCAGCTCTCAATGTACATTGCGACCGTGATTTTGTGATCATTTGAACTTCAGAGTGCCTTTATCCTTTGAAACATAATTTCAGTTATACTAGTCATTCTTTCTCTTCCTTGAAATCTTACTCAAATCATGGGTAACTTCTTCTCTTCTTCCTCCTCATGTGACGGCATTTTCTCTCGTTGCTTAGATTGCACTCTCACAAAAGCTGCTTACATTAGTGAGCTCAAAGATAATCTTGCTGCCTTGCAGACTGAGCACCAAAAATTAATTGAAGCAAGGAACGATGTGATGAGGAGGGTCAAAATTGCTGAAGAAGAACATGTTATGAAACGGCTGGACCAAGTGGATGGCTGGCTCTCGAGAGTGGATACCATGGGAACTGAAGTTGACAAACTAATGGAAGATAGATCTCGAGAAATCGAGAAATTATGTCTTGGTGCCTATTGTTCCATGAACTGCAAGTCAAGCTACAAGTTCGGGAGAAAAGTGGCGAAAAAGTTGCAAGATGTGGCCACTTTAAAAAGGGAAGGAGATATCATTGATATGGCTGAGAGGGTACCAAAAGATTCGGTGGATGAAATACCAATTGATCCAAAAATAATTGGTTTGCAATCGTTATTTGATAAAGTTTGGAGATGCCTTGAAAAAAAGCAAGTGGGAATTATAGGGCTATATGGCGCAGGAGGAGTTGGTAAAACTACACTGTTGACTCAGATCAACAACAACTTCTGCAACGAACGAAAAGATTTTGATGTTGTGATTTGGGTGGTGGTGTCTAAAGACCACCAAGTTGAGAAGATTCAAGAAAAGATTACGGAAAAGATAGGTTTGTCAAGCGAGTCGTGGAAAACAAAGTCTCCTTTACAAAGCTCAGGACTTAGTTCAAGATTTTGAGTAAGAAGAAATTTGTTTTATTATTGGATGACATTTGGGAGAGAGTTGATTTAACCAAAGTGGGAATCCCTCATCCAGATCCAAACAATGGATCAAAAATAGTTTTTACCACTCGTTTTGTTGAGGTTTGTGGCCATATGGAAGCTCATAAACATTTTAGAGTGGAGTTTTTGGAAAATGAAGAAGCATGGAAATTGTTTAAATCAAAGGTTGGAGAAGACACTCTTAACAATCATCCATGTGAAACCCCATTTCTAATTTAGTAATAGCATGAATTTTAATTAGTTATTTAATTCCCTTTCTATTTGATTTTATGGTATTATTGTAAGAAAGGGGTATTTTTGTGAAAGTTGTGTTAAGGGGTAAAAACGAAGAAATAAATCATGATGGGTTTGCATGATCAAGAGGGAAAAATTTGGACATTTTTGTAACGAAAAGTTTAGGTGGCGGGGCTAGATTGAAATTTAGAAATTTTGGGGGGTATATTATAATTTCAAAAAAATGTTTTGTTTAAAAGAAAAAGAAAACTGGGCAGTTCGCCCAAAGGGAGAAGAAAACGAGAGCAGAAGAAAGAAAGAAGAGAGGAGAGAAAGGAGGAAAAAAAAAAAAAAAAGGAGAGAAGAAAGAGTGGGTTCGGCCGAGAGATAGAGTGAGAAAGGAAGAGAAGAAAAAGATGAACAAAGAGAAAGGGAGAGGATATATTAGTTTTTGAGTCTGTGAACAGTGCATCATCAGATCGTGATTTGGAACTTGTTTGCCGTCCGATCGTTCTGATTTTTGGATATGTTGTTCATGAAACACAACTCTACATTCTGAACGGTGGAGATCGAAATCCAAGCACTGTAATAGACAGTCAATTATAGGATTAGAAGGGTGAGTGGTTTTAATGAAAACTTTCCTTAAAATTTCAGATCTATGGCTGCATGTTAATTTCTAGTATGTCATTTTTGTATTTTGATGAGGTTTGAGCTAAATGTGAAGCTTGCTTGGTTTATTTTTCTTTGCATGTTTTCGGACAGATTCTAGAGTGGTTGTTTTGAGTTTTTAAAATGAAATGAACTTGCTTGCTAATTGAACTTGCATGCATTTGGTTGTTTCAATAAACTGTGATGGTGGCTGCATATTTTGGTTGCATGCACTCGGCTGGACTGCATTTTGAGAGGTGCTTGAGTTATGTATTTGGACTAAATTTTGGTTGGTTGAATACGCTTGCATGCTTCCAGTTGGACTGTCTTTGAGAAAATTGATTTCCATGGTGTTTTAAAATGCTGGGAGTTAAGGCATTTTGCCTATTAAAACGTTAAAGAAATGACTGAGATTTGTGAGGTTGGTAATAATTTTCTCTGTAAAAAGGGGAAATAGGGTGCTTTTCGTCGTCAGTTTTGAAAGTGTATTTTAAAAACTTGCATTTTACCCCCTATTTTCCATGAAATCTCATACGTGGACATGATTTATCCTTATATAAAATATTCTTATATTATTATTATTATTATTATTGCTCTTGGGTTTAATTATAATTATAATGTGTTATATGAGTTTTGACTTTTAAAAGTGATTTTTTTGTTTATGATTTGTATCGGATATATGGTAAGCTCATGTGATGTTGAAATAATTTTCAATCTGGGTTAAACCATCAGATTCTGAAACATGTTTAGAAAATTGTCGTTTCACCCCTATATGTGATTTTGAATATTATGTCATATATGTATGATTTATAAGCACTTACGAAATATGCTCTTGACTTACATGTTACTTGAGATTATGCATGAGATTGTTATGGTGCTAAAACCACCCTACGAAGTACCCATCCCCCAGTTTCAGGCTCTGCCCACGCGATGCAGGATTCCGCTGGGTATTGAGATATTTGGTCTTCAGGCTCTGTGCATGCATATTGAGATATTTAGTGCTCTGCCTGGGCGTTGAGCTTGTCCGTCAGGTATTGAGATGGTTTTCTTCAAACTCTGCCTGCGCGATGATAGATCTTGCCGGGTATTGAGATGTTTTTCCCAGCTCTGCCTGTGTGTGGGATGCCCACTAGGTATCGAGATTTTTCCCCCAGGGTACTAGTTGCGGTGAGGGTTTTCTATTTTTAATATCATAATCAGTTTTAGAATGTTCAAAATCACATTCAGTTTTGAGTATCAATTATGCGCGATAGTCTCAATATGAGTTTTCAGAATATTAAGAGAGCCTTCAGTATTAGCCCCAGTTTCGAAATAAGATATTAGCTTATAGTTTTCAATAACAGTAAAAGCTACAGTATCCAATTTAAAGTTCAGCCATCAGCATAAAGTTTACAGTATTCCAAAATCAGTTATCAATGCATAATTTCAGAAAAATCAGTTTTCAATTTTATATCATCACAATAGTTATAAATTTAGGTACCAGATTTTGTCTTGTGAATCATGAGTGTTCATTAAATGATGGTTTGGATGTTTACAGCATGATTAGTAGAGTTGTTATTTTCAGAATCACATGCATGAGGAACTTTAGTATCAGTTTACTGTTTCGAAACATGATATCGGTTTAAAGTTTTTAGATACCAGCCTGCAGTTTTCAGTATCAGTTAATAGTTTCAGTTTTCAGTATATGATGGATAGTTTGCATTAGTTATATGAAACATTTGATGTTTGTAGCATGATTTATAGAAAGCATTGTCTTTAGAAGCATGAGCATTTACAGCTATTCTTTAAGTTCTCATAAAAGAGTTTTCAATATTTAGTGATGAGCTAGGATTCAGAAATTGTTGTCAGTTTAATTGATTATATTATAATACTTAGAACGATTGGAAATGAGTTATGCATGCATACAGGATGATCAGCTACCACCATATCATGTTCATAGAATCATGTTGTTTTCAGTATTTCATAAGGACCATTGCACACCATAACTTTTATTTGACGAATGTTTTGCAAACTTCCCCTTTTCCCCCACTCACTGAGTATTTCAGCTCACCCCTTTTCAAAAAATGTTTCCCCCCCACCCCCCCTCTCTCTCAGGTTTACAGGGAGATCGTGCCGAGCAATGAGTCACCGCTCAAGGTTGTGCCACTCATCGACATCGTTTTATGTGGGTTTCACATTTATGTCGTATTGCATTTTTGGACTTTCGTTTCAAAAGAAAACTCATGTTTTCCATCATGTATTTCGTTTTGTTTATGTTTTGGAATGTGTTGTATAAGCGGAAAATCTGATACCACAAATTTCCTTAACTCTTTTCTTTTGTAAAACGAAGGATGATGCATGTTTTTTTTTAGATGCTGGAAATGAAAATACTATGATGTTATTCAGGAAAAGTAGGTCTTCTAACAGGTTTCATAGTTTTTCTACATGACACGTCTCGGGTATCCGAGTCTTGTGGGAGCGCCCGGATCCTACGGGATGAGGAAATTCGGGACGGGTCGTGTTAACTTGGTATCAGAGCATGGTTTTCGATTTTTTTAGGGCATTTAAAAAAAAAAAAATTACGCATGCTAATTGTCCCTAAATGAAGTTTATTTCCGTCCATAAGTTTTTTTTTAGAAACAAATTTGTTTATATTTTATAGATATCAGCAGCAGTCAACGTGGCCAGCCTGCACGAAATCCGTGAGAGAATTATTAGTTCCTAGAGTGCTCAGGAGGGTGAGTGAGCCTAGGGAAGAGAGAGTAGAAGAGTCGAGTACCCGCAGGTCAGGACCTCAAGGACCTCAGGGATGCTGATAATCAAAATGATGGGGAAGGACCAATGAGTGAACAAAATGCAGGGCTCCAAGGTGATAGGGATAACATGGAGCAGACTATGGATAGGTTAGCTCAGCTGATGACTAGAGTAGTGCAGGAAAGGACACTTGGGTGTCAGGGAGAAGGAAAAACTATAGAGAGAGCAAGAAAATTAGGGGCAACAGACTTTGAGGGGACGAGAGATCCCACAGATGCCGACTCCTGGATGGATCAACTAGAGCAAGTATTTGGGATGATGGAGTGCACCGATGACCAAAAACTACGGTTCGCTGCCTTTCTACTTAAAGGGAGGGCTCGTCATTGGTGGAGATCGGTACAACTTAGATATCGGGATCCGACAACAATTACTTGGGCTAATTTCCGTCAAGAGTTCTTCGATCGTTATTTTCCTATGGTGTATCAGGACGCTAAGTAGAGTGAGTTTATCAAACTAACACAAGGAAATATGTCAGTGGAGGAATATTTGATTAAGTTTATTGAGTTATCCCGTTTTGCCCCACTTATGGTCGGAGATGAGAGAGCAAAATGTAGGAGATTTGAGGAGGGCCTCAGAGGTAGGATCAGAACAATAGTGGCCTCACACTGTTGCTCAGAGTT
Organism: Pistacia vera; assembly: GCF_008641045.1. Taxonomy (NCBI): domain Eukaryota; kingdom Viridiplantae; phylum Streptophyta; class Magnoliopsida; order Sapindales; family Anacardiaceae; genus Pistacia; species Pistacia vera. Next base: position 859,241 of record NW_022195500.1, read on the forward strand.
TGTGAAATTGACAGAGATAGTTATGAGAACTGAGAGTAATTTGGGAGAGCTTGATAAGAGAGAGCCACGAAGACCAAAACGTAATGACCGTGAGTGGGTAGTTGACGGCCCTAGTAATAGGAATCAGAAAAGAGAGGTTAGTTTTTCTAGGACTTCTGGTAGTCTAAGACAAGATCAGAGACAGGTTCGGGGTCAGTTGTCAGTGGGTAGTGATAATTGGAATAGAAGGTTCCAAGATAGTAGACAACCGAGTTTTGGTAGTAGTGGGGATCGAGTACAGTGCAACGAGTGTGGGAGATTTCATTATGGATAGTGTCGGGGAAGGTCCTCAGGTTGTTATCACTGTGGGCAAAGTGGTCATATCAAGAGGAATTGTCCTATTCTGATTCAAGGTGGTAATGTCACTCAAAGACCGGTTCAGGAGAGGTTTCAGGTTCAAGGGGCACAGGACAGTATTACAAATAGTAGTAGTGGGAACCAAAAGGGATTAGGGCGACCCCAAACTCAGGCTCGTGTGTTCAACTTGACACAACAAAATGCACAAGCCACTCCAATTGTGGACACGGGTATGTTGTCTAACTTTGAGCGTGAGGATCGTAATTTGATTAATTCTAATTTTACACATTCGATTGTTTTCTAAGCATGCCGACAAAGAGTTAGAGATTCTTTGGCGTGTAGATGGATGGTAGTCACCCTATAGGAAACTCTTTATTAATGAGGAGTGCGTACTGGAGAATGTGTTGCGAGACTTATAAAAGGACCCATATCCGTTTATTACTCATAGTAAATTTCGGGGACGAAATTCTTTTAAGGTGGGGAAGTTGTAAAACCCCATTTCTAATTTAGTAATAGCATGAATTTTAATTAGTTATTTAATTCCCTTTCTATTTGATTTTATGGTATTATTGTAAGAAAGAGGTATTTTTGTCAGTTTTTAAAGTTACGTTAAGGGGTGAAAACGAAGAAATAAATCATGATGGGTTTGCATGTATCAAGAGGGAAAAATTTGGACATTTTTGTAACGAAAAGCTTAGGTGGCGGGGCTAGATTGAAATTTAGAAATTTTGGGGGGTATATTATAATTTCAGAAAAATGTTTTGTTTAAAAGAAGAAGAAAATTGGGCAGTTCGCCCAAAGGAAGAAGAAGAAAACGAGAGCAGAAGAAAGAAAGAAGAGAGGAGAGAAAGTAGGAAAAAAAAAAAGGAGGGAAGAAAGAGTGGGTTCGGCTGAGAGTTAAGAGTGAGAGAGGAAGAGAAGAAAAAGGAAAGAACAAAGAGAAAGGGAGAGGATATATTAGTTTTTGAGTTTGTGAACAGTGCATCATCAGATCGTGATCTGGAACTTGTTTGCCGTCCGATCGTTCTGATTTTTGGATATGTTATTCATGAAACACAACTCTACATTCTGAACGGTGGAGATCGAAATCCAAGCACTGTAATAGGCAGTCAATTACACGATCTGAAATTTTAAGGAAAGTTTTCATTAAAACCACTCACCCTTCTAATCCTATAATTGACTGCCTATTACAGTGCTTGGATTTCGATCTCCACCGTTCAGAATGTAGAGTTGTGTTTCATGAACAACATATCCAAAAATCAGAACGATCGGACGGCAAACAAGTTCCAGATCACGATCTGATGATGCACTGTTCACAAACTCANAGGTTTCATAGTTTTTCTACATGACACGTCTCGGGTATCCGAGTCTTGTGGGAGCGCCCGGATCCTACGGGATGAGGAAATTCGGGACGGGTCGTGTTAACTTGGTATCAGAGCATGGTTTTCGATTTTTTTAGGGCATTTAAAAAAAAAAAAAATTACGCATGCTAATTGTCCCTAAATGAAGTTTATTTCCGTCCATAAGTTTTTTTTTAGAAACAAATTTGTTTATATTTTATAGATATCAGCAGCAGTCAACGTGGCCAGCCTGCACGAAATCCGTGAGAGAATTATTAGTTCCTAGAGTGCTCAGGAGGGTGAGTGAGCCTAGGGAAGAGAGAGTAGAAGAGTCGAGTACCCGCAGGTCAGGACCTCAAGGACCTCAGGGATGCTGATAATCAAAATGATGGGGAAGGACCAATGAGTGAACAAAATGCAGGGCTCCAAGGTGATAGGGATAACATGGAGCAGACTATGGATAGGTTAGCTCAGCTGATGACTAGAGTAGTGCAGGAAAGGACACTTGGGTGTCAGGGAGAAGGAAAAACTATAGAGAGAGCAAGAAAATTAGGGGCAACAGACTTTGAGGGGACGAGAGATCCCACAGATGCCGACTCCTGGATGGATCAACTAGAGCAAGTATTTGGGATGATGGAGTGCACCGATGACCAAAAACTACGGTTCGCTGCCTTTCTACTTAAAGGGAGGGCTCGTCATTGGTGGAGATCGGTACAACTTAGATATCGGGATCCGACAACAATTACTTGGGCTAATTTCCGTCAAGAGTTCTTCGATCGTTATTTTCCTATGGTGTATCAGGACGCTAAGTAGAGTGAGTTTATCAAACTAACACAAGGAAATATGTCAGTGGAGGAATATTTGATTAAGTTTATTGAGTTATCCCGTTTTGCCCCACTTATGGTCGGAGATGAGAGAGCAAAATGTAGGAGATTTGAGGAGGGCCTCAGAGGTAGGATCAGAACAATAGTGGCCTCACACTGTTGCTCAGAGTTTGTGAAATTGACAGAGATAGTTATGAGAACTGAGAGTAATTTGGGAGAGCTTGATAAGAGAGAGCCACGAAGACCAAAACGTAATGACCGTGAGTGGGTAGTTGACGGCCCTAGTAATAGGAATCAGAAAAGAGAGGTTAGTTTTTCTAGGACTTCTGGTAGTCTAAGACAAGATCAGAGACAGGTTCGGGGTCAGTTGTCAGTGGGTAGTGATAATTGGAATAGAAGGTTCCAAGATAGTAGACAACCGAGTTTTGGTAGTAGTGGGGATCGAGTACAGTGCAACGAGTGTGGGAGATTTCATTATGGATAGTGTCGGGGAAGGTCCTCAGGTTGTTATCACTGTGGGCAAAGTGGTCATATCAAGAGGAATTGTCCTATTCTGATTCAAGGTGGTAATGTCACTCAAAGACCGGTTCAGGAGAGGTTTCAGGTTCAAGGGGCACAGGACAGTATTACAAATAGTAGTAGTGGGAACCAAAAGGGATTAGGGCGACCCCAAACTCAGGCTCGTGTGTTCAACTTGACACAACAAAATGCACAAGCCACTCCAATTGTGGACACGGGTATGTTGTCTAACTTTGAGCGTGAGGATCGTAATTTGATTAATTCTAATTTTACACATTCGATTGTTTTCTAAGCATGCCGACAAAGAGTTAGAGATTCTTTGGCGTGTAGATGGATGGTAGTCACCCTATAGGAAACTCTTTATTAATGAGGAGTGCGTACTGGAGAATGTGTTGCGAGACTTATAAAAGGACCCATATCCGTTTATTACTCATAGTAAATTTCGGGGACGAAATTCTTTTAAGGTGGGGAAGTTGTAAAACCCCATTTCTAATTTAGTAATAGCATGAATTTTAATTAGTTATTTAATTCCCTTTCTATTTGATTTTATGGTATTATTGTAAGAAAGGGGTATTTTTGTGAAAGTTGTGTTAAGGGGTAAAAACGAAGAAATAAATCATGATGGGTTTGCATGATCAAGAGGGAAAAATTTGGACATTTTTGTAACGAAAAGTTTAGGTGGCGGGGCTAGATTGAAATTTAGAAATTTTGGGGGGTATATTATAATTTCAAAAAAATGTTTTGTTTAAAAGAAAAAGAAAACTGGGCAGTTCGCCCAAAGGGAGAAGAAAACGAGAGCAGAAGAAAGAAAGAAGAGAGGAGAGAAAGGAGGAAAAAAAAAAAAAAAAGGAGAGAAGAAAGAGTGGGTTCGGCCGAGAGATAGAGTGAGAAAGGAAGAGAAGAAAAAGATGAACAAAGAGAAAGGGAGAGGATATATTAGTTTTTGAGTCTGTGAACAGTGCATCATCAGATCGTGATTTGGAACTTGTTTGCCGTCCGATCGTTCTGATTTTTGGATATGTTGTTCATGAAACACAACTCTACATTCTGAACGGTGGAGATCGAAATCCAAGCACTGTAATAGACAGTCAATTATAGGATTAGAAGGGTGAGTGGTTTTAATGAAAACTTTCCTTAAAATTTCAGATCTATGGCTGCATGTTAATTTCTAGTATGCCATTTTTGTATTTTGATGAGGTTTGAGCTAAATGTGAAGCTTGCTTGGTTTATTTTTCTTTGCATGTTTTCGGACAGATTCTAGAGTGGTTGTTTTGAGTTTTTAAAATGAAATGAACTTGCTTGCTAATTGAACTTGCATGCATTTGGTTGTTTCAATAAACTATGATGGTGGCTGCATATTTTGGTTGCATGCACTCGACTGGACTGCATTTTGAGAGGTGCTTGAGTTATGTATTTGGACTAAATTTTGGTTGGTTGAATACGCTTACATGCTTCCAGTTGGACTATCTTTGAGAAAATTGATTTCCATGGTGTTTTAAAATGCTGGGAGTTAAGGTATTTTGCCTGTTAAAACGTTAAAGCAAGGATTGAGATTTGTGAGGTTGGTAATAATTTTCTCGGTAAAAAGGGGAAATGGGGTGCTTTTCATCAGTTTTGAAAGTGTATTTTAAAAACTCAAAACAACCACTCTAGAATCTGTCCGAAAACGTACAAAGAAACCCATGTGAGACTCGTTATGAATTAACCAATTGTGAGCTGTCACATCAAGGTTGTGAAAGAAAGTTTGTGAGAAAGAGTCGTTGATGTAGTATTGTTTTTTACTAATAGCTATATATAATGTACTAACAAATTAGGGGCTGTTTGTTTTACTTTTCCTATTCCTATCTTACCAAAATGCATTTTTGTTCCCTTATTCTCAAAATTCAATCATATTATATTCAACTCTTTAAACCCCTATAAGTTTATTAATTTAACTAAACACACCCAACAAAAAAAGTTTATAAATTGGAAAAAAACACCCCCACCCACCAGTATTTGCTAGACTATGGCCACCACCGCTGGAATGTGGTCGGAATCTGGCGTAATGGCGCACTACCAGCTGGATCTGGTCAGATCTGGCCATAGATTTGACATTTTTCAACTAGATCTACGGTGGATTTGGTCGAAAAATGTCATATCGGCACACGAATTACCAGATCCAGCCGATAGTGTGTCATTACGCTAGATTTCAACCATCGAAAAATAAACCAAGCAAGGTTCACATTTAGCTCAAACCTCATCAAAATACAAAAATGGCATACTAGAAATTAACATGTAAGCATAGATCTGAAATTTTAAGGAAAGTTTTCATTAAAACCACTCACCCTTTTAATCCTATAATTGACTGTCTATTACAGTGCTTGGATTTCGATCTCCACCATTCAGAATGTAGAGTTGTGTTTCATGAACAACATATCCAAAAATCAGAACGATCAGACAGCAAACGAGTTCCAGATCACGATCTGATGATGCATTGTTCACAGACTCAAAAACTAATATATCCTCTCCCTTTTTCTTTGTTCATCTTTTTCTTCTCTTCCTCTCTCACTCTATCTCTCGGCCGAACCCACTCTTTCTTCTCTCCCTTTTTTTTTTTTTCCTTCCTCCTTTCTCTCCTCTCTTCTTTCTTTCTTCTGCTCTCATTTTCTTCTTCTTCCTTTGGGCGAATTGCCCAGTTTTCTTCTTCTTCCTTTGGGCGAATTGCCCAGTTTTCTTCTTCTTTTAAACAAAACATTTTTCTGAAATTTATATGCCCCCCAAAATTTCTAAATTTCAATCTAGCCCCGCCCCTAAGCTTTTCGTTACAAAAATGTCCAAATTTTTCCCTCTTGATCACGCAAACCCATCATGATTTATTTCTTCGTTTTCACCCCTTAACGCAACTTTAAAAATTGACAAGAATACCCCTTTCTGACAATAATTCCATAAAATCAAATAGAAAAGGAATTAAATAACTAATTAAAATTCATGCTATTACTAAATTAGAAATGGGGTTTTACAATCCAGGTATTCTTGAATTGGCCAGAATTGTAGCCAAAGAGTGTGGTGGTTTACCGCTTGCACTCATTACTATTGGTAGAGCAATGGCTTTCGAGAAGACACCTGAAGAATGGAGCTATGCCATTCAAGTCCTACAGAGATCAGCCTCTGAATTTCCAGGTATGAATGAAGTGTATCCTCGTTTAAAGTTTACTTACAACAGTTTGCCGAACGACAAAGTTAGATCTTGTTTCTTATACTGTAGTTTGTTTTCCGAAGACTTTAATGTTGATAAAAGGGACTTAATATATTGTTGGATAGGTGAGGGATTTTTAGATGAATATGAGGGAATTGGAGCTCGAAATCAAGGATACCACTTTATTGGTATTCTTCTTAATGCATGTTTATTGGAAGAAGTATCCGGTGTTGGTGATAGCGTGAAAATGCATGATGTGATACGTGATATGGCTTTGTGGATAGCATGTGAAGTTGAGAAGGAGAAGGAAAACTTTTTGGTCCATGCAGGTGCCAGACTAACAGAAGCACCAAGGGCTGACAAATGGATAGGGGTGAGAAGGATATCATTAATGAAAAATCAAATAGAGAACCTATCAGAAGTTCCTACATGCCCTCGCCTCCTCACATTGTTTCTGAAGGACAATAGATTGAAGATGATAAATAATGACTTCTTTCAATCTATGTCTTCTCTAACAATTTTAGATCTTTCATTTAATCCTCTCACCAAGTTAGCATCAGGAATCTCAAAGTTGGTTTCACTACAACATCTTGATATCTCAAGGACTCAATTAGAAGAGTTGCCAAAAGAGTTAAAGGCTTTGGTTAATCTTAAATGTTTGAACTTGGACTACACGTTTGATCTTCATAAAATTCCGCGTAAATTAATATCTAAGTTTTCAATGTTACGCGTATTGAGAATGTTCAATTGTGGTCCTTTCGGTCTATTTGTTCATGATATTAGTGAAGATAGCATTTTGTTTGGTGGAAATGAATTTTTGGTGGAGGAATTGCTTTGTTTGGAAGTTTTGAATGTGCTAAGCATTGACTTACGCAGTTACTCTGCACTCCAAAAATTTTTTAGTTCCCTTAATTTACATAACTTGATCGAATCTCTAAGGCTTCAATGTTTAGAGAATATTAAGTCCCTTAATGTTTGCTCATTAGCAACTATGAAGCATCTCGATACTCTACACTTTTTAAATTGTGAAGATTTGGAAGAGGTGAAGATTGACTTTATGTGTAAAGTCCAAGAGATACGAGAACCTCATGGTTTTCAAAACCTCCAGTCAGTACGGTTATGGTCTTGCTTTAAATTGAAGGACTTGACGTTGGTTATTCTTGCTCCCAATCTCAGGTCTTTGGATGTTTCTGATTGCTCTGATATGGAAGAAATAATTGAAATCTCAAAGTTTGGTGAAGTTCAACGGATGATGGGAAACTTGAACCCATTGGCAAAAGTCAAAGTGTTTACGCTAGAAGTACTGCCAAAATTGAAGAGCATCCACCGGAATGCCTTGTCTTTCCCATTTCTGCAGCAAATGAATATATCTGAATGTCCACTACTTAAGAAGCTTCCACTTGATTCCAGTCGCGCAATCACAGACAAACATGAATTTGTTATCAGAGGAGATTAACATTGGTGGGAAGAGTTGGAATGGGAGGATGAAGCTACTCTAAACGTTTTTCTACCCTTTTTCCAGATCATTGACGATTAACAGGCATCAACATGAATGTGGAAAGCCTGAAGCAGAACTTGGATGTGTACGTAATTATGTATTTTGATTTAAAACCTTTTAATTTGTTCGTATTGTTGACACTTTTTTTCTTGCATGATGTTAACTTTTTCCAGATTTGCTTTGTTTGACGGGAAGCTCGGTAGATTCTTGAAATATTATCTGATGAAGGGTCAAGATTCATTCAATAACTGTAATACCCCGTATTTTATAAGTTGTTTCATTAAACTTTTTTGGTGTTAAAATGTAAGAATTTGAAAGTTTTTAGAAAATAGAGTATAATAGCTGAAACTATAGGGGATTAAAGCGACATTTGTCAAGATATTTTTTGTGAATTGAACGTTTTACCCACCCTGTTAGGGACCCGCACCGCCCCGTCCCAAATGAGGTAAGGATTCCCCGAAATAGTCAGGATGGGCAAAGGAAATTCCCCGACTTGGAGCACAAGGGTAGGTTGGGGACAAGGACCCCATTCTCCGGCGCTTCCCATGCCCATGCCCATCCCTAAACCAAAGACGAGATTGTTAGATTGGTCTATGATCATATTTCAAACTCTTTTCACTCTGTCTATGATTCGGTTGGATTTCCTTTTGCAAAACTAGATCAACAAACTTCTGTTTATTTTGTTTCCTGAAAATAAAAATAGCAACAGTAATAGTAATAATATTAGTGATAATGAATAATAGTAATTTTCATTCCATTTTAGAAAATAAAATATCTGTCTAAGAGCAACTTATTTAGTTTCCTTAAAAGAATGGTATTTTTTCTACACCTCGTATAATATCAAGCTTATCTCCTCAAATATAAAAATTGAAGCATTATTGCCAACCAATATCCTAAATTAAAGAAATAGCGAAGAGATTAATTGACAACATCAAGGACCAGCTTTCGTGACTTGAGAACTGACCATCTCAAGCATCGATAGAAAGCTGCTTGAAGAAGAGCGAGTGACAGCACAAATATCCACTTAAATCCTATCTGCAGGTTTTTAAACCCAAATGAAGTTAGAACTGTATAAAGGCATTTGAACTTTGAAGTACAATCATAAATTCCTCATCTCAACTCCCATCTAATATAATGTTGTAATTACAGTATTATCGACTCAAAGGATGTGGTTGTGCACCACCCAAGATGAAGGATTTGAAGAGAAATGAATCACTATTTTCATTAAGGATATATCCCTTTCAGCATTTTGGGCATTGCTATTGCCCCACCAGGAAAGTAAGGATTATAGTGCAGCCCTTCTCGAATCTACAACGACAATTGCAAGACAGAACAAGAGATTTACATTTACACGTTTAGAACCAAAGAGCAAGCCAATCATGTAAATGCTTAAAATGATATATTGAAGAACTTTTAAGTTTGACAATTCAGTACAGAATACACTGAAGAACTTAGAAGTTAGAACAATGTTTTACATATTTTTAGCAGGCATAACTGCTTTATCTGTTTTCTCTGCATTCTCACAGACAAGGTTTGGCTCATATTAATTATAAATTGATTGTTAATTTTTAACAAAGCTCTGATCATTTTCTGTTAATTCAGAGTTACAACGAGTTTTTTTTCTCCTTTTATATCCCTTGTGGCAGAAACCAAGATTCCAAAATTCCAATCCATTCAAGGTGTGACATAACATCTTTTACTTTCTCAAGGAATTTAGCGTGGCCAGAAATCTCAATAAATGTATTTTCAGCAACATAATCATTTGAAAATCTAAACAATATCATCACTTTGAACAGAAACAAAGGACTGAAATTCAGAAATTTCATAAACCAGTAAATCCTCTTACTAACTATAGTAGTGATTGAACATTATATTTTCTATTTGCTGAAAAAATTGTAGGTAAGCTGAGAAGTAGATAATACCGAGACACCAGCTGGAGGATCACAATAACCAGTTAGAAGAGCAAACACATAGTTCTGACCGTTATGACGGGCCTGAAAAGATATGGTGTTAGACACATCAGGATAAATGATTGCTTCATTTCTAGTCATCAATTCAGTAAATTGTTAATACCTGTGTGATAAGACTTAAATCGGGAGGATATCCACACCACACCACCCCCCCCCCCCCCCCCCCCCCCCCCCCCCCCCCCCCCCCCCCCAACCACAAATAGCAAATCTGGCTGCTTGTTCATTTGCATATGGTTGAGGAAAACGATCACTTAGCTTGCCACACCCACAAGATCACGAAACGATATCAATGACATAGAGTGGCAAGATGCACTAACTTGCTGATAGACTTGGTGACCCCTACGAATCCTGCTCACAGATAGCTGCCATTGCCTATCTAGAGATGTACTCGATCTCTAGAGCTCGAATGCTTAACGGTAAACCATAGCATTCTAGATTTAGCAGATATGGTGAATCTCCATATACTATCTTTGAAAAATTGTGGTTTTACAGGAGCTAAAGTTTGACAATAAATTACTTGCATCTAAATGTTTCAGCAGACTTTCCGCTGTTCATATTGCGTCTTGCTATAACTTGAGGGAGTTGACATGGCTTATTCTTGTTCGGAACCTAAAGATACTTGAGGTATCAAGTTGCCATGACAGGAAGAAATAATCAGTGAAAGGAAACTTCGCAGCCAATATTGTTTCCACATATGCTTCCTTAATATATCTTGATTCTTGACCTCTGGTGTTCTGCAGCCAATTACTATTTATACATTTTGGAGTTCTGACGACAAATTATCTCTAAAAAAGTGTTTTAATTGTGCCATCTGATTTTCCATCAGTGAATATACTTAGAAGATTTTATAATTTCATTAGGAAACTTAATCGCAGCAGCAAGAAACTTGTTGCTCCTCGCAACTTTTTCAATAGATCCACTGTATGACTGTATGAACATCTGATACTAACATCCCAGTTACGGCCTCAACTTCTGATTGAATTAATGGAGGGAAATGTACTTGTCCATGACATTGCAGATCCGTGGAAACAATTTACTGAAACTTGCAGTGGATACTATCAAGTGTTTGATGAAATTAAATTTTCAGAATTACTATAATGGACAAAGAAGCATCGATCAGTAATTTCTACTTGAGTTAAGGCCTGACATTCTTTGGAGCTAAAACTTTTATTTCCTCAATTCAGAAGTTATTCTTTTAACATACATTTAGATTCCTTCCTCAAAACAAAAGAAGTTACATATTTTTTACTTACAATGATTCATTGATCAATTCACACTCTTCATCTTATGATTCCATCTCCTCTACTCTAAAGCAAAAGAAGTTATATATTCTATACTTAAATAATTCATACTAGCTGCACTTTTTGTTAACTTCTCTTGTAGCTTTCTTTCTCCCTCTTTCCTTCTATCTATACAAGATGGCCTCAAAAGTTAGACCAGAACAATTTAATTGTAACTCACCTCACTGGTTTGGACGACAGCAACATCAAGTTCTTGACAGCGTTTTCTTCTTTCAGGTAAATGAATTATTTAGTTATATATATATATATATATTTTTTTTTTTTTTCCAAAATTGTTGAATAAGCTAGAATCATCTTTTGTTTTCCTTCTTGTAAGCCTTTTTTTTTTTTAATCCCTAATTTAATTTCCTGTTATTAAAATAGTTGAAATATATGGATCATATTAGTGCAGGTTTGAACAACGAAATCAAGTCGTTGAGTGCATCTTTTGTCCCAGGTAAATACAAGTTACTTTAAAACGAAAATAATGTAAAATAGAACTTATTGTAAGATATGTACTTGTAGATTACATTTACAACATTATTTAAGATTATCAAATTTTATGTCTTTTGAAAAACATTTTAAATGTTAAGCATCACCATATATAGGAACCTCATCATATGAAAAATCTGGGCTGTACTCAAGCTCTCTGTCTTCAATACCTAAAGGATTTTCAGCTCCTTGTTAGATCTCTTACAACAATGAAATGTCTAGACACTAGAGACACTATATGTTTGTAAATGTGAGGATGTGATATTAGGATTTGCTTAGCTGCTAAATTTTTTTTATTATTATTTTTTAAATCTCATCTAAATTGATTCTTTTCTAATGACTTCTAAAATTTTGGTCCTGACACCATTTAGAGATGGCAATGGACCCGATATTTTTAGGTACCCGACTCGAAAGGGACGGACTTTACCCGCGGTTAGCGGGCTTGGGCCTGGCTTGATTTTAAGGCCCGACCTCATATACGGGCCGGGCACGGGTATACCTTTAGGCCCGGCCCGACCCCAAAAATTTTAGTATTAATTTAACCTTATACTTTATATTTAATTACAATATTATCCTACATATATATATATATCCATTTTTTCCAAACCCTAACCTCAATTTTCATCCCATATTGAAGGTTTAACATGTTAAAATTGCCTTTAAATGAGTTAGATGGGTTTGGTTCAACTTATAAAAGTGAATTTCATCATAACATATTATGCACAGCTGAAAAGTTAGTATAATCAAATATTATGGAGTTTTAATTGCTCACTTATTGCTTAAATTATTTGTGGAAATAGCTTCAATTAATATTTAAAAACTATTTCTAAAATTTAAAATATTAAAAAAATTTAAAATTTATTAATATTTAAAAATAAACATTATTAAAAAAGGCGGGCTTGGGCCGGACTTGTGGTTATAAAAAACCCGTCGGGCCAGGCTTAGGCTTTGCTTATCATACCCATAATGGGCTCGGGATGGGCTTAGGCCTGTGTCATGAGATTGGGTTTGGGCCTAGACTAAGGAGTACCTGGTCCCGGCCCGGCCCATTGCCATCACTAGCACCATCTAGGATTTCTTGAGTGTTATGAGCAGAACCAATATCCACTCAAGGTTCCTCATGTTAATTACCGCCTTAATTCCTGAGTTTCATAACAGAGCCCAGAACTGTTGAGTAATTATAGCATTCAGATTGTCAATGCAAACACTAGAAAACTTTGGTCATAGAATGTTAGTCAAGGACCAAGGAAAAGTCGTTATTTTATTTCTTTGGGATTTCTAGTTCTAATTACAAGAATTAATCAGAGGAAAAGTCAAATATTGGGGCTCGTAGGAGCAGGGGAGAAAGACACGTGGCGACGCGTGTATGGGTATATCACCGTTCAAAACGAGCGGTTTAGAACTGGTGGAGTGGCCTAGTGGGCCCGTGTTATTCTTTGCCCTTTAAACGCATGTTATTGGGCAGTTTAGGAAGATGCCTAATTATCTTTAACCCTCATTTTAAATCTATTATTTTGTTTGGATAAATTTAACTTTAATTTAAATTTTCCGGCCAAATTCCGTCGATAGGTGCCAGAATATGACACTGCAAGTGGTGGGAGTGTTTTTGTCATTTTATATATTAGTGTCTTTAATTAAATTAGTAAACCTAAAGGTTTTTTCATAAATTTTTAAAGTTTATCTCGTAAAATTCCACTATCCAACAATCCAATACTATCCTTAAAATCCTATCCAAAATAATTAACTAAACGCACCCATAATTTTTAAAGATACTTACATTCTATTTTATTTTTAACATGTAATCTTTCATAAATTCTAATCCTAAATTTTCATAACCTAATATTAAATTATTATTTTTTATGTTCAGAGAAGGGGAGAGAGAGAGAGAGAGAGAGAGAAAGAGAGAGAGAAGAAGAAGAAGAAAGAGAAGAGGCGGAGAAGATGGAAAGAAAAAGAAGATAATAAAGAAATAAAGAGAAAAAAGTGAGGGAGTTTATAAAACATAAAAAGTCAAAATTACATCGGGTGCGTTTGGTTTAGTATTTTGGATAGGATTTTAAGGGTAGTATTGGGTTATTGGATATGGGAGTATTACGAGGTAAATTTTAAAAATTTATAAAAAAGCCCTTAGGTTTACTAATTTAACTAAAGACCCTAACATGTAAAATGACAAAAACACCCCCACCACTGCAGTGTCAGATTCCGGCCACCACCGCCGGAATCTGACCGGAAAATTTCGTTACGGCACAGACTTGTCGGATCTGTGCCGTAACACATCGTTATGGCCTTTTTGTTCCGGCTAGATCCATGGTAGATCTGGCCGAAAAGGCCAGATCTATGGTTTGTTTTGGCCGTCGACGCCGGAAAAGGCCAAACGACGGCCATCTTTGGCCGTCAGCGACGGCCAAAGATGTGGCGTCGTTTTCGATCGACGACGCCAAGATTTGGCCGTCGTTGACCGTCAACGACGGCCATTTCTTTGGCCGTCGCTGACGGCCAATCTGGCCTTTTCCGGCCAGATCCGTTGTGGATCTGGCCGAAAAGGCCACAGCGGTGACTTCCGGCCATTTCTGGTCGGAAGTTTGGCCGTTGTACAGATTCCGGCTATCACCGACGTGGTTGCCGGATCTGACAAGTTGGGTTGATGGGGGTGTTTTTGTTAATTTTAAACTTTTTTTTCAGGGGGTATTTAGTGAAATTAACCTTATGGGGTTAAAATGTAATTAAAAAAATATAGGTAATATTTTGAGAATATTGTACCAAACGCGATTTGAAAAATAGGATCCAGAATAGGGATAAAAATATTAAACCAAACGCATCATCAATATCATTATTTCTTCAAATGGATTTATATAGATCGGTTGGAAAATGGTTTTTTGTCGTTTTCAAACTTTTAGGTAATAAATTGCATTAGGGCAAAGTTTGGGTGGGAGGATGTTCGCCTTTTTTATTAAAACCCTTATATTTTAAAAAATTTATGAAAAGAAAACGTAACATTTTTGTTAAATCATAATAAATTTATTAAGTTTAACAAGTAAATTGACTACTTTATCTCCCAAAGTTAGCACTTTTATATTCAAAATACAATAACATAATCACTAGACTTTGATCAAGTTCAAAAAGAAAAATTACCTGACGTATTTTATTTGTTTCAACAATAAGTGTTTACTATGAGATTGATTTTAATGATTTCTGAAAGGTGAAGGGTTGATTGATTAAAAAGAATTTAATTACCATAAACTTGGAAATATTAAGAAGGTAATTGATTAAACAGAAGCTGCATTATTTACAGTATGATTTATTATCACACAAAGCTACTTATTTATAACTGCCCTTTAAGCATGATATAGCCTTCACGTTGGGTCCTTGAAACTTTTGCGGTAAAGACATCAGTAAGTTCCAACACTTATTGGGTAGCCGCCGGCCCTTAGAAGTATCTAATTACAATTGCCAATGCATGTGAAAGGAAGCAAATCAAACTTAATTTGTTAGAAGAAATAAGATCAGACTTTCGTCCCTCTCAGCTGCCTGTATTATTTATATTTTCACCTCAATTAAAATACTGTTTCTCTAACTTTCACAATAAAAAATTGACATAAAATAGTTTAGGATATTGCTGTCCAGATAAAGGGGGCATATTGATTTATTCATATGCAATATGCAGACTGTATATATTTCTTTGTTGCCTTAACTTGCCCCATAAGACGGCATTTGAAAATCGTGTTTTCTGACTCGCTCTTAATGAACAGAAGACACAAAAAATAGCAATATTTTATGTATCAATATTATCATTAAAAGAATGTACATTGCAACCGTGATTTTGTGATCATTTGAACTTCAGAGTGCCTTTATCCTTTGAAACATAATTTCAGTTATACTAGTCATTCTTCTCTTCCTTGAAATCTTACTCAAATCATGGGTAACTTCTTCTCTTCTTCCTCCTCATGTGACGGCATTTTCTCTCGTTGCTTAGATTGCACTCTCACACAAATGCTTACATTAGTGAGCTCAAAGAATATCTTGCTGCCTCGCAGACTGAGCACCAAAAATTAATTGAAGCACGGAACGATGTGATGAGAGGTCAAAATTGCTGAAGAAGACATGTTTGAAACGGCTGGACCAGTGGATGGCTGGCTCTCGAGAGTGGATACCATGGGAACTGAAGTTGACAACTAATGGAAGATAGATCTCGAGAAATTGAGAAATTATGTCTCGGTGACTATTTCCATGAACTGCAAGTCAAACTACAAGTTCGGGAGACAAGTGCGAAAAATTTGCAAGATTGCCACTTTAAAAAGGAAGGAGATATCATTGATATGGCTGAGAGGGTACCAAAAGATTCGGTGGATGAAATACCAATTGATCCAAAAATAATTGGTTGCAATCGTTATTTGATAAAGTTTGGAGATGCCTTGGAGAAAACAAGTGGGAATTATAGGGCTATATGGCGCAGGAGGAGTGGTAAAACTACACTATTGAATCAGATCAACAACAACTTCTGCAACGAACGAAATGATTTTGATGTTGTGATCTGGGTAGTGGTGTCTAAAGACCACCAAGTTGAGAAGATTCAAGAAGAGATTGCGGAAAAAGATAGGTTTGTCAAGCGAGTCGTGGAAGAAAAAAAGTCTCCTTTACAAAGCTCAGGACTTGTTCAAGATTTTGAGGATCAAAAATAGTTTTTACCACTCGTTCTGTTGAGGTTTGTGGCCATATGGAAGCTCATAAACATTTTAGAGTGGAGTTTTTGGAAAATGAGCAAGCATGGAAATTGTTTAAATCAAAGGTCGGAGAAAACACTCTTAACAATCATCCAGGTATTCTTGAATTGGCCAAAATTGTAGCCAAAGAGTGTGGTGGTTTACCGCTTGCACTCATTACTATTGGCAGAGCAATGGCTTTCAAGAAGACACCAGAAGAATGGAGATATGCCATTCAAGTTCTAAAGAGATCAGCCTCTGAGTTTCCAGGTATGAATGAAGTGTATCCTCGTTTAAAGTTTACTTACGACAGTTTGCCGAACGACAAAGTTAGATCTTGTTTCTTATACAGTTATACTGTAGTTTATTATCTGAAGACTTTATTGTTCGTAAAGGGAACTTAATAGATTGTTGGATAGGTGAGGGATTTTTAGATGAATATGAGGGAATTGAAGCTCGAAATCAAGGATACCACTTTATTGGTATTCTTCTTAATGCATGTTTATTGGAAGAAGTATCCGGTGTTGATGATAGAGTGAAAATGCATGATGTGATACGTGATATGGCTTTGTGGATAGCATGTAAAGTTGAGAAGGAGAAGGAGAACTTTTTGGTCCATGCAGGTGCCAGACTAAAAGAAGCACCAAAGGCTGACAAATGGACGGGTGAGAAGGATATCTTTAATGAAAAATCAAATAAAGAACCTATCAGAGGTTCCTACATGCCCTCGCCTCCTCACATTGTTTCTGAATTCCAATAGGTTGAAGACGATAAATAATGACTTCTTTCAATCCATGTCTTCTATAAAACTTTTATATCTTTCATGTAATCCTCTCACCAAGTTACCATCAGGAATCTCGAAGTTGGTTTCACTACAACATCTTGATCTCTCAGGGACTAAATTAGAAGAGTTGCCAAAAGAGTTAAAGGCTTTGGTTAATCTTAAATGTTTGAACTTGAGCGGCACAGATCATCTTCGTACAATTCCGCGTAAATTGATATCTGAGTTTTCAATGCTACGAGTATTGAGAATGTTCTATTGTGGTTCTTTCAGTGAAGTTATTGAAGATAGCATTTTGTTTGGTGGAAATGAATTTTTGGTGGAGGAATTGCTTTGTTTGGAAGTTTTGAACGTGCTAAGCATTGACTTACGGAGTAACTCTGCACTCCAAAAATTTTTTAGCGCCCATAGGTTACATAACTTGATCGACCGTCTGGGGCTTCGACGTTTAAAGAATATTAAGTCCCTAAATGTTTGTTCTTTAGCAACTATGAAGCATCTCGATACTCTAGCCATTTCAGATTGTGAAAATTTGGAAGAGGTGAAGATTGACTTTATATGTAAAGTCCAAGATATACGAGAACCTCACGGTTTTCAAAACCTCCGGTCAGTAGCTTTAGTGTTGTTGATGCTGGATTCTAATACCAACTAACCGACATGTGCGCAACGTTGATTAGTCAAGAAACACACGTGATTATGGATAGAGAATACGAAATAAATGCAATGAGAGCTTTTAAAGTGGTTCGGATGCTAAGGTAGCAAGTCCTACGTCCACTGATTTGTATTAATATGGTCAGTCAGGTCGCAAAAGAGGACTGACTTACAAATGATTGGGGGAAGTAAATATACAGTTTCTCGAGAGAGAGAGAGTTCAAGTGTAAAACTAGCCGAATCCCCCTAATGAAGGGGTCTTCCTCTTTTTATATCAAGTTGAATGCGTGTAATCATCATTAAATCCTTGGGTTGGTGTGAATGTCAGGACATAATCCGGCTTTACGTCTCATTGCCCATTTCCCAAGCTGATTTCACGCGATTTGGAGCAGGGAAACGGACACGTGGGAGCTCCACGGCGCTTGGCAGGCTTGACGTGCGCTTACCGTTCTGACGGGAGCAGGTCACGCTTCATCATGTGACTCCACGTCAGCCCTTGATTTCCCAGGCATAACAGAAGTCCCCTAGTTTTTAAGGTTTGAGGATCGAACCTTGGAAACTAAGTCATGCCGCGATTGGAGGTTCTGGTCACTTCGACCTGAATGGGAGAAGCTCGGGACAAGGCCTTTAGCGAACACGACCTCACACAATTCTTTGCCTAAACGACGTGACAATCATCATCCTAGCGACCTGGATTC
The DNA here is from genome assembly GCF_008641045.1 of Pistacia vera. Taxonomy (NCBI): domain Eukaryota; kingdom Viridiplantae; phylum Streptophyta; class Magnoliopsida; order Sapindales; family Anacardiaceae; genus Pistacia; species Pistacia vera. The sequence goes on from NW_022195500.1 coordinate 877,505, forward strand.
GTCGGACGTTCCTTTCCGTGCCTTAGGGTTGGAGATTCAATGAACCTGTTTCTGCGCTGTCAGGCGCTCTGCACGTGTTAAAGCGTCTGGCAGGCGCATTAAATGCGATGTGTGCTGATTCGGCGTCGTTTTGACAGCATTAATTGCACGATGCATTTGAAACGACGACCCTTATCACGGAATTTAATGCGACGTGGGGCGCATTTAATGCGGAGAGAGAGAGAAGGCTGTCGTTTTGGTTCCGAGAGGTGGTAACCGTCGATTCGCAGTCCATATAAAAGCTCACATTTTTCAGATGACGCCACCAAAATCCCTTTTGCCTCGAGTGACAAGCCTTTGCAAACCGGAAGTTCTTCTTTTCTGATTGGCGCCTCTCAGATATCTGAAACAAGATTCGGCCTTGGTCACGCGTCCCAGAAGGTAAGATCCTTTTTCTTCTTCCTTTTTGTTTGGTCGGTGGCCAATGGCGTTGGGTCTCCTGGTGTTTCACCAAAGGCACGACGCCGTCGTCGGATTCGAGCCGTGGATGGCGGCTCGAGTTACTGTTAGGGTTTAAGGAATTTGTCCCATGCCGCCGCACGGGACAACATGCGAAGGCTAAAATGACCGTGTCTGTCGGTGTTGCAGACTCTGGAATGGAACCGTCAATGTCCAGACCCAAGGAAGGAACCAGCTCATCCTCGCGGGACGTTCCCGCGGACGCATCCCTTGATGTCTTCTCAGTTCTCACCCGAGAAGAGTTTGATAAGATTAAAAAGCAGTACGACGTCCGCGCAGAGGTGTTCCTCGACAACACCCCGTCGTCACGGCATCCTTCAGATGGCCTTGCTGCGATCTCCGAAGAGATCTTCAAGGGTGGAGGGATGATTCCCTTCCATCCTTTAATCAGGTCGGTCCTGGATCACTTCGGGATCGCACTGATGCAGCTGACACCAAACGCGTATGTCATCGCCGTCGCGATGTACATCGCGTGCTGCGAGGGTGGCTTGGGCGAGCCAACGGCGGTGGAACTCGGTATCGCCTACTATCTTAAAAAGAGTAGGGACAAGGATTCGTATTACTTGTTCCGGCGACCTACCATCGCCGATGGGATACATAGCTATCCCAGCAACGCGGGGGCCTACGAGATAAAATTCTTCTTTTTCTACTGTGACGGCTACTGCCGCTTTCAGAAACCAAATAGGTTCTTCTTCGTTAGGTTCATTGTCTGTTCGCATGCTTTATAATAATGACCTGCTTTCTTCTTTTGCAGTTAATAGAACGACCAGCCAAGACCTGCTTAACGACCCGGATAGGCTCCTGTCTTTTAGAGTCCTTCCCAAGGAAAGCCGGGATGCGAGGAAGCTCGTGACAATCGCGAACTTGCGAAAGTACGGTTTTATCAGTAACAACGCGTCTTTAGAGCCCCTATAAGGTAAGTTACACTGATTTCCTTCTGGTCGCAGAATAATTTTGTTTACTAATGTACTTGCATGCAGCAACTATGCCTCCGAAGGAGTCCGAGCAGCCTCGCCGAGCACCGTTCGTCTTCCCTCGATCGAGGAGAGAGAGAGCGGCCGAAGCTGCTCGTCCCATTCTGGCACAACCGGTGCGAACAGCCGCGTCTTCCCAGCCCCGTCCTGTGCAAGAAGCGACCAGGACAGAACAGGTCGTTCAGGCACCACCTACTTGCCCAAGGCGGAAGGCTCCAGCCCAGAGGTCAAAGAAGAGGAAGCAAATTCAGGTCGACGAGTCAGAGACCGAATCTGAGGAAGAACCTTTGAGGTCGCGACAGGACTCAAGGAGGTCAGGCAAGGAATCCGTGAGTGAGGCGATCGCTGCCGACAAGGCGAAGGACGCACCAGTGCTGGACTCATTGGGGAGTCTGCCCGAATACCTGCAGCCGATAGTCTATTCTCTACTCGAGTGTGGCCTATCGGAGTCGTATGATGAGTTCGCTGATACGGGCGACGACCTGATGACCACGTCGTTCCAGCATCTAAGCAAGGTAAGCGAACTGCTCTTAAAGTTGCCCGTCTTTATCCTAATTCTTTATTCTAACACTTCTTGTTCGCAGGCCTTGCTTGCGATGAGGATGTCTATGAAGAAGACTTGACTGGGGGCCGCGAAGGGGACAAGCGACCTAAAGGAGGAGGTAGCAAAGCTTAAACAGAGCCTGGAGTCCGTCGAAGTGGAGAGAACGCAAGCGTTCAAAGCGGCGAACAGGTACCTGAACCAAAAAGATGCTACTTTGCGGACAGTAGACTTCCAAAAGGCGGAGCTTGAGCGACGTGTGGAGGAAGTGAAGGAGCTCAGAGGACAACTGCTAGGCTCTCCAAGGAGGTCGGAGAGAAGGACCAGCAGCTCCAGATGACCTCCGCATGGGCTCAGCGAGCTGAACAAGAAAGGGAGGCTTCCGAAAAGGAAAGGCTAGCTCTCGAGGCCGAGCTCCAGGAGAGTCGGGAAAGAATCGCTTCGCTAACTGAAGAAATGCGAATCCAGTCAGAGGAGGTCGAGGACAAGGCCGCCGACTGGGCGATCGAGTCCATTTATACCCTGCGACCAAAGAACCCAAATCTGGATATTTCTGACCTCCCAGAGGGATGGCAAGAGACTTTGCGGGTCCTGGCGGAGGAAGATGACCAAGCAGCAGTGGCCACCCGATGATCCGACCAGGCAGGGGGTTCTGGTCCTGGTTCGAAGGATCCCCCCGACCAGCCATAGTGTAACGAGTCTTGACTCCATAGAGATTGGGTCTTAACTTTTCTTGTACATAAATGAAAATACATTTTGCTTTCAATTGCTACTCGCTCTTTTATACATAAGTGCAGTTTACAATTCAGTTTTACATGAGCAATATTACATGTGAATCGTTACAAGTGAACAGAATAGATGCGAACTGTTTCAGCAAACAGAATAAACGCGAACTGCTTAAGCGAACAGAATAATACTTTACAACAAAGAGGGAATTAACAAAATCAAAAACTAATCTATAATAAGAGCTGAGTTCGGGATTACTGATAGTATGGCCGGAGGTGCTCGGCATTCCAAGCTCGGGGTACTTTGGAACCGTTTAATCTTTTGAGACGGTAAGTCCCCGGTCTGATCACCTTGTCGACCCGGTACGGTCCTTCCCAGTTAGGTCCTAGTACCCCCGCACTCGGCTCTCTGGTCCCAAGGAGAACTTCCTTTAGCACAAGGTCTCCGACCTAAAAGTCTCTTCGCTTGACCTTTGAATCGAAAAACCTCTTGGCACGCTACTGGTAGGCTGCTATCCTTCGCGAAGCTTTACTGCGGTGCTCTTCAACGAGGTCCAAACTTGCCCTCATAAGTGCTTCGTTTTTGACCTCATTATACAAGTCCCTCCGAAGAGAACCAGTTCCCACCTCTACAAGAATCATTGCTTTGCAGCCATAAGCTAGCGAAAAAAGGGTTTCTGAGGTGGAGGTTCTTGGGGTTGTCCTGTATGCCCATAAGACCTCGGGGAGATCGTCAGCCCAATTTCCTTTGGTCGCCCCGAGTTTAGCCTTTAGAGTGTGCTTGATGGTCTTGTTGACAGCTTCAACTTGGCCATTTGCTTGCGGTCTGGCGACTAAGGCAAATTTTTTATGGATGCCCAGCTCGTTGCAGAACTGCTTGAACTCCCCGTTATCGAATTGCTTCCCATTATTTGAGATGAGGGTGTGGGGAATTCCGTAACGGCACACTATGTTCTTGAAAACGAAGTCTTTCAGCTTTCTGGTCGTGATCGCGGCTAAAGGTTCAGCTTCCACCCATTTTGTGAAATAATCTACCGCGACCACGGCATACTTGACCCCTCTCTTTCCAACTGGCATAAGACCGATAAGGTCGATCCCCCACATGGAAAACGGCCAGGGGCTAGACATCGTTATCAGCTTGTGCGAGGGGGCTCGCGGAATGTTCATGAACCGCTGGCTTTCTTGACAAAATTGTGCGTATCTTCTTGGATCCGAGGCCAATAATATCCCTGGCGAACAACCTTGTTCGCAAGAGATCGAGCAGCTGTGTGATTACCGTAGATTCCTTCGTGAATTTCTCTCATGACGTAGTCTACTTCTTCACTGGTTACACATCGGAGGAGAGGGGCACTGAATCCTCTCCTATACAGCTGGTCCCCGATGAGTGTGTAACGAGCAGATCTTGTTCGCAGGACTCTTGCCTCGACCTTGTCATCTGGCAGGGTCCCATCCTTGAGGTACTGGAAAATGGGAGTCATCCAGGAATCCGGTTGAGTCGTATTTACGGCCTGTTCGGCTGAGCTGATAGTTGGAGCATCCACAAAACGAACAGGAATGCTATCTGGAGCCTCGGAATCCAACGACGAGGCTATCTTTGCTAGGGCGTCCGCTATAGAATTGCTATCTCTGGGGATCTGAGTGATTTCAAAGTGTTTGAACGACCCGAGAGCGGTCTTAGCTTCTTTCAGGTAGCGGATCATGTTCTCTTCCTTAGCTTGATATTCCCCTAGAATTTGGTTGACGACCAGCATGGAGTCGCTATAAATGCTGATCGCGGTTGCATCCATCTCTTTGGCAAGTCGCAACCCGGCAAGCAAGGCTTCATACTGAGCCTCATTGTTGGTTGCCTTAAACCCGAACCAGAGAATACCATGAATTCGAGCCCCCTCGGGACTTACAAGGAGAAGACCCGCACCGACTCTTTTCCTGTTTGATGACCCGTCGACATAGAGATTCCAGGTTGACAGGTTCTGAATACTTTCCCGCACGACCTCGCTAGGCTGTTGCTCGCTTGGGGGATAGGAAAATTCTGAGATGAAGTCTGCAACGGCTTGCCCTTTAATGGTCGACCTGGCCTTGTACTTCAGGTCGAACTGGCTCAACTCCATGGCCCATTTGAGCAGTTTACCCGAGGCTTCTGGTTTCTGGAGGACCTGCCTGAGGGGGTAATTAGTCATTACGTTGATCGTATGGGCGTGGAAGTAAGGTCGCAGCTTTCTGGATGCGATCAGCAGAGCAAAGGCTAGTCGCTCTATTTCCGGATACCGCATCTCGGCATCCGACAGGCGCTTGCTCGCATAGTACACTGGCCATTGCGCCTTTTCCTCCTCCCGTACCAGAGCTGCACTGACCGCGAACTGAGATACAGACAGGTAAATGAGCAGGATTTCCTGTGGAAGAGGCTTAGAGAGGAGAGGTGGCTTCCCGAGGTGTTCTTTTATACTCTAGAACACCTGTTCGCATTCGAGAGTCCATTCGAATTTCTTGTTGGCCTTCAGAACATTGAAAAATGGTAAGCAGCGGTCTGTTAATCTCGATATGAAGCGACTAAGTGCCGCTATCCGCCCATTTAGACTCATGACCTGCTTTTTGCTGGTCGGGCTCTCCATATCGAGCAGAACTTGAATCTTCTCGGGGTTTATTTCTATGCCCCGCTGATTAACCATATACCCCAAGAACTTTCCTGATGACACCCCGAACGAACACTTGAGAGGGTTTAGCTTCATTCTGTACAGTCAGAGGATGTCGAACATCTCAGCGAGATGTGTAATGTGTTCTGAGGCGACCTGGGATTTGACCAGCATGTTGTCCACATAGACCTCCATTGTCTTCCCGATCTGGTCGGAGATCATTCGGTTGACCAACCTCTGATAGGTCGCGCCCGCATTCTTGAGGCCGAAAGGCATAACTTTGTAACAGTACAGCCCCCGGTCCGTAATGAAGGATGTATGCTCCTCGTCTGGCCCATACATCGGGATTTGATTATATCCCGAGTATGCATCCATGAAGCTTAGTAGCTCGTGCCCCGAAGTGGCATCAACGAGCTGGTCGATTCTCGGTCGAGGGAAGCTGTCTTTCGGGCAAGCCTTGTTGAGGTTGCTGAAGTCAACGCAGGTCCGCCACTTGCCGTTTGGCTTCTTTACCAGGACCGGGTTGGCAACCCAGGTCGGGTAGAGAGCCTCTTGAATGGACCCATTTCGGATAAGGTTTTCCACTTCTGATTTCAGTGCGGCATACCGCTTCGGATCCATCGCTCTTCTTTTCTGGCGAACCGGTTTGGCTTCACTGCTGACGTTTAACGAATGGCAAATAATGTCCGGGTTGATCCTGACCATATCTCCATGCGACCAGGCGAACACATCGATGTTTTCCCTTAAGAAGCTTATCAGTTCGGAAACGAGCTGAGGGTTGAGACAGCTTCCAATCTTTAACACTCGGCTCGGTTCTTTTGGATCAATCGAAATTTCAGACAGATCCTCAACCGAGCTGCTAGGAGGGATTTCCTGGATTCGCGGATCTATGTTATTCTCCGCTGGACCAGGCTGTGGCTAGATCCGGCTGATCGCCATAGCCTGGCGAGGCACACATCACGAGATGCCCTTACCTGCCAGCTGTACCGCTTTTACGTAGCATTCGCGAGATGCGCTTTGCGATCCGCTCACTTCCCCTATCCCTGTTGGAGTGGGGAACTTAATTTTGAGGTGATATATGGAAGTGATTGCCTTGAAGCTTCTCAACAGAGGTCGCCCCAAGATTTCATTAAAGGCCGATAAGCAGTCCACGACCAAAAATTCGGAAACCTTAGTCACCTTGTCGTAGTCGCCGAGCATGACTGGTAGCTGGATCGTTTCTTTGGGGATCAGGTGGTTCCCAGTAAAACCGTAAAGAGGCATCGAGGCGGGCTTCAGGTCGGCCTCGTCTAGATTCACTCTATCGAAAGCAGTCTTGAACAGGATGTTCACAGCGCTTTCGATGTCCACAAGCATTCTGCAGACATTATGGAACCCTATCAGGGGCGTGATCACCAGGGCGTCCTCGTGAGGATGGTGCAAGCAAGCTGCTTCCTTTTCGCAGAAAGTGATCGGCTCTTCCTTTCGAGGCTTTTGTGGTCGCTGCAAAGTCTGATCGGGTCGCGATATGCTTCGCGAGCATACCTTTCCTGCGCTCCTCGCGTGTTTCCCGCGAGGTGCGGGCCTCCGAATATTATATTAACACTACTGTATCCGCTGCAATCACGACGCTTTTTCTTTTACTCCCCTTGGCTCTCTTTTGGAGAGTCATCAATATACTCCTTGAAGTGCCCTTTTTTAATGAGCTCTTCGATTGCCTGCTTTAGGGCTCGGCATTCATCAGTGTGATGCCCATTATCCCGATGGTAACGGCAGTATTTTTTGCTGTTTCTGGCCGTAGCAGGAGTTTTCATTGGTTCTGGCTCACCGAGCAAGCTAGCCTCCTCAGATTTGTCAAGGATTGCAGATATGGACACGTTCAACGGAGTGTATTGAGCTCTGTCGCGGTTGCGACGAGGAACAGGAGCATAGGACTTTTTGTGCTCGTAGCAGGGTTTCTTCCCTTTTCGCTGATCATCAATGTCTCCTTTGTGATCAGCTCTCCTATTTTCTCCCCGACCAAACATACTGCTGGAAGTGCCGTGATCGCGACGGCGGAGTGCCACCAATGAATTCTCTATTCGGAGATATTTTTCTGCAAGGTTGTAAAATCTGGTGAGGGAAACATCGTCCTCAGCCTGCAGTTCTTTCCACAGGTCGGTTTGCGGGCGAACTCCAGCTATTATAAGTGCTCGGATGAACTCTTCTGGAGCGTGAGCCACCTTGTTGAGTTCCCTGTGGAAACGGTCGATGTAAGATTGCAGGGATTCGTCTCTTTCTTGCCTTATGTTGCTGAGGTAGCTCAAAGGCATCGAAAACTTCCAATTCGCTTGGAAATGCCAGAGGAACGTCGTGCTCATCTGAGGCCACGAACTGATCGATCCTGCTGGGAGCGACCTTAACCACCGCTTGGCGTGAGAAGTGAGCGTCACGGCCAAACAACGGCATTTTGCAAGGTCTGAAACCTGGTGGAGCTCCATCAGGTCGTTGAACTCGTACAAATGATCCTGCAGGTCATGGTTCCCGTCAAACGGTCGCATGTCGGGCATTCTGAACCCTGGTGGGAGTGGAGCAGCTAGCACTTCGGGAGAAAAAAGGGATGCAGACGCGACCTGTGCCTGTTCGTTTTGCTGCTCCTTTAACCTGTCCAGAGCTCGCTGTAGCTCCTCAATTCATGGTAACGGAGCCAATTGGGGGTTGCTTTCACCCATGCGAGTCCGGCCTTCGCGATTACGGTTCAGGAAAGTCCAGAGGTCGGATTCCTCTTCGCCTCGGCCGGCATCTTCGGCCGCGCTCGACACACGCTGGCTAGAGGCGTGTGAAGGCGATGGATTGCGCGGGGCGTTTTCATGACCCTCGCGGTGGTACGAACCGCCCTGCGAGGTGTGGGGGCCACCCGCATGATAACGATCGGGATCGTTCTGCTGGGGGTGATAGGAATCATCGTGCCTGGTATTTTTGCTTGGGTTCGCCTGCAACGTGGCATGGGACAGCTCGGGATTCACTTTTTCGCCGAGTCTCAGCTTTGTCGGCACCCTGCTCGGGGCACGATTTGTGCTCGTTGGTCCTTGGGAGCCCGTAGGCTTACCTTTTGCCACTTGCTTACCGTTACGTCTACGCGCTGCAGTGCTCGCGGCACGAGCTATTGCCCTTTGCCGCGCTTTCGCGCGACTTGCAGACGTCTTTGGCGGTTGCACCACCCCAACTGTTGTAGATGACATGCCTTGGTCCAAACAGTCCAACCTTTGGTTGACCGTCTGGAGAGTATTGTCGAACCTCTCCAGGTAGCTTCTGATGGCGGGGTCGAGTTGCGAAGCTACCGGGATATCCCCTGTAGCATTTTGCAAAACTGGAAGTACCCTGGAGGGGGTATCCCCTTGGGTCAAGGGGACTCCTTCAGCGCGCTGATTAGCTTGCTCTGGCTCAGATTGGTGGGCCATTTGTTGCTGTAGGACCAGTAGGTCGAAGATTCTCCTAATGAATGGTAAACACTAAATCAGGGCCCTCCTTCTAGCGCCAAACTGTTGATGCTGGATTTTAACACCAACTAATCGACACGTGCGCAACGTTGATTAGTCAAGAAACACACGTGATTATGGATAGAGAATACGAAATAAATGCAATGAGAGCTTTTAAAGTGGTTCGGATGCTAAGGTAGCAAGTCCTACGTCCACTGATTTGTATTAATATGGTCGGTCAAGTCGCAAAAGCGGACTGACTTATAAATGATTGGGGGAAGTAAATATACAGTTTCTCAAGAGAGAGAGAGTTCAAGTGTCAAACTAGCCGAATCCCCCTAATGAAAGGGTCTTCCTCTTTTTATATCAAGTTGAATGCGTGTAATCATCATTAAATCCTTGGGTTGGTGTGAATGTCAGGACATAATCCGGCTTTACGTCTCATTGCCCATTTCCTAAGCTGATTTCACGCGACTTGGAGTAGGGAAACGGACACGTGGGAGCTCCACGGCGCTTGGCAGGCCTGACGTGCGCTTACCATTCTGACGGGAGCAGGTCACGCTTCATCACGTGACTCCATGTCAGCCCTTGATTTCCCAGGCATAACAAGTGTCTTGCTTTAAATTGAGGGACTTGACGTGGCTTACTCTTGCTCCCAATCTCGGTTATTTGTATGGAAGAAATAATCGATATCTCAAAGTTTGGTGAAGTTCAACAGATAATGGGAAACTTGAACCCATTTGCAAAAGTCAATGTGTTTACACTACGAGCACTGACAAAATTGAAGTCCATCCACCGGAATGCCTTGTCTTTACCATTTCTACAGCGAATGAATATATCTGAATGTCCACTACTTAAGAAGCTTCCACTTGATTCCAGTCGCGCAATCACAAACAAACATGAATTTGTTATTAGAGGAGAAAAACATTGGTGGGAAGAGTTGGAATGGGAGGATGAAGCTACTCGAAACTTTTTTCTACCCTTTTTCCGGTCTAGGCATTGACAATTAACGGGCATCAGCACGAATGTGGAAAGCCTGAAGCAGAATTTCGATGTGTACGTAATTATGTATTTTGAATTTAACCTTTTAATTTGTTCGTATTGTTGACACTTTATTTCTGGCATGATGTGAACTTTTTCCAGATTTGCTTTGTTTGACGGGAAGCTCGTTAGATACTTCAAATATTATCTGCTCAAGGGCATTCAATAACTGTAATACCCCGTATTTTATAAGTTGTTTTATTAAACTTTATTTTGTAATTTTTGGGTGTTAAAATGTAAGAATTTGAAAGTGGAGTGTAATAGCCGAAACAATGGGGGACTAAAGTGAACTTTGTCAAGTATTTGTTGTGACTTGTGAATAATAATAAATTAAAGGAGGAAGGAAGGATGGAGAAGAAGAAGGAGAAGGAGAAGGGGAGAGCGGGAAAAAGAAAAGAAAGAATCGAAGGAAGAAGAGAGTGGCTTTGGCCGAGAGGTAGAGTGTGAGAAGAGGAGTGAGAGTGAAGTGAACCAAATGGGGGAGGAGAAAAAAAACTGAGCAGATCCTTCAAATCCAAGCTCGGGAACGGAAGAGAGGAGTGCTTGAAGCTTCGATTTGAGTTCAGCTGAGCTGAATTGTGAGTGGAATGGTAAACCCGTTCACAACCCATGCATCTCAATTCTTCATTTGAGTGGATTTAAGTTATTTTCGTTAATGTATTTGAGTTTGTGTGGCTGCTTGTCGAAATTGAGTTTAAAATTTGCTATATTGTGTTCGGCTGGCGATATTTGATTTTGTGGTGATTGTGCTATGTTTTGAAACCCGGTTGTTTATGTGAAAATTTATGGTTAGGGGGTTGCTTTGCTATGGCCGAATGCAAGAAGAGAAATGGACAAAATGAACATGAGATGGAGGTGATTTATTTTGTTGCATGTGACTCTTATTCATGATTTATTTGGGTTTTCGATTGTTCTGTATGCTGGCTGCTTGTTGGATATATGAGTTGTCTGGGTTATGAAGATATTATGTGTATTTCGGAATGAATTATAAACTTGCATTTTTGGGTGATATTGCAATTGTTTGGTTTAAAATGTGTTATATATATGTTTAAGTATAGTTTCTTGCATGAAGTTAAATGGTATATGAGAGGAGGCACTGAAGCTAAAATGTGTTTTGTAAAGGGTAGGTAAAATTGGCTAATTGAAGAGGGACTGTTTTGCATGTCTCAACTGGGGCTGGAGTCTTGGTGAGGAAAAATGCATCTGCTTATTATTAGATATTATGTTTGTCTCCTTTGCATGGTGTAAGTATTTGTAAATGAAAATGGCGTTATATTTTTTATTGAATGTGGGTTGCTAGATTTGGGAGCAATTTCATTATGGAGTGTTGTTTGAGCTCGGCTAATGGAAGAGTAAAGGAGGTAGAATGGTTAAAAATGGGTGCAGACTTTGGTAATGGGAAGTGGTAGTTGGGTTGATGCATTGGATTGGTCACAACTTTGTTCTTTTAGCATGGGGTATATATATATATAAACTTATAACTTTATGTTGTAAAGTTACCTTATGAGAATTAGTGTGTTGGCTGCTGGAAAGTTGTTGATAAATTAGTGAACTTGTGATGTTGAATTAATGAGTGGAGTCGGTCATGTGTAGTGAGTTGCAATGTGAGGAAATTCCGAATCTGGGTTAAACGTTCAGTTTTGAAACATGTTTGGAAATTTGCAGTTTCACCCTTGGATGTGATTTTTGAATATTATGTGATATATGCATGATTTATAAGCACATATGTGATATGTTCTTGACTTATATGTTACTTGAGATTATCATGAGATGCATGATTTTTCAATTTTAATTTTCAAGCGCATTAAATTTCTTAATTTTCTTTCCAAAACTATGTTAATTAAATGATTTTTATATATATATATATATATATATATATATATATATATATAAAACCTGCTATTGCTCATTGTTTTGCCGGAAATTTGAGAAGAGTGGAAATTCATGATTAAATGAGAGTGTAGTGCTTTTGATAAATATTTTAAATGAGTTTTACTCCTTATTGGGCAGTTGGTTTGAATAAGGAGAGGAAATGCATTGAGAAATGTTGTGAGACTATGTTTGAATTAATGTTGATGAATTCACATTAGAAGAAGTTTTATTGTTATTAAATGCGGGAAGTGTTGTTTGCATTGGGTGGAGATGAATTTGATGTGGATGAAAAGTAATTGAAATGAGGAATGAAAATTGTGTCGAAATTGTTGGTTTTTGAGAAACATTATGAAGTTACATGCTTGCCCATTTACATTGCATCAAGCGCTATGATTTTTAAGCATGCCTTTTATGAAGAAGAAAAGCATAAGTTTTATGAGAAAAGTAAGGATTGATAAAGTAAAGATAAAAGTGATTTTCAAACCATCGTACGTAGTATCCGTCTCCCTCTTCGTATTATGTGATAACTCTGCACATGCGTATGATTGGTTAATTGTCAGCCCGAGTGAGTCGAAAACCCAAGCGGTGTATGATTTTGCCTCGCAGGATTTGATTGTAACAAATATGAAAAATCTATATCTCATTTTTCAAGTTTTATAAAATGAATGTGCTATGCTTTTTTTTATTTTCAAATACGTATATATTATATGTTATGTTTTTCATGACAAATCAAGAGAATGTTTTTATGAGAAGCATATTCAGAAAACAAATTTTTAGGGTTTCATAGCTTTCCACATGGCACATCTCGGGTCACTTGAGTCTTATAGGTGCGTTCGGAGCCTATAGGATAAAAAGGGTTGGGTCGGGTCATGTCAATAACTATTTCTTTTTGTCATATGAAAATTGCAGATTTTTAGAATGAATTTACTACTCTTCCTAAGAATATCTTGTAACGTTTTTTAGGATGAGTTTAATGCTTTTCCCAAATGTTATCTAACATTCACATTCATAATTCATGTGTTAGTTAACGTTGCAATATCATATATATCGAGATGGGTTACATGTGCTGCCTCTATAGAGGTATTTGAAATACAATCATGAACTCCTCATCTTCCAGCTCGAATAATGATGTAATTACAGTATTATCAAATCAAAAGATACATAGTTGTCAAAACATATTTCCCCATCTGAGCCAACATTGTTGAAAGATTCACTCTTTCTGGAGAAACCTAATATGTATAACGGAAAGGTTAGGCGGTTGCCTGTAACTTTGTTGCCGGGATACCTAATTCAACAGCACTGTCATTAAGCATTTAAAGCACCCTTCTCGAATCTACGAGAATAATTCCACGATCGAACAAGAGATATGCATCTATACGTTTAGAGCCATAGAGCAAGCCTATTATGTAAATGCTTAAAATGTTGAGCATGAATCTCAGAAAGAATTGACTCGTCGAGATTGACAAAGTCAGTAGAAAATATATTGAAGAACTTTAAGAACAATACAAATGATTAGCAGGTATAACTGCTTTATCAAGTAATTATAATTTGATTGTTAATTTTTAATCAAGCTCTGAACACTTTCTGTTAATTCAAAGTTACAAGGAAAATTCTCTTCTCCTTTTATTTCCCTTATGGCAGAAGCCAAGATTCCAAAATTTCAATCCATTCAAGTCAGAAATTTGAATATACGTACTGTCAGCAATATAATCATTTTATAGAACTTTTTGGTTCATGCAGGTGCTAGACTAACAAAAGCACCAAAGGCTGACAAATGGAAAGGGGTGGGAAGATTAGAATATCATTAATACTAAATCTTGATATCAGTACAACATCTTGATCTCTCAGAAACTGAATTAGAAGAGTTGCCAAAAGAGTTACAGGCTTTGGTTAAATCTTAGATGTTTGAATTTGAACCATACATATGATCTTCATACAATTCCGCATAAAGTGATAACTTTAGCAAATATGAAGCATCTTAATATGCTTGTTATTTCAAATAGTGAAGATTTGGAAGAGGTGAAGATTGAATTTACAGGAGAAGTTCAAACTCCGGTCAGTACTCATATTGTCTTGCTCCAAATTAAGGGCCATGACATGGCTTATCCTTGCTCCCAACCTCACGTCTATTGCTGTATATAATTGCTCTGATGTGGAAGAAATAATCAATGCTGCAAAGTTTGGTGAAGTTGAAGAGATAATGGGAAACTTGAACCCATTTGCAGAAGTCAGAAATCTTGTACTACAAATACTGCCAAAAATGAAAAGCATCCACCGGAATGCCTTGTCCTTCCCACTTTTAACAGCCACGATTATATACGGATGTCCACAGCTTAAGAAGCTTCCTCTCTATTGGTTGCACAAACGAACATAAATTTGTTATTGCAGGAGAGGAACATTGGTGGGAAGAGCTGGAATGGGAGCATCAATCTACTCAATATGTTTTTCGACCTTATTGAAATACATATTTCCAATCTCAAGGTTGAAAATTAACAGGGATCAACATGGATATGGAGAGTCTGAAGCGGAATTTGTATGTGTAAATATATATTCTAATTCAAGAATACTTCACATCCCAAGAGTTATCCCAGTTTTCTCAACTCAAATGATCCATAGTCGTACCAGGTGATGAGATTTAAAGGAAGTAATGACAATGCCAAATAAGATGACACATCATTCTAAAAGTAAATTTTAGGATATATATTGGGATGTGTAGCATTACTCATTTTAAATTTACAACTTTCAATATGTTTGTATTGTTGACGCTTTGTTCTTGCATAGTTCAGATTTTTTCTTTGTCCAGATGCTTATTAGTTACTTGAAATATTATATTCCCTGATTCATGAGTTAATTAACGTAGTAATATCATATTTTGATGTCATATTAAGTGCACTATCTTGATAAACCAAAGTAGGGATGAGCATTGTTTTAAAACACAGACCGGAGGACAACCCGTTTTGTTGCCTAGGTCACGAGTCAACCGGTCCAACTGGTTGGATCGGTGATGTCAGCAATAATTTAATTTTTAAAAAATTACATATTAATCTCTGAATTTTAGTATATTGAACATATCCCTAAAAAAATTCAAAGTAGTCCCTAAAATTTTTATTTATTGCAAAAATTTCCCAAAAAATTATCAATTAATCCCTAAACTCTTGGCATATCTCTAAAACACCCCTTAAAACCACAAATTAGTCCCTATAACTTTAAAATATTACAAATACCCCCTGAACCCTAAACCGACCCTGAGAAGCTGTCGGGTCCCAGTCAAACCAGTCTGACCAATAGGTCCAATCCTAGTTTTAAAACAGAGGGATGAGCATTTGACCTACCCTGTCAAAGGCTTGCACCGTTTCGTCCCAAACAGGGCGAGGATTCCTCAAAATAGTCAAGGATGAGGTCAGGAACAGAGCATAGGCAATTCCGCAACCTAGGGGATAGGGAACCCATTCCCTCGCCCCACCCCGTGCCCATCCCTAAACCAAAGACGAGATTGTTAAATTGGTCTATAATCATATTTCAGACTCTTTTCACTCTGTTTATGATTCGGTTGGATTTCCTTTTGCAAAACTAGGTCAAAAAACTTTTGTTTAATTTGTTTCCTGAAAACAAAATAGGAGTAGCAATAACAATACTAGTGATAATGACAATACTAGTAATAGTAACTTTCAATCCATTTTAGAAAATAAATAAGGTTTAACATATTTGTATAAGAGTAACTTATTTAGTTTCATTCCTTAAAAGAATTAAGATTGAAATGGGTATTTTTCTACATGCCGTATAATATCAAGCTCATCTCCTCAATATGAAAATTGAAGCATTATTGCCAACCAATATCCTAAATTAAAGAAATGGCGAAGAGATTAATTGACAACATCAAGGACCAGCTTTCGTGACTTGAGAACTGACCATCTCAAGCCCCGGTAGTAAGCTGCTTGAAGAAGAGCGAGTGACAGCACAAATATCCACTTGAATCCCATCTGCAGGTTTTTAAACCCAAACAAAGTTAGAACTGTTTACAGGCACTTGAAATACAATCATAAATTCCTCATCTCAACCCCCATCTCAGATAATGTTGTAATTACTGTATTATAGACTCAAAGGACGTGGTTGTGCACCACCCAAGATGAAGGAATTGAAGAGAATTGAATCACTATTTTCATTAAGGATATATCACTTTCAAGTGTTAGACCCAAATGAATAGTTTATGAGCACACTAGGAAACGTTATATAGTACCAAAATTACCATTATAGTAAATATCCTGACGCAAATAGCCAATTTTACTAAAAAAAATATCATGTTTATATATGTTAGACTAGCTATTATGCAATTCATCACCATTTCATAAACAACAAAAAAACTAAAAAGTAAAATTTTAGAATGTTGACTCATCACCGTTACGTAAATAGGCGTCTTATGGATAAACATTTGCAAGCAACTCAAAACATTTTTTTTGTAAAATGCCTCTAATTGATATTTGAAAATAGCCGCATTGATTCCAAGATAATTTCAAGTGCATAGGTTAATTTACCAGTTTTCTCTCTTCCATTTCTGGCTCAGCCGCCCATGTCAAAAATGTCACAAAATCTTTCCCCATCTGTGCCAACATTGTGGAAGAACATGATGATTCCCTCTTTCTAGATAAATCTGCCAGATATAATGGAAAGGTTTGGCAATTACCTCTGATTCTGTTGTTCGGGTACCATCTTCATATTCAACGGCACCATCATTCGGCACTTTGGGCATAGCTATTGCCCCACCAGGAAAGTAAGGATTTTAGTGCAGCCCTTCTCAAATCTACAACGACAATTCCAAGACAGAACAAGAGATTTACAATTACACGTTTAGGCAAAGAGCAAGCCAATCATGTAAATGCTTAAAATGATATATTGAAGAACTTTAAGTTTGACAATTCAGTAGACAATATATTGAAGAACTTTAAGAACAATGTTTTACGTATTTTTAGCAGGCAGAACTGCTTTATCTGTTTTCTCTGCATTTCCACAGATAAGGATTGGCTCATATTAATTATAAATTGATTGTTAATTTTTAACAAAGCTCTAATCATTTTCTGTTAATTCAGAGTTACAACGAGTTTTTTTTTTCCTCCTTTTATATCCCTTGTGGCAGAAACCAAGATTCCAAAATTTCAATCCATTCAAGGTGTGACATAACATCTTTTACTTTCTCCAAGAATTTAACGTGGCCAGAAATCTCAATAAATGTATTTTCAGCAACATAGTCATTTGAAAATCTAAACAATATCACCACTTTGAATAGAAACGAAGGACTGAAATTGAAAATTCAGAAATTTCATAAACCAGTAAATCCTCTTACTAACTATAGTACTGATTGAACATTGTATTTTCCATTTGCTGAAAAAATTGTAGGTAAGCTAAGTAGATAATACCGAGACACCAGCTGCAGGATCACAATAACCAGTTAGAAGAGCAAACACATAGTTCTGACAGTTGTGACGGGCCTTAAATAAGATGGTGTTAAGACACATCGGGATAAGTGATTGCTTCATTTCCAGCCATCAATTTAGTAAATTGTTAATACCTTTGTGAAAAGACTTAAATCGGGAGGATATGCGCCCCCCCCCCCCCCCCCCCCCCCCCCCCCCCCCCCCCCCAAGCAAATCTGGCTGCTTGTTCATTTGCATATGGTTGAGGAAAATGATCACTTAGATTGCCAGGTCTTGTAAACATCTCACCTTCATCATTCGGCCCATCTACCACTTCAATTTCAGCTGCCATAGCCTTCGTCTCTTCTTCAGTGTATGCCACACCCACAAGATCACAAAACGATATCAAGGACATAGAGTGGCAAGATGCACAAACTTGCTGATAAGACTTGGTGACCCCTACGAATCCTGCTCATATTTAGCTGCCATTAGCTATCTAGAAATGTACTCGATCTCTAGAGCTCGAATGCTTAATGGTAAATCATAGCGTTCTAGATTTAGCAGATATGGTGAATCTCCATATATTATCTTTGAAAAATTGTGGTTTTACAGAAGAGCTAAAGTTCGACAATAAATTACATGCATCTAAATGTTTTGGCAGGCTTTCCGCTGTTCATATTGCGTCTTCCTATAACTAGATGTTGAAGAATAAAGACGAAGATGGTTAGCAGATGGTTAGCTGAGTCAGTTATTTGTTATAACAGAGTTAGTTAGTTGTTAAGAAGTTCGTTTTCAAGTAGTTATTAGTTTGTTATAATGTTAGTTAATTAGTTAAAACAGTTAGTGTTTGTTAAGTTGTTAAGTTTGTTGTAAGTTTGCTGTATATAAAGAATACACTGCTGTACTCTGTTTTTCAATTCAAAATGAATTCAATATCATTTTTCCATATCTGAGTTATTTTCATCACTAGATGGACTTGACATGGCTTATTCTTGTTCGGAACCTAAAGATACTTGAGGTATCAAGTTGCCATGACATGGAGGAAATAATCAGTGAAAGGAAACTTCGCAGCCAATATTGTTTCCCTATATGCTTCCTTAATATATCTTGATTCTTGACCTCTGGTGTTCTGCAGCCAATTACTATTTATACATTTTGGAGTTCTGACTACAACTTATCTCTAAAAAAGGGTTTTAATTGTGCCATCTGATTTTCCATCAGTGAATATGCCTAGAAGATTTTAAAATTTCATTAGGAAACCTAATCGCATCAGCAAGAAACTTTTTCAATAGATCCATTGTATGACTGTATGAACATCTGATACTAACATCCCAGTTACGGCCTCAACTTCTGATTGAATTAATGGAAGGAAATGTACTTGTCCATGACATTGCAGATCCGTGGAAACAATTTACTGAAACTTGCAATGGATACTATTAAGTGTTTGATGAAATTAAATTTTCAGAATTACTATAATGGACAAAGAAGCATCGATCAGTAATTTCTACTTGAGTTAAGGCCTTACATTCTTTGGAGCTAAAACTTTTATTTCCTCAATTCAGAAGTTATTCTTTAACATAAATTTGGATTCCTTCCTCAAAACAAAAGAAGTTATATATTCTTTACTTAAATAATTCATGCTAGCTGCACTTTTTGTTAACTTCTCTTGTAGCTTTCTCCCTCTTTCCTTCTATCTATGCAAGATGGCCTCAAAGTTAGACCATAGAACAATTTAATTGTAACTCACCTCACTGCTTTGGACGACAGCAACATCAAGTTCTTCACAGCGTTTTCTTCTTTCAGGTAAATGAATTATTTAGTTACAGACATGATGCAAATAAAATTTATGCAGCATTAATATGTATATATATATATATTAGTTAGGGCGTACTGATATTAATTTCATCATGATCTTGTTTAATCATCGATGAACTAATAAAATATTTTATAACTCAAATTCGATGGTTTGTATTTATAGTCCTAATAAATTAATATCTGGACATCATGACCAGATAATTGTATTTATATATATTCTAAGGTGTGAATGTCATGATTAGTTCTTTTGATTTTTATTGATTTTTTTTATTTTATTTTACTAAGCTAGTTTTGATTAATTGTCGAGTTTGATTTGCACGATAAAAGTTTCAAACATCCATACCTAATAGTTTGATTTGCAATTTTTTTTTTTTTTTTATAATTCTCATCTAAATTGATTCTTTTCTAATGACTTCTAAAATTTTGGTCCTGGCACCATCTAGGATTTCTTGAGTGTTATGAGTAGAATCAATATCCACTCAAGGTTCCTCATGTTAATTACTGCCTTAATTCCTGAATTTCATAACAGAGCCCAGAACTGTTGAGTAATCATAGCATTCAGATTGTCAATGCAAGCCCTAGAAAACTCTGGTCATAGAATGTTAGTCAAGGACCAAGGAAAATTGGTTATTTTATTTCTTTAGGATTTCTAGTTCTAATTACAAGAATTAATCAGAGGAAAAGTCAAATATTAGGGCTCTGTTTTAAGGACCAGTGAGCTGTTAATATTAAGAATCAGACTTTTTTTTTTTTTTTTCCTCTCAGCTTCCTAATCATTAAAGACCATTTTATGTGAATATTCCAATTTTTTTGCACAAACAAATGCCAATAACTAAAAGAACATTTTCAAAATTAGGAAGTTCTGTATTTCTTCAATGAATTTCTTACAAATGGCATAGTAATTAAATATCATGTTTTCTGTCTCCTGCAATAAACATGTTGACATAAATTAGAACCATTTCAGAAATCGTTAATTTTGTTAAGTTTTATGATTGAAGAGTATTTAAGCTAAAGTTTTACCTTTGCTCTGACTTTTGTAAACTCTGGTTTATTTTGTTAAGTTTTCTCTGTAATTTTCCTTTGATTTTTCTTAATCTTCTTGAAAATCTTCAAAGAGACATTGAAGGAATCCTATCCTCTAAAACATAATTTTATTTTTGTATTATACAGTCACTTCTTTCTCTTACTTGAAACCTTACAGAAATCATGGGTAACTTCTGCTCTTTCTCAATCTCTTGTGATGCCATTTTCTCTCGTTGCCTGAATTGCACGGTTGCGAAAACTGCTTACATAAGAGACCTCGAAAAAAACCTTGGTGTCTTGCAAACCGACTGCCGAAAATTGATTGAAGCAAGGAACGATGTAACGAGGAGGGTTATGATTGCTGAAGAGCAACATGAAATGAAACGGCTGGAACAAGTGCAAGGCTGGCTTTCAAGGGTGGAAGCGGTGGGAACTGAAGTTGAGGAGATAATAAAAGACAGCTCTCAAGAAATTGAGAGATTATGTCTTGGCGGCTATTGTTCCAGGAACTGCAAATCCAGCTACAAGTTTGGAAAAAGAGTGGCTGAAAAGTTGCGAGCTGTGGCCACTTTAAAGAGTGAAGGAGATTTCAAAGATGTGGCTGAGAGGGTGCTAAAAGATTCGGTTAATGAAATACCAATTGATCCAATGATAGTTGGTATGCAATCCATATTTGATAAAGTTTGGAGATGCCTTGGAGAAAAGCAAGTGGGAATTATAGGGCTACATGGCACAGGAGGAGTTGGTAAAACTACACTATTGACTCAGATCAACAACAACTTCTGCAACGAACAAAATGATTTTGACGTTGTGATCTGGGTAGTGGTGTCTAAAGACCAACAAGTTGAGAAGATTCAAGAAGAGATTGGGGAAAAGATAGGTTTGTCAAGCGAGTCGTGGAAGAAAAAAAGTCTCCCTCGCAAAGCTCAGGACTTGCTCGAGGTTTTGAGAAAGAAGAAATTTCTTTTATTGTTGGATGACATTTGGGAGAGAGTTGATTTAACCGAAGTGGGAATCCCTCATCCAGATCCAAACAATGGATCAAAAATAGTTTTTACCACTCGTTTTGTTGAGGTTTGTGGCCAAATGGAAGCCCATAAACATTTTAGAGTGGAGTTTTTGGAAAATGAAGAAGCATGGAAATTGTTTCGATCAAAGGTTGGAGAAGACACTCTTAAAAATCATCCAAATATTCTTGAATTAGCCAAAAATGTAGCCAAAGAGTGTGGTGGTTTACCGCTTGCACTCATTACTATTGGTAGAGCAATGGCTTTCAAGAAGACACCTGGAGAATGGAGCTATGCCATTCAAGTCCTACAGCGATCAGCCTCTGAATTTCAAGGTATGGATAAAGTGTATCCTCGTTTAAAGTTTACTTACGACAGTTTGCCGAACGACAAAGTTAGATCTTGTTTCTTATACTGTAGTTTATTACCTGAAGACTTTATTGTTCGTAAAGAGGGCTTAATAGATTGTTGGATTGGTGAGGGATTTTTAGATGAGTATGAGGGAATAGGAGCTCGAAATCAAGGATACCACTTTATTGGTATCCTTCTTAATGCATGTTTATTGGAAGAAGTATCCGGTGTTGATGATAGCGTGAAAATGCATGATGTGATACGTGATATGGCTTTGTGGATAGCATGTAAAGTTGAGAAGGAGAAGGAAAACTTTTTGGTCCATGCAGGTGCCAGACTAACAGAAGCACCAAAGGCTGACAAATGGATAGGGGTGAGAAGGATATCATTAATGGAAAATCAAATAGAGAACCTATCAGAGGTTCCTACATGCCCTCGCCTCCTCACATTGTTTCTGAATTCCAATAGGTTGAAGACGATAAATAATGACTTCTTTCAATCTATGTCTTCTCTAAAACTTTTAGATCTTTCAGTTAATCCTCTCACCAAGTTACCATCAGGAATCTCGAAGTTGGTTTCACTACAACATCTTGATCTCTCATGGACTCAATTAGAAGAGTTGCCAAAAGACTTAAAGGCCTTGGTTAATCTTAAATGTTTGAACTTGGACCGCACATATCATCTTCGTACAATTCCGCGTAAATTGATATCTGAGTTTTCGATGTTACGCGTATTGAGAATGTTCTATTGTGGAGATAGCATTTTGTTTGGTGGAAATGAATTTTTGGTGGAGGAATTGCTTTGTTTGGAAGTTTTGAATGTGTTAAGCATTGACTTACGGAGTAACTCTGCACTCCAAAATTTTTTTAGCTCTCGTAAGTTACATAAGTTGATCGACTCTCTGAGACTTCATCGTTTAGAGAATATTAAGTCCCTTAATGTTTGTTCTTTAGCAACTATGAAGCATCTCGATACTCTAGACATTTCAGATTGTGAAGATTTGGAAGAGGTGAAGATTGACATTATATGTAAAGTCCAAGAGATACGAGAACCTCATGGTTTTGAAAACCTCCGGTCAGTATTTTTAGTGTCTTGCCATAAATTGAGGGACTTGACGTGGCTTATTCTTGCTCCTAATCTCAGGTCTTTGTCTGTTCTTAATTGCTTTGATATGGAAGAAATAATCGATATCTCAAAGTTCGGTGAAGTTCAAAAGATAATGGGAAACTTGAACCCATTTGCAAAAGTCAATGTGTTTACACTACAAGTACTGCCAAAATTGAAGAGCATCCACCGGAATGCCTTGTCTTTACCACTTCTGCAGAAAATGAATATATTTGAATGTCCACTACTTAAGAAGCTTCCACTTGATTCCAGTCGCGCAATCACAAACAAACGTGAATTCATTATCAGAGGAGATAAAGATTGGTGGGAAGAGTTGGAATGGGAGGATGAAACTACTCAAAACGTTTTTCTACCCTTTTTCCGGTCTTGGCGTTGACAATTAACAGGCATCAACATGAATGTGGAGAGGCTGAAGCAGAACTTGGATGTGTACGTAATTATGTATTTTGATTTAAAACCTTTTAATTTGTTCGTATTGTTGACACTTTGTTTCTTGCATGATGTTAAATTTTTCCAGATTTGCTTTGTTTGACGGGAAGCTCGATAGATACTTGAAATATTATCTGATGAAGGGTCAATATTCATTCAATAACTGTAATACCCCGTATTTTATAAGTTGTTTTATTAAACTTTATTTTGTAATTTTTGGGTGTTAAAATGTAAGAATTTGGAAGTTTTGGGGAAGTTGAGGTAGCCGAAACAAGAGGAGACTAAAGTAAAATTTGTCAATATATTTGTTGTGAATAATAATAAATTAAAAGAGGAAGGATTGAGAAGGAGAAGGGGAGAACGGGAAAAGGAAAATAAAAACTGAAGAAAGAAGAGAGAGTGGGTTTGGCCGAGAGGTAGAGTGTGAGAGGAGGAGTGAGAGTGAAGTGAACCAAATGGGGGAGGAGAAAAAAAACTGAGCAGATCCTTCAAATCCAAGCTCGGGAACGGAAGAGAGGAGTGCTTGAAGCTTCGATTTGAGTTCAGCTGAGCTGAATTGTGGGCGGAATAGTAAACCCGTTCACAACCCATGCATCTCAAGTCTTCATTTGAGTGGATTTAAGTTATTTTTGTTAATGTATTTGAGTTTCTGTGGCTGCTTGTTGAAATTAAGTTTAAAATTTGCTCTATTGTGTTCGGCTGGTTATATTTGATTTTGTAGTTGTACTATGTTTTGAAACCCGGTTGTTTGTGTGATAATTTATGGTTAGGGGGTCGCTTTGCTATGGCCGAATGCATGATGAGAAGTGGCCGAAATGAACATAAGATGGAGGTGATTTGTTTTGTTGGATGTGACTCTTATTCATGATTTATTTGGGTTTTCAATTGTTTTGTATGCTGGCTGCTTGTTGGATATATGAGTTGTCTGGTTATGAAGATATTATGTGTGTTTTGGAATGAATTATAAGCTTGCATTTTTGGGTGATATTGCAATTGTTTGGTTTAAAATGTGTTATATATATGTTTAAGTAGAGTTTCTTGCATGAAGTTAAAATGGTGTATCAGAGGAGATATTGAAGCTAAAACGTGTTTTGTAAAGGAGAGGTAAAATTGGCTAATTGAAGAGGGAAGAAAATCTGCATTTTTTTTTTTCGTACGGGTAATATCTGCTGAACTGTTTTGCATGTCTCAGCTGGGCAGGATTCTTGGTGAGGAAAAATGCATTTGCTTAGTATTACATATTAAGTTTGACTCCTTTGCATGGTGCAAGTATTTGTAAAAGAAAATGGCGTTATATTTTTTATTAAATGTGGGTTGCTAGATTTGGGAGCAATTTCATTATGGAGTGTTGTTTGAGCTCGGCTAATGGAAGAGTAAAGGAGGGAGAATGATTAAAAATGGGTGTTCTCAATCAATTATTTTTATTCCTGTTACAATTATGTTTTATAGGTACATATTAGGATATATTTTCTATACATATTTTTCTCCTATAATTACGCTAACCGTTTGAAGGAGATAATTTCTTTCCATCCAACTTCCTATAACTACTCTAATTCTTTTAATATACAACTCACGCCAACACTCCCCCTCAAGTTGATGCATACGGATCCTTCATGCGCAACTTGATCAGTGAGTTGTGGAAGTCTTTGCTGGACACGGCTTTGGTAAGTATATCTGCAAGCTGGTCCTCAGATTTGACAAATGGGAACTGGATTGTATTATTCTCTAGGTTATGCTTGATGAAGTGTCGATCAACCTCTACATGCTTGGTTCGATCATGCTGAACCGGATTGTGTGAAATGTCTATAGCAGCTTTATTGTCACAGAAGAGGTTCATTTCAGACTTGGGAGCAAAACCAATCTCAGATAATAGTCTTTTCAGCCAAAGGAGCTCACACAACCCTTTGACCATCCCACGAAACCTTGCCTCCGCACTCGAGAGTGCCACCACCTTTTGTTTCTTGCTTCTCCATGTCACAAGGTTTCCACTTACAAATGTGAAATGCCCTAACGTCGACTTCCTATCAGAGATGTTCCCAGCCTAATCTGTATCGGTATAGCCATCAACTTCCACATAATCATTCTTAAAAAACATGAGCCATTTTCCTAGAGAAGACTTCAAGTACTTTAGTATCCGAATTACAGCCTTCATGTGTTCTTCACTTGGACAATGCATAAATTGACTCACTACACTCACAGCATAAGCAATATCTGGACGAGTATGAGAGAGATAAATTACTTTTCCAACTAATCGTTGATATCTTCCCTTGTCAGTTGGTTTCTGGTTCGGATATACCTCAAGCTTATGATTTTGGACAATTGGGGTATCCACTGGTTTGCATTCCAACAATCCAACTTCAGATAATAAATCTAGGATATATTTTCTTTGGGATAAAAATATGCCTTGGGGTGATCTAGCAACTTCTATCCTAAGGAAATACTTGAGCCCACCTAGATTCTTCATTTCGAATTCGCTAGCCAACTGCCATTGGAGCCGTGAGATTTCTTTAATATCATCTCCCGTAATGATCATATCGTCGACATAAACAATAAGAGTTGTAACTTTGCCTTGCTATTTTTTGAGAAACAAGGTGTGGTCTGCGTTGCTCTGTTAGAAACTATACTTCTTCATTGCCAAGCTAAATCGCCCGAACCAAGCCTGTGGTGATTGTTTTAACCCATACAAGGCTCGTTGTAACTTACACACCTCATTAGTTTCTATGGTCATTAAGTAGCCTGGAGGGATGTCCATATAAACCTTTTCTTCAAGCTCATCATGAAGAAAGGCATTTTTCACATCCAACTGATGTAGTGGCTATCCTAAATTTGCTGCAAGAGATAGCAACACTCTAACAGTATTTAATTTTGCTACTGGTGAGAAAGTATCTTGATAGTCTATACCATATGTTTGAGTGTACCATTTTGCCACGAGTCTTGCCTTGTTTCTTTCTATAGATCCGTCAGCTTTGTATTTAATGGAAAACACCCACTTGCACCCCACTGTTCTTTTTCCTTCCGGTAGTGGCACTAGGTTCCATGTCTTGTTCTTCATTAGTGCCTCCATTTCATCTTTAATTGCCTGAGTCCACTTCGGGTCTTTTAAGGCTTCCTCCACCCTTGTTGGAACATGACACACAGACAGGCTATGCACAAATGTCTTGAGAGGATCATTCAGCTCCTTTGTAGACACATAATTGGCAATAGGGTATCTTGATCTTCTTTCCTCAATGTCTGGTGAGTAGCGGCTTGGGGGCTTGCCACGATTTTGCCTATTAGGTAACACATAACTAACAGGAGATGTCACAATATTTGTGTTAAAGGGGCTTACCTCAAGATCATTCTCAGGAGTTGGGTCTTCGGGTACTGCAGAAGGGGAAGAAACATGCACTTCGTGATCATTTTCATGGTGTTCAGTAGCCGAAGAGATATGTTCTGTTCACCTTGGTTCCACGTGCGTTTCAGATAAGTTTTCATTAGCCGAAGAGATATGTTCTGTTCGCCTTGGTTCCACATGCGTTTTAGATAAGTTTGGCCAATTTAATTCCATCCAATTCTGCTCTTCTTGTCTACTATCCCCCTGAAGAGGAGAAGTAGGTGGAAAAAATGTTTCGGTTTCCATGAAGGTGACATCCATAGTAATATAGGTGCGACCAGAGGTAGGATCATAGCATCTATAACCTTTTTGATGAAAGCATAGCCCAGAAAAAAAACATCGACGAGCATAAGGATCCAGCTTAGTCCGCTAGTTTTTATGGAGATGGACATACGCTACACACCCAAATACACGTGGAGGAAGCATCAAGACTGCAGGCACCGGAGTGTAGCCCGAGAGGGCTTGTAATGGAGTTCTAAAATCCAACACCTTAGAGGGCATCTGGTTGAGCAAATGAACGATAGTGGTGACGGCATCAGCCTAAAACTGATTAAGAGCATGGGCACCAATTAAGAGAGCTCAAGCGGTTTGAAGAACATGGCGGTTTTTCCGCTCAGCAATGTCGTTTTGTTGAGGGGTTTGGGGGCTTGAAGTCTCGTAAATAATGCCATGTTGTTGAAAATACTCACGAAATTGGTGATTGACATATTCACCACCATTATCCGATCGAAGGACCTGAACCTTAGCAGAAAATTGTGTTTGCACCATAGTATGAAGTGATTTAACACAGCGAGTACTTCATCTTTATGTTTGAGCAAATACAGCTAAGTCATGCCAGTGCAGTCATCAACAAACAACACAAACCATTTGAAGCCAGATACAGTAGTAATTGGGGAAGGACCCTACACATTAGAGTGGATCAAAGCAAATGGAATATCCTTTTTATTCAAACTTAATAGAAAAGAAGCCCTATGACTTTTTGCCAATATGCAAGTTTCACATTGAAAATCAAAATTATTCAATTGAGAAAATAAATTTGGGAACAAATGTTTCATATAGGTGAAGGACGGATGTCCTAACCGACGGTGCCAAAGCCAAAGTTCCTTTTCTTTGACACCAAGAGAATGATGCGTATGATGTGCTTGGGCCACACTCACGTCTTCCATATAGTAGAGTCCCCCCCTCTTAGTACCATGCCCAATGATCTCCTTCGTTCGAATGTCCTAGAGAAGACAGAAAGTAGGATACATTAACACCATGTAGTTAAGATCAGAGGTTAGTTGGCTCACGGAGAGAAGCTTATGAGATGAAGATGGAACAAGTAAAGTGTTATGCAGCTGTAACATAAGAGATAAGGCCACAGTGCCCGCTCCAGTGACTGGAGAGGTAATGCCATTAGCATTGGCAATATTAGTACGTTTCGGTAGGGAAGTCGTGATGAAATCCATAACAGAAAACGTCATATGGTCAGTGGCGCCGGAGTCCAGGAGCCATGCACCACTGTTAGCATCATTAGTCGAAGTATAACAAGCACAAACAGAGTTACTTGAGGAGAGTTGAGGTTCGGCAGTAACCACGGTTGCTTGACCAGAGCCTGCATCCTTAGTGCCAAGGTCACGACCCTTCTTAGCCTGGAGATCATTCCACCAATCAGGATACCCGTGCAGTTTAAAGCAAGTGTCACGAGTGTGTCTCGAATTGCCACAATGAGAGCACTTTAAACCGTCAAAAGATGCACGAGATTTATGCTTGCCATTGTGCATGGTAGGAGGGTGGGCAGAGGAACCAAGTTTGAGTCCTTTGGTGGCGAGAACAGCGCCAGATACAGCATCTGCACTGCCAGTGATCATAACAGATTGATGGAGAGCTTCACGGCGGACATGGGCATACGCTGGCTTCACGATAGGGAATGGGTGAAGCTGCAACACATCACCCTAGATCTTATCGAATCGATCATCCAGACCATCCAAGAAAACATATACTCTGTCTTCTTGAAGGATAAGATAATAATATTGGATATCAACGGCACACTCCATAGGATTAGGCCGTTGGAAGTCAATCTCACGGCATAAGCCTTGGAGGTCATTGTAGTATTTCTCAAGGGAGCCTCCAGCCTGTTTCAACTGTGTCACTCGACGTCGAAGATCATAGACCTGAGACGTGTCACTACCATCAAAGTAAGTGGTAGCAATGGAATCCCACACCAACTTAGCCGTAGGAAACCGAATGAAATTCTCTATCAATGAGGGATCCATGGAGTTTATCAACCAACCTTTGACAATGGCATTGTCCGTACGCCATTTGCGAAATGTTGGATCTGTCGAAGATGGTTGTGGAATATCACCATTGATATATCCCAACTTGTCTTTTCCAGAGATATACATCTCGACAACTTGGGACCAGAGAGCATAGTTGGTTTCATTCAACTTGATGCCGATCTGAGCAACAGAGGGTTCGGTGGTCATGGTCGGGGTTTGGACTTTGGTGAGAGTTTCGGTCATCTTAGCCGTGAAGTCAGAGAAGAGAGAATCGGAATGAGACTCACCAGTCGAGGGTTCTGTATTAGAGTTTGACGACATGGTGGGCAAGGTGAGGGATGTGAAGTTTAGGGTAGGTGGGTACCAGGGTTAGGCTCTGATAGCGTGTCAAAAAGTTCTCAATCAATTATTTTTATTCCTGTTACAATTCTGTTTTATAGGTACATATCAGGATATATTTTCTATACAAATTTTTCCCCTATAATTACGCTAACCGTTTGAAGGAGATAATTTCTTTCCATCCAACTTCCTATAACTACTATAATTCCTTTAATATACAACTCACGCCAACATAGACTTTGGTAATGGGAAGTGGTAGTTGGGTTGATGCATTGGATTGGTCACAACTTTGTTCTTTTAGCATGGGGTATATATATATATATATATATATATATAAACTTATAACTTTATGTTGTAAAGTTACCTTATGAGAATTAGTGTGTTGGCTGCTGGAAAATTGTTGATAAATTAGTGAACTTGTGATGTTGAATTAATAAGTGGAGTTGGTCACGTGTAGTGAGTTGCAATGTTGAGGAAATTCCGAATCTGGGTTAAACGTTCAGTTTTGAAATATGTTTGAAAATTTGCAGTTTCACCCCTGGATGTGATTTTTGAATATTATGTCATACATGCATGATTTATAAGCACATATGTGATATGTTCTTGACTTATATGCTACTTGAGATTATCATGAGATGCATGATTTTTCAATTTTAATTTTCAAGCGCATTAAATTACTTAATTTTCTTTCCAAAACTATGTTTATTAAATGATTATTATTTTTGATATTAAAAACATGCTATTGCTCATTGTTTTGCCAGAAATTTGAGGAGAGTGGAAATACATGATTAAATGAGAGTGTAGTGCTTTCGATAAATATACTAAATGAGTTTTACTCCTTATTGGGCAATTGGTTTGAATAAGGAGAGGAGATGCATTGAGAAATGTTGTGAGACTATGTTTGAATTAATGACTATTTGTTAAATGTTGCCTTAAAAATGTTGATGAATTCACATTAGAAGAAGTTTTCTTGTTACTAAATGCAGGAAGTGTTGTTTGCATTGGGTGGAGATGAATTCTGATGTGGATGACAAGTAGTTGAAATGACAAATGAAAAATGTGTTGAAATTGTTGGTTTTTGAGAAACATTATGAAATTACATGTTTACCCATTTTCATTGTATAACGTATTATGATTTTTAAGTGTGCCTTTTATAAAGAAAAGCTTAAGTTTTATGAAGTTACATGCTTACCCATTTACATTGCATCAAGCGTTATGATTTTTAAGCATGCCTTTTATAAAGAAGAAAAGCATAAGTTTTATGAGAAAAGTGAGGATTGAGAAAGTAAAGATAAAAGTCATTTTCAAACCACCCTACGTAGTACCCATTCCTCTCTTCATATTATGTGAGGACTTTGCGCATACGTATGATTGGTTAATTGCCAACTCGAGTAAGTCAAAGGCCCAAGCGGTGTATGATTCTACCTGGCAGGATTTGATTGTGTCGGCTCGAGCGATGCATATTCATGTTGGGTCGAAGGCTTGAGCGGAGTTTGATTCCGCCTAGCAAGATGGATTTAATGTTCAACACGCACGATGCTAGATCTTGTTAGGTTGGATAATTTATACTTGGGTACTAGTTGGGAGAGTTTTCAGTGATTAGTATCAAGATCTGTTTTTCAGTTAAGAATCAGAAAGCAGTTTTTAGTATTTAATGGTAAAGTAGTATTGAACTCAGAGTTTTTCTGTTTTAGTAAAATCTACAGTATTCAGTTTAAAGTTCAGTTATCAGCATAAAGTTTTCAGTATTCAGAAATCAAATATCAGTTCATTGTTTTCAAAAATCAGTTTTCAGTTCACATCATCAAGATAGTTATCATTTATTAATACTAGTTTTATATGACTAATTCAGGCATTTGAAATATGATTTTAGTAATGTTGTTTTAAAGACATGAGAAATTTGAGATGCATGAGTATTAATTTGCACGCATAAACATTGGTTGTATGTTTTAATACTGTCGTTCCAGAAACACTAAATAAGCATTCATTGAGTGATGATGTGGATGTTTGCAGTATGATTTCTTTTTGTAGATGATCAAAATCAGATTAAGTTTTTAGTATCAGAAAAACTATGGGTTAATTGCATCAATCACAATTGCATGAAGTCTCTGTTATGTACATGACATTCATAGAGCATTATTTCTTTTCAATGATACATGTTTGTTTGTGATGTTTCGGATGTTTGCAGCATGACCTTTCAGAGTTATTGTTTTTCAGAGTCATAAGTGTTCTTTGAGTGATGACATAGATGGTTACAACATGATTTTTAGAAAACACTGTTTTCAAAAGCATGAGCATTTACAGTTGTATTTTAAGTTTTCAGAGAAGAGTTTTGAGTGTGTTGTATCCCATTCACATGTAAGGGTTTGAGAAAATTGCAAACATGTTTATTTGAAGGTGTTTTTAGTGAGCATGAAAAATCATTGTTTGTATAAAAGCTTTTCAGAAAAATCATTATTTCCCTCTTATGGCGGAAGCCAAAATTTCAATCCATTCAAGGAATTTAGCATGGCTAGAAATCTGAATATACGTATTGTCAGCAACATTCATGCAGGTGCTAGATTAACAGAAGCATGTTTATGGGATTGGACTCAGGCAGACAGAAGACTACTACAACACTCTAAAGATCCTAAACTACTTGACATCCTCAAAAACAAGGATTTAAATGATGTAAATTAATAAATTAGTAAAAACAAATTTATTTAATTGTTTATTTGTTTAAGTTTAAATTAAATTTGCACATTGTGAAATGTGAATATTATATTTATATTAAAATTAAATTATCTCTTTCAATTAAAATCATATAAATTTATAACCAATTAATCATCCATTTATATTTATTTAATTATTTAAGTTCAAATTAAATTTTCAAAGCTAAAATTAAATTATCTCTTTAAATTAAAATCATTATAACCATTCATTTATATTTATTGACTAATTATTAAAAAATTTACAAATCACCCCTCAAAAATTACTAAACCCCCTTACATAATTTTCAATTTAACCTCAACCAAAAAAAAAAAATTAAGGGTGGTACAATAAATTTTCTAGGCCCATAGGAACCCTTACATAATTTTCAATTTAACCTCAAATAAATAAAAAATTAAGGATGGTAAAATAAATTTTCTAGGCCCATAAGACCAGTCCTATTGGCGCAGATCTTGCCTACCTCTAACTACTAATAACCAACCAACCGATCTCTTTACTAAATCTTTAGGCAGCAAAGTTCATCATCATTTTTTGCACAAGTTGGTGTTAGGACCAAAAATCATCTTGGGTTTGACGAGACCCAATAACAAAATAAACAAGTCACGGCCTAAGGCCTCAACCCAATCACTATTGGGTCTACGCTTAAAATCACCTTGCGAACTACCCACTCTATGAGTTGGGCTATCTTATAAGTTAAGCTAAACTGGGTTTCAGCCCATTAGCCTACAACAGTCTATAAATAGGAAATTAGAATCTCATTCTATTTCCTCATTTACTAAGATTTCAAATCTTACTCAAACTATTTAACTTAATCTGATAAGGTCAATAAATCATATCTCTTTCATGATAGGGATTATCTCTCAAAATAGGACTTAGTGTCCTATTAAGATTCCAAATCTTATTTAAACTATTAAACTTAATCTGATAAGGTCAAGAAATTATATCTCTTTTATGATAGGGATTATCTCCCAAAATAGGACTTAGTGTCCTACTAAGATTCCAAATCTTATTTAAACTATTAAACTTAATCTGATAAGGTTAAGAAATCATATTTCTTTCTTAATACGGATTATCTCCCAAAAAAGAGGACTCAATGTCCTACTAGGATTCCAACCCCTTGGGTTCATTATAAAAACAAAGGCTTGCCCTCTCATTAAGGGGCAATCTCCCATAATCAATCTACACTACTCAAAACCATCTATTTGCTCCTAAAGTTCTTGCTTTCAAGAACCCGACACCTCCGCCGTAGTTCTACCTTCCAACAAGACTCCTGGTAATTATTCATCTCCTTAATTCTTATCAAATAATCTCTTCCAACCTTGCTGACTTGAGCGTTGGAGTGCCTACGGCAAACACTACCCCGATGTTTTCTGTAAGCTTCACGCTTGCACTTTCATGTGTGCAGGTCTAGCAGATTATCAGTGGCCTCAACCTCACAAGATCAGACCCTATTTTCATGACGGTAGATTTTTTGCATTTACAGTTTGGCGCCCACCGTGGGGCCTTGACAATCATCTGCCAACGATGACTTACAACATGGGAGGCGACAGGGAACTCCTTTTGACTGACAATGTTAATCAGAAAATCCCATCACGATAAGAATTTTTTTTTTATTTTTCTTCGTTTGTTTTATCTATTCACGTGCCATATTATATCTATTTGGCATATCGTAATTTATTTTATATTATATCCATTCAGTGGGTAGTCAAAGACCTTGAAGCTCATATTATTGTTCTAAATTAATAATAGCTTCATATTATTGTTCTAAATTAATAATAGAATAATAATGTGTCAGAGTTTAAAGTGGTGTTCTTGAACCACTTGATTCATTGACTTTGCTTCAACAATCTCTCTTCTCTAATCCTCTATTCAAATAAGCCAATAGCTTCTATCTCTAACCTCTCTACACGCGCCTTTTCATTTCAATCATCAAACCACCAGGTGGTCCGCCACCGTCATCAGAGCTTTGCAATGCATTATCCGCCACAAAACCAGTCAATTTGTTCATTCAAGAAGATGCCGCAATACGCCAGCATCTCCAGGACCTCCGCTCCATTAGAAGGTAACTCAAACTCGACCAGCCTTGATCAAATCCCAATTCAACTTCATGGAGATTTGCCACCACTTTAAAACCTAAAACCCGACCATCTGTTCTCCTAAAATCGCCCTAACAGCTTCTCCAATCACACGGTGAAATCCTAAAAACACAGTTGTAATCCTCTCAAAACACCTAAAGTCATCTACTAAACATGAAGAGAAACCCTGTAAAACCCCATTCATGATTTTAGTTAGATCATGAATTGTATTTAAGTTAATTAATTTTTTTAATTTTTTTATTTATTTGATTTTTTGGTATTGTGGTAAGATAGGGGTATTTCTGTCAGTTTTTAAAGCTGTGCTAAGGGGGTGAAATCGAAGAAATAAATCCTGATGGGTTTGCATGTATCAAGAGGGAAAAATTTGGACATTTTTGCTAAGGAAAGCTTATGTGGCTGGGTTAAACTGAAATTTAGAGGAATTGAGGGGCAGAAATAAATTTTAGAAAAATGTTTGTTTAAAAAGGGGAAGGGAACTGGGCAGTTCGCCCAAAGGAGGAAGAAGAAAACGAGAGGAGAAGAAAGAAAGAAGAGAGGAGAGAAAGGAGAAAGAAAAGAAAAGGAAAGAAAAAAAAAAAAAGGGAGAGAAGAGAAGGAAGAGTGGTTTGGCCGAGAGATAGAGTGAGAGAAGAAGAGAAGAACAAAGAGAAAGGGAGAGTTTATTAGTTTTAAGTCTGTGAACAGTGGATCATCAAATCGTGATCTGGAGCTCATTCGCCGTCCGATCGTGCTGATTTTCGGATATGTTGTTCATGAAACACAGCTCTACATTCTGAACGGTGGAGATCGAAATCTAAGCACTGTAATAGGCAGCCAATTATAGGATAGAAGAGTGAGTGGATCAAATGAAAGTTTTCTTAAAAATTCAGATTTATGTTTGCATGTTAAATATAGTTGGCCATTTTTGCTTTTTGATGAGTTTTGAGCTGAATTTGAAGCTTGCTGAACTTGCTTTCCTTTCCATGCTTGGTTGGTTAATTTGGTGCTTAAAATGGAGTGTATTTTGCTTGCTAGCTGCACCTGTTTGCATTCGGTTGTTTGACTAAATTGTGATGTTGGCTGGATATTTTACCTTAGCATGTCCCGGCTGAGCAAATTTTTGAGTGAAAGTGTCTCAGATCTAAATTTAACAAAGCTGATTTGTGTTGCATGTCATTAGACCTTTCTTAAAAGCTTAAGACTTATGTCTGCATGTTAATGTTTTGATGAGTTTTTGGATTATATGTGAAGTTTGTGTGAGTTGCTTGTTCTCCCATGCTTCGGCTGGATTTGGGAAGGTAGAAGTTAAGTGAGTAATTGAAAAGGGCTAAACTGCCAGTTTTGAAAACATTTTTTTTTACAGTTTTAATTTTTCACCCATGTATTGATATATTCATGTTAAAGGAAATGTTACAATTTAGAGCTTGGAAATTGGTTGAACTGCATATGAGTTGAGATTTGTGATGTTGATATGATTTCCTGGTAATATTATAAATGTGGCGAATTTATTAGTT
Organism: Pistacia vera; assembly: GCF_008641045.1. Lineage (NCBI taxonomy): Eukaryota > Viridiplantae > Streptophyta > Magnoliopsida > Sapindales > Anacardiaceae > Pistacia > Pistacia vera. Next base: position 912,649 of record NW_022195500.1, read on the forward strand.
TTGAGAATATATTTTAAAAACTTGCAGTTTCACCCCTATATGTGACCTTGGAATATTATGTCATATATGTATGATTTATAAGTACATATGAAATATGCTATTGACTTACATGTTACATGAGATTATGCATGAGTATGTTGTGGTGCAAAAACCACCCTACGAAGTACCCATCCCCCAGAGATACAGATTTTTGGCTCTGCCCGAGCGATGCAGGATTCCGCTGGGTATGACAGTTTCAGATTTTGGCTCTGCGCATGCGTATGACAGATTTTATTGGCTCTGCCTGGGCGTTGAGTGGTCCGCCAGGTATGACAGTTTTTTAGGCTCTGCCCGCGCGATGATAGACCTTGCCGGGTATGACAGGTACGTCCCTCGCTCTGCCTGCGTGTGGGACGCCCACCAGGTATGACAGATTTCCCCCAGGGTACTAGTTGTGGTGAGAGTTTTAATAATAAATGTTGAGGTTTTATACAGAATCCGATACAGTTAAAGGAAGTAAGTCAGAGTACAGTTTACTGAGTGCAGGATGATTAGAAATAAATTGTATATTGTATGCGAGAACGGGGTGGTTGTTCTATTGCATATTCATAAAGTTACATTGTTGCCATGATTTGCTTGAAAATTGTTGTATGTTAGCATTATTCTTTTTTTAAGAACTTTTATAAACCTCCCCCTTTTTCCCCACTCACTGAGTATTTTTAGCTCACCCCTTTTTAAATGTTTTTCCCCCCACCAGGACCTTCCGGAGATCGTGCCGAGCAGTGAGCCTCCGCTTAGGGTTGTGCCACGCGTTGACATCTTTTATGTGGGTCTTATATTTATGTCGCATTGTAAATCTGGACTTTCGTTTCAAGAAACTCATGTTTTCCATCATGTATTTCCTTTTGTTTCATATTTTGGAATGTGTAGTATAAGTGGAAAACCTGATACCAAAAGTTTCCCTAACTCTTTTCTTTTGTAAAACGAAAGATGATACATGTCTTTCTTTTGAGATGTTGGAGATGGAAATACTATGATGTTATTCAGGAAAAGTATGTCTTTAAACAGGTTTCGCAGTTTTTTTTCTACATGGCACGTCTCGGGTATCCAAGTCTTGTGGGAGCGCCCGGATCCTACGGGATGAGGAAATTCGGGACGGGTTGTGTCAAACCCCCCAAACAAAACCTGCTTAAGTGACGCAACCCCACTCTCGCCTAATCTCCTTACCCCACCGTATTCCAAAACTCCAAACTCGAACCATCGCCCCTTCCCAACCAATACATATCAACGCAAACCAACTTTACATCACAATCTCCAACACACCTGTCACAAAAGCCATCACGCTCCCTGCTGTCTGCAAACTTTCCACTCCCCCCTGCAACTCAGCACCACTAAACAACACGAGTAGTCCACTCAATGATATTTGGGTCTGCACATAAGATATTAACGTGCCCATTCAGATCAGCTCAAAAGTGAATCATGTGCCCACTCAACTTCAACTGGTTCAGCTCCGACATAGAAAGTAACACCCCTCTCCCCACTCGGTCCAGCAAGCATGGGTGGCAGCACTTGAAGGGGAAAGGTACGTGTCATTGTCTCCTTTTAACTACCACTCTATTTGGTTAAATCTTTCTCTATTCAGCCCATTACTTAAATACATGCAGCCCATTTTTCCATTTAGCTCACTCTTTATTCAGCCCATAACAAATGCACATCATGCATATTAACCCTTCATTCGACTATTTGCTTAAAACATGCATGCCATGCATGTCACTGCTCCAGCTTCAATCAAATGTTTTCAACTACAAAGTGGGTCACGCTGACTGGGACACATAGCCCTCAAAGGTTTCAACTACAAGTCGATCATGCCGATTCGACTGCAAGCTCCATACAAGCTCCACTAGTCATACACCATCGTATCATCCTTACCCGATACACGGATTTACACCATCGGCTCGGCCCTGCCTGATTCACAGATTTACACCTTCAGATCGGCCTTGCCTGATCCACGGATTTACACCTTCGGATCGACCTGATCCACGAATTTACACATTCGAATCGGCCCTGCCCGATTCACAGATTTACACTTCGGTCGGCCTTGCCTGATCCATGAGTTTTACACCTTTGAATCGGCCCTGCCCGATTCACGAATACACCTTAGGATCAGCCCTACCCGATCCATGGATTTACACATTCGGATCGACCTTGCCCGATTCATGGATTAACACATTTGGATCGGCCCTGTCTGATTCACGGATTTACACCTTCGGATCGGCCCTGCTGATTCACAGAATTCGAATCGGCCCTGCTCGATTCACGGATTTACACCTTCGGTCAGCCCTGCCCGATCAATGAGTTATACACTTTCGAATCGGCCCTGCCCGACTCATGGATTTACACCTTCGAATCAGCCCTGCCCGATTCACGAGTTCGCACCTTCGAATAGGCCCTGCCCGATTCACAGATTTACACCTTTGAATAGGCCCTACCCGATTCACGGATTTACACCTTCGAATCGGTCCTGCCCGATTCACAAGTTTACACCTTCGATCGGCTTAGCCCGATTCATGAGTTTACACCTTCGATCGACCCAGACCGATTTATAGATTTACACATTTAGTCAGCCCAGACCAATTGAAGGACTTGCACCTCAAATCGACAAGTCATCTACCCAATCCACACAACGATCCATCCGACCTAACGAGCTGCTATCACTAATCCACTCAGTCTGTACTCATTCGATTAAATATACTCTCTAAGCTAAATACTCTTTAACTTAGAGAGTGGGGGACTAACTATTAGGGCCAAAAATCGTCTTGGGCTTGACGAGGCCCAATAACGAAATAAACATGTCACGGCCCAAGGCCTCAATCCAATCTTGATTGGGCCTACGCTTAAAATCACCTTGCGAACTACCCACTCTATGAGTTGGGCTATCCTATAAGTTAAGCTAAATTGGGTTTCAGCCCATTAGTCTGCAACAGTCTATAAATAGGAAATCAGAATCTCATTCTATTTCCTCATCTAGTAAGATTTCAAATCTTACTCAAACTATTAAACTTAATCTGATAAGGTCAATAAATCATATCTCTTTCATGATAGGGATTATCTCTCAAAATAGGACTTAGTGTCCTATTAAGATTCCAAATCTTATTTAATGTAACAACTACTGTAAACTAGTACAATGCATGCATAATATCAATAGAAAATGGGCCCAAAACTTTTCTTTTTATTATAAGTATTACGTCTTTTATACACAAAGAACAACATTTACAAAAGATGCCATTTTAAAAGACAAAACAGGGGAAACAGTGTAGCTATTACTCCTCGCTTGCCGACGCCCCTCCGACTGCATCATCACCTAGATCCTGCATCCACAAAGGAAAATAACGGGGTGAGCACAAAATAATGCTCAGTAAGTAAAACCCTCTATCTGTCTATCCCCGTATGTATTACTCTTAATTCTTTCCTCACACTTTCTGTTGTTTCCTACTAAACGTCATGGCCTCATCTTACCGGAGGTACGGCCGGATGGCGTTCACACAGCACCATCTCACTCTTCATGACTATCGGGTGGAATTCACACAGCACCAACCCGTTCTTAGTGACTACCGAGTGGGGATCACGAAGCACCTACCCGGTTTTCGTAACTATCGGGTGGAGACCACATAGCACCTACCCGTTCCTCATGACTTTCGGGTAACGATCACCAAGCATTAACCCGTTCCTAATCACTGTCGGGTGATGATCACAAAGCATCAACCCATCTCTAATAAATATCGGGTGATGATCACAAAGCATCAACCCCTTTTCTAATAACTAACCGGGTGATGGTCACAAAGCATCCACCCGTTTCTAATACCTATCGGGTGATGATCACAAAGCATCAACCCATTTCTAATGGCTATTCGGGTGATGATCACAAAGCATCAACCCGATTCTCATAACTGTCGGGTGATGATCACAAAGCATCAACCCATTTCTAATACTCTTCTCATTCACTCTATTCTAGCACTTCTCATTCTCTCTACCCTTAGAGTAGTTGCATCCACAAAGTTCTCTACTCATAGAGCAAGTGCATACACAAAGTTTCCTACTCTTTCTTAGGTCACTTCTCAATGCACAATTAATGCCTATGGATGGTTCATCTCCACTAATGCACTTATGAAATGCCAACATGCAATGTTGCAAGAATTAAGGTTCACTACTCATACTCAAACCTCTATTAGGCATTTCATCAAACAACTCAAGTGCATAATAAAACTCTACTATAACAATAATTCTAAATCTTTCTCTAACCATCCAAAATGGGGAGAAACCCCCTCACATAGCCACATAACCTGCCAAAGAAAGACACTTCCAAAAGGGTTCCACAATACCCCTTCAATTCCATCTCAAACTACCTTTCCAACCCACATCTCACTTCTTATATTTGAAAGGTATAAACAATCACAAAGCACTAGAAATCTCTATTTAAGCCTCAATAACATGGCATATAACATGTATATAACACACATACATAAGTGCTATCAAAACCCTAATCAAGAAAATTCTCAAATCTCAACTTGGGTTGGGGTTTACTTACCTTGTTATGGAGAGATTTCACTAACTCTTCCTTTCACTTGGTTTGCTTGACTTTTTCTCTACTCTTAAACAAAAGAACAAAAACCCTCAATATTCAATATATACAAAAACTCACAAAGCTTCACAACCAAAGCAAGAATCCTTACCTTAGGATGCCTTAGGTTGATTTTCTACCTCAAATCACTCCAAAAGCCCTTTAAAACTCCTTGATCAAAAGAAAGAGAATTTGAGAGGAATCAAGAGGGGAGAGTGGCGATGGAGAAGAAGAATGAAGGGTTTGCAATGACTTAATTCCTTTTAATGAAATTTATACACAAGCATTCCCATTTTGCCCTTACTTTTCTTTGGGAATTCTATCTATATCCTTTGATTCATTACAAACACACCCCCATAGCAACATATTCTCCATGAAAATTCCTTACAATTTACTCCCCACTTTTCCTGCTAATTAGGGGTAGAATGGTCAAATTGCCCTTAGGGAAGAAAATATCTTAAACTTAACAAACATTTTGGTCGGCCCGTCACCGCGGCGAGGAAGCTTCTGTCACCGCGGCGAAACTGTCCAACAGCTTCCCGTGGCTTCAACACCCCTTCGCCCGGACGAAGCTTGGAACACTGAACTTCTTCTATTTTCAACCAATTTCAGGACAAGTATTCAACATAACACTCAATTAAAGGTCAACCAAACAATATTACCAAGAAACCAACTCAAATAAGGGCAAAAGAAGAAACAATAACTACGTACCTCAAGTGGGGTGTTACATTTAAACTATTAAACTTAATCTAATAAGGTCAAGAAATCATATCTTTTTCATGATAGGGATTATCTCCCAAAATAGGACTTAGTGTCCTACTAAGATTCCAAATCTTATTTATACTATTAAACTTAATCTGATAAGGTCAAGAAATCATATTTCTTTCTTAATACAGATTATCTCCCAAAAAAGAGGACTTAATGTCCTACTAGGATTCCAACCCCTTTGGTTCATTATAAAAACAGAGGCTTGCCCTCTCATTAAGGGGCAATCTCCCATAGTCAAATTACACTACTCAAAACCATCTATTTGCTCCTAAAGTTCTTGCTCCCAAGAACCCGACGCCTCCGCCGTAGTCTTAGCTTCCGAGAAGACTCTTGGTAATTCTTCATCTCCTTAATTCTTATCAAATAATCTCTTTCAGCCTTGCTGACTTGAGCGTTGGAGTGCATACGGCAAACACCACCCCGGTGTTTTCCGTAAGCTCCACGCTTGCCCTTTCATGTGTGTAGGTCTAGCAGATTGTCAGTGGCCTCAACCTCATGAGATCAGACCCTATTTTCATGACGGTAGATTTTTTGTATCTACAGTTGGGACTTGGGAGGGTTAGACATTTATCACCCACCAACTTGGAATAATGAGTGTAATCAGTTCTTATTGTTCATGTTGTTTTAATTACTTAAGTTTTATTAAGTCAGTTAAAAACTTAAAATAGTTTAAGCAATTATATTTGTATAGTTTAGGCTCTTGCGAAGTAGTTGGGATACAACAGTGTTAACTCTAGTTAAATATGATACCATAATGATGAGTTAATGGGAGAAAAGTGATTTTCCACGAAGTTTCTTCTTTTCTTTTTTGGTACTTCCTTCTCTGTTTGTTACAATCTCGTTATAAGAACGAAGAAATGTCGAGGAAATGCTATCCTCTGAGACATAATTATTTTCTCTATTTTACTTGCTGGTCTCACTTCATTCTCTTCTTTGAAAACCTAACAAAAATCATGGGTAACGTCTTCTCTTTCTCAATCTCAGGTGATGAAATTTTATCTCGTTGCCTGAATGGCACGGTCGCGAAAACTGCTTACATAAGAGATCTCGAAGACAACCTTGGTGACTTGTAAACCGAGTACCGAAAATTGATTGAAGCAAGAAACGATGTAACGAAGAGGGTTATGATTGCTGAAGAGCAACATGAAATGAAACGGCTGGACCAAGTGCAAGGCTGGCTTTCAAGGGTGGAAGCGGTAGGAACTGAAGTTGAGAAGATAATGAAAGATAGCTCTCAAGAAATTGGGAGATTATGTCTTGGCGGCTATTGTTCCAGGAACTGCAAATCCAGCTACAAGTTTGGAAAAAGAGTGGCTGAAAAGTTGCGAGCTGTGGCCACTTTAAAGAGTGAAGGAGATTTCAAAAATGTGGCTGAGAGGTTACTAAAAGATTCGGTTAATGAAATACCAATTGATCCAAAGATAGTTAGTATGCAATCCATATTTGATAAAGTTTGGAGATGCCTTGGAGAAGAGCAAGTGGGAATTATAGGGCTACATGGCACAGGAGGAGTTGGTAAAACTACACTATTGACTCAGATCAATAACAACTTCTGCAACGAACGAAATGATTTTGATGTTGTGATCTGGGTAGTGGTGTCTAAAGACCACCAAGTTGAGAAGATTCAAGAAGTGATTGGGGAAAAGATAGGTTTGTCAAGCGAGTCGTGGAAGACAAAAAAGTCTCCTTTACAAAGCTCAGGACTTGTTCCAGATTTTGAGAAAGAAGAAATTTGTTTTATTGTTGGATGACATTTGGGAGAGAGTTGCTTTAACCAAAGTGGGAATCCCTCATCCAGATCCAAACAATGGATCAAAAATAGTTTTTACCACTCGTTTTGTTGAGGTTTGTGGCCATATGGAAGCTCATAAACATTTTAGAGTGGAGTTTTTGGAAAATGAAGAAGCATGGAACTTGTTTCGATCAAAGGTTGGAGAAGACACTCTTAACAATCATCCAAATATTCTTGAATCAGCCAAAATTGTAGCCAAAGAGTGTGGTGGTTTACCGCTTGCACTCATTACTATTGGTAGAGCAATGGCTTTCAAGAAGACACCTGGAGAATGGAGCTATGCCATTCAAGTCCTACAGAGATCAGCCTCTGAATTTCCAGGTATGAATGAAGTGTATCCTCGTTTAAAGTTTACTTACGACAGTTTGCCGAACGACAAAGTGAGATCTTGTTTCTTATACTGTAGTTTACTTTCTAAAGACCTTAATGTTTGTAAAGAGGATTTAATAGATTTATGGATAGGTGAGGGATTATTAGATGAATGTGAGGGAATTGGTGCTCGAAATCAAGGATACCACTTTATTGGTAATCGATGATGATGATTATGATAGAGTGAAAATGCATGATGTGATACGTGATATGGCTTTGTGGATAGCATGTGAAGTTGAGAAGGAGAAGGAAAGCTTTTTGGTCCATGCAGGTGCCAGACTAACAGAAGAACCAAAGGCTGACAAATGGATAGGGGTGAGAAGGATATCATTAATTAAAAATCAAATAGAGAACCTATCAGAGGTTCCTACATGCCCTCGCCTCCTCACATTGTTGCTGAAGGGCAATAGTTTGAAGATGATAAATAATGACTTCTTTCAATCTATGTCTTCTCTAAAACTTTTAGATCTTTCATATAATATTCCTCTCACCAAGTTACCATCAGGAATCTTGAAGTTGGTTTCCCTACAACATCTTGATCTCTCATGGACTGGATTAGAAGAGTTGCCAAAAGAGTTAAAGGCTTTGGTTAATCTTAAATGTTTGAACTTGAGCTGCACATATAATCTTCATACAATTCCGCGTAACTTGATATCTGAATTTTCAATGTTACGCGTATTTAGAATGTACTTTTGTCCAGATATGTTTTTGTTTGGTGGAAATGAATTTTTGGTGGAGGAATTGCTTTGTTTGGAAGTTTTGAATGTGTTAAGCATTGACTTAGGGACTAACTCTGCACTCCAAAAATTTTTTAGCTCTCGTAAGTTACATAACTTGATCGACTCTCTGAGGCTCTATCGTTTAGAGAATATTAAGTCCCTTGATGTTTGTTCTTTGGCAACTATGAAGCATCTCGATACTCTAGCCATTTCACATTGTGAAGATTTGGAAGAGGTGAAGATTGACTTTATATGTAACGTCCAAGAGATACGAGAACCTAATGGTTTTCAAAACCTCAGGACAGTAGCTGTAGCGGGTTGCATTAAATTGAGGGACTTGACGTGGCTTATTCTTGCTCCCAATCTCAGGTCTTTTTATGTTTATGATTGCTCTGATATGGAAGAAATAATCGATATCTCAAAGTTTGGTGAAGTTCAAAAGATAATGGGAAACTTGAACCCATTTGCAAAAGTCAATAAGTTTACACTACGAAAACTGCCAAAATTGAAGAGCATCCACCGGAATGCCTTGTCTTTACCACTTCTGCAGGAAATGGAGATAGTTGGATGTCCAGTACTTAAGAAGCTTCCACTTGATTCCAGTCGCGCAATCACAAACAAACATGAATTTGTTATCAGAGGAGATGAACATTGGTGGGAAGAGTTGGAATGGGAGGATGAAGCTACTCAAAACATTTTTCTACCCTTTTTTTCCAGTCGCGGAATCATTTACTTTTAACAGGCATCAACATAAATGTGGAGAGGCTGAAGCAGAACTTGGATGTGTCCGTAATTATGTATTTTGATTTAAAGCCTTTTAATTTGTTCGTATTTTTGACACTTTGTTTCTTGCATGATGTTAACTTTTTCCAGATTTGCTTTGTTTGACGGGAAGCTCGTTAGATACTTCCAATATTATCTGCTTAAGGGTCAAGATTCATTCATAACTGTAATACCTCGTATTTTATAAGTTGTTTTATTAAACTTTATTTTGTAATTTTTGGAGGTTAAAATATAAGAATTTGAAAGTGGAGTGTAATAGCCGAAACAATAGGGGACTAAAGTGACATTTGTCAAGATATTTGTTGTGAATTATAATAAATTAAAGGAGGAAGGATGGAGAAGGAGAAGGAGAAGGGGAGAACGGGGAAGAGAAAAGAAAAAGAGAAGAAGAAAGAAGGGAGAGTGGGTTTGGCCGAGAGGTAGAGTGTGAGAGGAGGAGTGAGAGTGAAGTGGATCCTTCAAATCCAAGCTCGGGAGCGGAAGAGAGGAGTGCTTGAAGCTTCGATTTGAGTTCAGCTGAGCTGAATTGTGAGTGGAATGGTAAACCCATGCATCTCAAGTCTTCATTTGAGTGGATTTAAGTTATTTTTGTTAATGTATTTGAGTTTGTGTGGCTGCTTGTGGAAATTAAGTTTAAAATTTGCTAGATTGTGTTTGGCTGGTTATATTTGATTTTGTAATTGTACTATGTTTTGAAACCCGGTTGTTTATGTGAAAATTATGGTTAGGGGGTTGCTTTGCTATGGCCAAATGCATGATGAGAAGTGGCCGAAATGAACATGAGATGGAGGTGATTTATTTTGTTGGATGTGACTTTTATTCATGATTTATTTGGGTTTTCGATTGTTTTGTATGCTGGCTGCTTGTTGGATATATGAGTTGTCTGGGTTATGAAGATATTATGTGTGTTTTGGAATGAATTATAAGCTTGCATTTTTTGGTGATATTGCAATTGTTTGGTTTAAAATGTGTGACTCTATGTTTAAGTAGAGTTTCTTGCGTGAAGTTAAATGGTGTATGAGAGGAGGCATTGAAGCTAAAATGTGTTTTGTAAAGGGACTGTTTTGCATGTCTCGACTGGGCTGGAGTCTTGGTGAGGAAAAATGCATTTGCTTAGTATTTGGTATTAAGTTTGTCTCCTTTGCATGGTGTAAGTATTTGTAAAAGAAAATGGCGTCATATTTTTTTATTAAATGTGGGTTGGAAAATTGGAAAAAGTACAATGGAACCAATTTTGAACAAGTTATCAGATTCCAAGTGTGGAATTCATGGGTAAAATTTTGAACCAAGCACAAGCTAGTCTATTTTTGGTCAAATTTAAAGAGTTAACGACTTTTTTCCCAACCAAATAATGACTTAATAACACTTTTTTATTCGCATATTTTTAAAATACTACTTTATTATATGTATTTATATTCGGACGATAAACAAAAAATAAAGTCAGTCTAAACTGTTAGGATTTTTGAAAATGGGAGATGGATGAGTCTTTTGATGATAGAAGGTTGGATTTTGATAGTTGGGATTGTTGGGAATTTGACTTGGGAGGGGCGATTATACAAAACTTGATCGCTTGATTGCCAATGATTGGTGGGGATAGGGTTTAAGAGATTTTGGTGAGTAATAATCAGAGAAGAGAATAGTGATAGGTTGAGGTCACAATGATGTTGAAATCGAAAACGGAATATAAATCTATGTAATAAAGTGATATTTTAATAATTTATGGGTAGACATTATTTGGGTTAAAAAACAGGTCGTCTACTCAAATTTAAAAAAAAAAAAGAAAGACGAAGCCTGGCGATTGTCCGAACTCAAATAAAGCTCGTTAGGAGGATTGGTGGGCTAATTGGACAGGTCTGGACCATCTTACTTTCACTTTTCAAATTCATATGCAAGGCCCAAATCCCTATCCAATCAAACATTTTGTTTTCAAATTAAACCAACAATCGATTTAGCAGTAAATTTTCTGAACAATTGTCTCGTTTCATTCGTAATAGTTGGGAATCAACTTAATCTGAATTAATATAAACTCCAATCGAATAAGGGAGAAATTGACCAAAAAATTTCATAAAGTCAAGCTTGAACAACGTCATCTAGGGAATTTGACTATTTTGTAGCCCCTTTTGAACATGATTTCCAGCAAAATCTTATTCATCAAAAGGAACCCATTGTATACTTAATTGAATCATGTCACCCAGCCCTCCAATACTGTGGTTGGTGGTGATACATAAACCAAATGAAGGTGTTTAATAGTCATAAGAAGAGAAAAGAATAATACTATGCGTATTTACGAGTGTATTAACCATCGTACTAACTTTTGTAAATATAAAACATAGTACGGGTACCACAAACATAGTACGAGTACTATATGTAATTTTAACAAAGGTTAATAAAATGGTTAGGAAGATCCGTGAGTACGTATAGCATTACTCGAAGAGAAAAACAGCTCTTCAATTTCTCTCATTTCTTTAATTACCCTTAAATAAATATTTAAAAAAAAAAAAACTTTTCTAAAATCCAGTTGGCACGCGTATGCTACTAATCATGTTTAGCACCAAGCCCACCTCAAGGCAATCATTCTCACCGTATTACACTCCCCCACACACCAAAAAAAAAAAAAAAAAAAAAAAAACCAATTTCTTTTTCTTCTTTTTATTTTTTCTTTAAATTCTCCTTTTTAGCAAAATAAAATAGTTTTTTTTGCAATTTATTTTTATATAAAATTAAAATCAAGGTTATATATATATTAGCTTATAACTTTATGTTATAATAAAGTTACCTTATGAGAATTTGTGTGTTGGCTGCTGGAAAATTGTTGATAAATTAGTGAACTTGTGATGTTGAATTAATGGGTGGAGTCGGTATGTGTAGTGAGCTGCAATGTTGAGGAAATTCCGAATATGGGTTAAACGGTCAGTTTTGAAACATGTTTGAAAATTTGCAGATTCACCCCTGGATGTGATTTTTGAATATTATGTCATATATGCATGATTTATAAGCATATATGTGATATGTTCTTGACTTATATGCAACTTGAGATTATGATGAGATGCATGATTTTTGCATTTTAATTTTCAAGTGCATTAAATTACTTAATTTTCTTTCCAAAACTATGTTAATTAAATGATTATTTTTTTTTATATTAAAAACATGCTATTGCTTATTGTTTTGCCGGAAATTTGAGAAGAGTGGAAATACATGATTAAATAAGAGTGTAGTGCTTTTGATAAATATACTAAATGAGTTTTACTCCTTATTGGGCAATTGGTTTGAATAAGGAGAGGAAATGCTTTGAGAAATGTTGTGAGACTATGTTTGAACTAATGTGACTATTTGTTAAATGTTGCCTTAAAAATGTTGATGAATTCACATTAGAAGAAGTTTTCTTGTTACTAAATGCGGGAAGTGTTGTTTGCATTGGGTGGAGATGAATTCTGATGTGGATGACAAGTAGTTGAAATGACAAATGAAAATTGTGTTGAAATTGTTGGTTTTTGAGAAACACTGTGAAATTACATGTTTACCATTTTCGTATAAAGTATTATTTTCAAGTATGCCTTTTATAATGAAAAGCTTAAGTTTTATGAAGTTACATGCTTACCCATTTACATTGCATCAAGCATTATGATTTTTAAGCATGCCTCTTATAAAGAAGAAAAGCATAAGTTTTATGAGAAAAGCGAGGATTGAGAAAGTAAAGATAAAAGTGATTTTCAAACCACCCTACGTAGTACCCATCCCCCTTTTCATATTATGTGATGAGTCTGCGCATGCATATGATTGGTTAATTGCCAGCTTGAGTGGGTCGAAGGCCCGAGCGGTGTATGATTCTGCCTGGTAGGATTTGATTATGTCGGCCCGAGCGATGCATGGTCTTGTTGGGTCAAAGGCTTGAGCAGTGTTTGATTCCGCCTAGCAGGATTTGATTGTGTTGGCTCGAGCGATGCATGGTCTTGTTGGGTCAAAGGCTTGAGCGGTGTTTGATTCTGCCTAGCAGGATGGATTTAGTGGTTCAACACGCGCGATGCTAGATCTTGTTGGGTTGGACGAATTTACACTTGGGTACTAGTTGGGGTGAGAGTTTTTAGTGATTAGTATCAGAATCAGTTTTTCAATTAAGAATCAGGAAATAGTTTTAGTATTTAATGGTAAAGCAGTATTAAACTCAAAGTTTTTCTGTTTTAGTTAACTCTATAGTATTTAGTTTAAAGTTCAGTTATCAGCATAAAATTTTCAGTATTCAGAAATCAAACATCGGTGCATTGTTTTCAGAAATCAGTTTTCAATTTCATATCATCAAGATAGTTATCATTTATTAATACTGATTTTATAAGCCTAATTCAGGCATTTGAAATATGATTTTAGTAATGTTGTTTTAAAGACATGAGAAATTTGAGATGCATGAGTATTAATTTGCACGCATAAACATTGGTTGTATGTTTTAATAATGTTGTTCCAAAAACACTAAATAAGCATTTATTGAGTGATGATGTGGATGTTTGCAGTATGATTTCTTTTTGTAGATTATCATAATCAGATTAAGTTTTTAATATCAGAAAAACTATGGGTTAATTGCATTAATCACAATTGCACGAAGTCTCTGTTATGTACATACAGTGGCGGATCCAACCACTTTTTGGGTGGGCCTCTCAAATTTTTTTTTTAATATTAATATATATAATTTATATATTTTGGCCCATCCTAACAAAAATATTAATGGATAAAAATAGTAATGTATAATAAATTTTTATTTTGGCCAACCCTAAAAGAAATTTCTGGATCCGTTACTGTGTACATGACATTCATAAAGCATTATTTCTTTTCAGTGATACGTCTGTCTGTGATGTTTCGGATGTTTGCAACATGACCTTTTAGAGCTATTGTTTTTTAGAGTCATAAGTGTTCTTTGAGTGATGACATAGATGGTTGCAACATGATTTTTAGAAAACACTGTTTTCAGAAGCATGAGCATTTATAGTTATATTTTAAGTTTTCAGAGAAAAGTTTTGAGTGTGTTGTATCCCGTTCACATGTAAGGGTTTGAGAAAATTGCAAACATGTTTATTTGAAGGTGTTTTTAGTAAGCATGAAAAATCATTGTTTGTATAAAAGCTTTTTAGAAAAATCTGATACCTCGGTTTTTAGGTTTTATAAAATGAATGTGCTATGCTTTTTTTTATTTTCAAATACATATATATATTATATGCTATGTTTTTCATGACAAATCAAGAGAATGTGTTTTATGAGAAGTATATTCAAAAAACAAATTTTTAGGATTTCACAGCTTTTCACATGGCATGTCTTGGTCACCCGAGCCTCATAAGTGCGTCCAAACTCTATAGGATAGGAAGGGTCGGGGGGCGGGTTGTGTCAATAACTATTTCTTTTTGTCATATTAAAATTGCAGATTTTTAGAATGAGTTTACTATTCCTAAGAATATCTTGTAACGATTTTTAGGATGAATATACTGTTTTTCCCAGAAGTTATCTGAGATTCACATTCATAATTCATGTGTTAGTTAACGTTGCAATATCATATGTATCGACATGTGGTGCCTTTGTAGACCAAGCGATTGGTCTATGATAAGATGTCAGGACTCTTTTCACTTAGTTTTATGATTAGAGGTGTGATTTTCTTTTGTAAAGTAATTCATGTGTTTATAATATCTAATATAAAATGATTTTTTTTTTTTTTTTTGGTGAAAGCCTCAAGTCTTCTCATACCCAAAGGTATGAGAATAATCTCGATCGGTTATGAGACTAATCCCGATCGGGGCTCGGATAAGTACCCCTGGCCACAAGGTGCTTCCAGTGTGGTTCAAACCCTTGACATTGCAGTTAAAGTTCATCCCATTTGGGGCCTAGTTACCAGTAAAGTCATATTATACATCATGGGTTAATACGAAAATTAAAAATTATACATCAATTCAAATAAGAAACTTAAAAATAATAATTTAAGGAATTTTAGTTTTCACATTTCAAGTAAAAAATTGAGTGAATTTGTAACTTTCAAAATCTTCTAGGTGGAATTCTTAACTCAAACCACCTCATGGGTGAAAATGTTTTAATGTCTCCTGTATAGTAGCAAGGTCATCTCCTCAAAGATGAAAATAAGTTTCCCATTTGCATATATAAGTTAAAGAAACAGTGAAAAAGATTAATTGACAACATCAAGGACCAGCTTTCGTGACTTTAGGACTGACCATCTCAAATGCCAGTAGTAAGCTGCTTGAAGAAGAGCGAGTGATCCCATATGCAAGTTCCTAAACTGAAATGAAGTTAGAATTATGCAAAGGTATTTGAAATACAATCATGAACTCCTCAACTCCCAACTCAAATAATGTTGCAATTACAACATTATCGAATCAAAAGATATATAGTTGTGCACCACCACTCAAAATGAAGGATTTGATGAGTGTTAAATCACTATTTTGATTAAGGATATCTCAAATTCAAGTGTTAGACCCAAAAAGTTGTTTATGAGCACACTTGGTAAGTAGGGATGTCAATGGGGCATTTTGACATCCCTATTGGAGCAATCACACTATAAATCCTCATGATGATATATGTTGACTAGCTAGTTATGCAGTTCATCACCATTTCATAAACAATGATGAAAACTAAAAATATAAAAACTATACCATTACAATTAGACATCTTGTTGGATATAACACTTGAAAGCAATAGAGACATTTCTGTAAGATACTTACAAGGAATTTAGACATTTTGGTAAGCTTTTTCTCTTCATTCTAAGATAATTTTGAAGTGCAATAAGGTAAGAATTTACCGCTTTCCTCTCTTCCATTTTTGGCTCAGCCGCCCATGTCAAAAATGTTACAACATCTTTCCCCATCTCAGCCAACATTGTCAAAAGAATATGTTAATTCACTCTTTCTAGAGAAACCAAAAAGATATAATGGACAGGTTAGGCGATTACCTGTGACTGTTGGTAGGATACCCATCTTCATATTCAACTACACTGTCATTAAACCTCTTGGGCATAGCTATTACCCCACCAGGAAGGTAAGGATTATAGTGCAGCCCTTCTCAAATCTACAACAATAATTCCAAGACAGAAAAAGAGATATACATCTATACGTTTAGAACCATAGAGCAACATTCAACCCATTCAAGGAATTTAGCACAGCCAGAAATCCGAATGTACATATTGTCAGCAACATTCATGCAGGTGCTAGACTAACAGAAGCATATTTATGGGATTGAACTCAGGCAAACAGGAGATTATAACAACATTATGAAGATTTCAAACTACTTGAACCTTTCAAAAACACGGATTTGGACGATGTAAATTAATAATTTAGTAAAAAAAATTATTTAATTGTTTATTTATTTAAGTTTAAATTAAAATTGCTCATTGTGAAGTGTAAATATTATATTTATGTCAAAATTAAATTATCTCTTTAAATTAAAACCATTATAACCGTTCATTTATATTTATTTACTAATTAATTAAAAAATTTACAAATCACCCCTAAAAATTAGTAAACCACCTTACATAATTTCTAATTTAACCTTAAATATAAAAAAATATTAACGGTGGTAAAATAAATTTTCTAAACCCATAAGACCGATTGTATTGGGCTTAGGCCTTGCCTACCTCTATCTACTAATTGGCAACCGCTAATCTCTTTACTAAATCTTTAGGCAACAAATGTCGTCGTCATCTTCTGCATAAGTTGGGAGTGTTAGACATCTATCACCCACTAACTTCGGGGGATATTGGAATAATGATTGTAATCTGTTCTTATTCTTCAGATTGTTTTAATTACTTCAATTTTATTCAGTTAGTTTAAATAGGCTAAGTAATTGTATTTGTACAGCTTAGGTTATTGTTAAGTAGTTGGAATACAGCTATACTAACTCTAGTTAAATATAATACCTAGTTAAGTATTCTTTTAGAAACTCCAGTTGAAGATTAGTTTAGATATAAATGAGTTAATATTGCGAAGTGTACGAGAGACTTGAACGATGAGTTAACGAAGAAAGTGGTTTTCTAGGAAGTTATTCTTTCTCTATTCGTTGCTTCCTTACAATCTAATTATAAGAACCAAGAAATATCGAGGAAATGCTATCCTCCAAGACATAATTATCTTCTCTATTTTACTTGCTGGTCTCATTTCATTCTCTTCCTTGAAAACCTGACAAAAACCATGGGTAACGTCTTCTCTTTCTCAATCTCAGGTGATGAAATTTTATCTCGTTGCCTGGATTGCACGGTTGCGAAAACTGCATACATAAGAGACCTCGAAGACAAACTTGGTGATTTGCAAGCCGAATACCAAAAATTGATTGAAGCAAGGAACGATGTAACGAAGAGGGTTATGATTGCTGAAGAGCAACATGAAATGAAACGGCTGGACCAAGTGCAAGGCTGGCTTTCAAGGGTGGAAGCGGTGGGAACTGAAGTTGAGGAGATAATGAAAGATAGCTCTCAAGAAATTGAGAGATTACGTCTTGGCGGCTATTGTTCCAGGAACTGCAAATCCAGCTTCAAGTTTGGAAAATGGGTGGCTGAAAAGTTGCGAGCTGTGGCCACTTTAAAGAGTGAAGGAGATTTCAAAGATGTGGCTGAGAGGGTACTAAAAGATTCGGTTAATGAAAAACCAATTGATCCAACGATAGTTGGTATGCAATCCATATTTGATAGAGTTTGGAGATGCCTTGGAGAAAAGCAAGTGGGAATTATAGGACTACATGGCACAGGAGGAGTTGGTAAAACTACACTATTGACTCAAATCAACAACAACTTCTGCAACGAACGAAATGATTTTGATGTTGTGATCTGGGTAGTGGCGTCTAAAGACCACCAAGTTGAGAAGATTCAAGAAGAGATTGGGGAAAAGATAGGTTTGTCAAGCGAGTTGTGGAAGAAAAAAAGTCTCCGTTATAAAGCTGATGACTTGTTCAAGATTTTGAGAAAGAAGAAATTTGTTTTATTATTGGATGACATTTGGGAGAGAGTTGATTTAAAAGACGTGGGAATCCCTCATCCAGATCCAAACAATGGATCAAAAATAGTTTTTACCACTCGTTCTGTTGAGGTTTATGGCCATATGGAAGCTCATAAACATTTTAGAGTGGAGTTTTTGGAAAATGAAGAAGCATGGAACTTGTTTCAATCAAAGGTTGGAGAAGACACTCTTAACAATCATCCAGATATTCTTGAATTGGCCAAAATTGTAGCCAAAGAGTGTGGTGGTTTACCGCTTGCACTCATTACCATTGGTAGAGCAATGGCGTTCAAGAAGACACCTGAAGAATGGAGCCATGCCATTCAAGTCCTAAAGAGATCAGCCTCTGAATTTCCAGGTATGAATGAAGTGTATCCTCGTTTAAAGTTTTCTTACGATAGTTTGCCGAACGACAAAGTTAGATCTTGTTTCTTATACTGTAATTTATTTTCTGAAGACTTTAATGTTCTTAAAGGGGACTTAATAGATTGTTGAATAGGTGAGGGATTTTTAGATGAATATGAGGGAATTGGAGCTCGAAATCAAGGATACCACTTTATTGGTATTCTTCTCGTTTAAAGTTTTCTTACGATAGTTTGCCGAACGACAAAGTTAGATCTTGTTTCTTATACTGTAATTTATTTTCTGAAGACTTTAATGTTCTTAAAGGGGACTTAATAGATTGTTGAATAGGTGAGGGATTTTTAGATGAATATGAGGGAATTGGAGCTCGAAATCAAGGATACCACTTTATTGGTATTCTTCTCGTTTAAAGTTTTCTTACGATAGTTTGCCGAACGACAAAGTTAGATCTTGTTTCTTATACTGTAATTTATTTTCTGAAGACTTTAATGTTCTTAAAGGGGACTTAATAGATTGTTGAATAGGTGAGGGATTTTTAGATGAATATGAGGGAATTGGAGCTCGAAATCAAGGATACCACTTTATTGGTATTCTTCTCGTTTAAAGTTTTCTTACGATAGTTTGCCGAACGACAAAGTTAGATCTTGTTTCTTATACTGTAATTTATTTTCTGAAGACTTTAATGTTCTTAAAGGGGACTTAATAGATTGTTGGATAGGTGAGGGATTTTTAGATGAATATGAGGGAATTGGAGCTCGAAATCAAGGAGACCACTTTATTGGTATTCTTCTTAATGCATGTTTATTGGAAGAAGTATCCAGTACTGTTTATGATAGGGTGAAAATGCATGATGTGATACGTGATATGGCTTTGTGGATAGCATGTGAAGTTGAGAAGGAGAAGGAAAACTTTTTGGTCCATGCAGGTGCCAGACTAACAGAAGCACCAAAGGCTGACAAATGGATAGGGTTGAGAAGGATATCATTAATGGAAAATCAAATAGAGAACCTATCAGAGGTTCCTACATGCCCTCGCCTCCTCACATTGTTTCTGAAGGACAATAGATTGAAGATGATAAATAATGACTTCTTTCAATCTATATCTTCTCTAAAACTTTTAGATCTTTCATTTAATCCTCTCACCAAGCTACCATCAGGAATCTCGAAGTTGGTTTCACTACAACATCTTGATCTCTCAGGGACTCAATTAGAAGAGTTGCCAAAAGAGTTAAAGGCTTTGGTTAATCTTAAATGTTTGAACTTGAACGGCACAAATCATCTTCGTACAATTCCGCGTAAATTGATATCTGAGTTTTCAATGTTACGCGTATTGAGAATGTTCTATTGTGGTTTTTTCAGTGAAGATAGCATTTTGTTTGGTGGAAATGAATTTTTAGTGGAGGAATTGCTTTGTTTGGAAGTTTTGAATGTGTTAAGCATCGACTTACGGAGTAACTCTGCACTCCAAAAATTTTTTAGCTCTCGTAAGTTACATAACTTGATCAACTGTCTGAGAGTTCATCGTTTCGCGAATATTAAGTCCCTTAATGTTTATTCTTTAGCAACTATGAAGCATCTCGAAATTCTACACATTTCAGATTGTGAAGATTTGGAAGAGGTGAAGATTGAAATAATATGTGAAGTCCAAGAGATACGAGAACCTCATGGTTTTCAAAACCTCCGGTCAGTACATTTATGGTCTTGCTTTAGATTGAGGGACTTGACGTGGCTTATTCTTGCTCCCAATCTCAGGTCTTTGTTTGTTGGGAATTGCTCTGATATGGAAGAAATAATCGGTATCTCAAAGTTTGGTGAAGTTCAACAGATAATGGGAAACTTGAACCCATTTGCAAAAGTCAATGATTTTATACTAGGAAAACTGCCAAAATTGAAAAGCATCCACCGGAATGCCTTGTCTTTCCCACTTCTGCAGGAAATGAATATATCTGAATGTCCACTACTTAAGAAGCTTCCACTTGATTCCAGTCTCGCAATCACAAACAGACTTGAATTTGTTATCAGAGGAGATAAACATTGGTGGGAAGAGTTGGAATGGGACGATGAAGCTACTCAAAATGTTTTTCTACCCTTTTTCAGATCATTGACGATTAACAGGCATCAAAATGAATGTGGAGAGCCTGAAGCAGAACTTGGAAGTGTACATAATTATGTATTTTGATTTAAAACCTTTTAATTTGTTCGTATTGTGGACACTTTGTTTCTTGCATGATGTTTAACTTTTTCCAGATTTGCTTTGTTTGACGGGAAGCTCGTTAGATACTGGAAATATTATCTGATGAAGTGTCAAGATTCATTCATTAACTATTTCTTTTTGTCATATGAAAATTGCAGATTTTTAGAATGAACTTTACTGCTTTTCCCAGAAGTTATTTAAGATTCACTTTCGTAATTCATGTGTTAATTAACGTTGCAATATCATATATATCTAATCTAAAATGAAACATGTATTATTATTAGAGGTGTGATTTCCTTTTGTGAAGTAATTCATGTGTGTAATATCTAATCTAAAATGAAACATATATTATTATTATTTTTATTTTGTGAAAGCCTCGAGTCTCCTCATACCCAAAAGTATGAGACTAATTCTGATTTAGGCTCGAGTAAGTACTAAAGGTGAGCAGGTATCCCATGGAACTAGAACCAATCGGTCCCTATATGCTTTGAATTGGAACCTGGGTTTTTCTCGTTCCGGTTCCAAGTAGTGAAAGTACCCAACATTATTCACAAAATAAAAATATTAATATTTTATTAATTTTTCTCTCTCCTCTCTTATCTTTCGTTCTCGTTCTTTAAACAACTTTTACTCTTTCTTCTGCAAGTTTCTTCAATCCCCTCATTGTTTATACATTGACCCCTCATCGTTTAATTATATACGGTTTTAGTTTTGGTTCTTGGTTCTTGCAGTTTGAAACCAAAACTGGAATCAAAACCAGTTGATTCCTAATTTTTAGAATCGTAACCTACTCTATTTTTAGAATCGTAACCTACTCAATGAAGATCGGTTCCAAGTAGGAATTAGAATCGAATCTCGAGTACCTACCAGTTCTCATTTCAGCTAGTTCTTTTACACACCCCTAATAAATACACCTGGCCATAAGGTGTTTTCAGTATGATTTAAACCTCTGAGATTGTAGGTAAAGTTTGACTCATTTAAAGCCCACCTACCAATATAATCGTATTATATATGTTAATACGAAAATTAAAAATTATACATCAATTCAAATAAGAAACTTAAAAACAATAATTTAGAGTATTTTAGTTTTCACTTTTCAAGTGAAAAATTGAGTGAATTTGTAACTTTCAAAATCTCCTAGTTTTATTTGTTACTTAACTCAAACTACATCATGGGTGAAAATGTTTGTTATAATATCTCCCGTATAATAACGAGGTCATCTCCTCAAAGATGAAAATTAACTTCCCATTTGCGCACTTAAGTTAAAGAAAGAGTGAAAAAGATTAGGATAATACTACACCAATTGGCAAGTTTTAAATTGGAGGAACTTGACATGGCTGATTCTTGCTCTAAATCTTAAGGATACTTACTTGGAAGACATCATATGTTCTGGAAATTTGATTAAGTTCGAGAGATGAAAAATCTGAACCCATTGTATAACTCATTTCTTCATTTATAGCTTCTCTTAAATTTGAATAGCATCTATTCAAGTGCCTCGCCCTTCACAAGTTTGAAAGAGATCAATGTATGCATGCCCAAAGCTGAAAAATAGTGGTATGGTTTTTGTTATATATATTATTAGAAAAACCCCCCTTTCTTGACGGGTTTCCTAATAACTTTTACTCGTCATTAAAACTTCTGTCAAGAGAGCAAGGTAACTGTTTTTAAACTATTAAGAATTTTTTAACAGATTCTTGACAATTATAACCCGTCAAAGATTCGATATAATTTTAATCAATCATTGACCGTCTTTGAACTGTTAAAAGTTTTTAACCAAAAAAAAAAAAATTTAAATATTTTTCGGCAAGTATTTGTTTAAATACTTTTATTTTGTGATTAGTTTACTTTTCATATTATTACCAATTAAATAATAGAATAATGAAATGAAATTCTTCGTAATATTCCTCGACCAACAACAATTATCACAATTCATAAATAAATTTAGACATTCAACAACCTTTAAATTAATTTAGTAAACGAAATTCAACAAAAATAGTATATCATCCAACAAAAGTTTGATACATATCAAAATCAACATAATTTAATATGCAGTTACTAGTCTCACATTTTAACTGATATCTCTTCCTTCAAACCAGTGATTTCTGCTAGGGAAGAAGCAACAGCATCTTCCTTTACTGCAGCTGCTGAGGCTACTTGCTCGGACTTCAAAATATTTTCCATTTCAAGCTCAGAAACCCTCTCTCTAAGTGAAACAGCTTCGGCTTCTAATGATTTCTTTAACTTTTCCGCCTAGTTGAATGAATTTAGAAGAAAATAAAACTTAGCATATCAACTGAAATTGCTGAAACTCATCTTTGAGAGCTAAAAAGACCAAAGGTACCTCAGTCTTGAAGTTTTCATGAGCGACTTCCATCTGCTTCAGTGCATCTTCATTTACTTGTGCTATGCCCTTATACTGCAATTTCAATGTGAACTGTCACATAACACACAAATTCGGCAACAGGACAGTAAGCACTTTCTCATGCAGCACATATACATGAACTGCAAAATAAGTACAAAAGGTCATCACCTAAACCAAGCACACAAGCACATATACATGCAGAAAATTGCCATGGTGTAAACATGAAAGTCACTCTCTTTACCCAAATGTAAGAACTATGGCAAAGCTAGATGCTTCCCATAAATAAAGCTAAACAAGAAACACTAGCAGTTCTGAGATGAATCATTAATGGCATTCGTAATAATTTAGGTCCATCTTCTTTCAACTGTCTAATGACCGCCAAAACATGCCCTAAGAAAAGAAGTTCAACACACCTCCCCACTTCTCTGAGTCCTGAATCCAGGAAGAATACTCTTCGTTGGGCTTTCCAAGAAAAACTTCAGAATATTTTAAAGGATAACTTGCCACAGTTGCCGCTATAACCTTCAAAAGTTCATAAATCACAGTGTTAATAAAATCAAATAGAAAAGGCAATACAATATGTCAATTATATCACTCATACATAGGTCTGTTCAATAATGTTTGTAGCATTTGTTTTCAAAATAATAATTAAAATGAAAGACCGACAGACAGATAAAAGCACTTTGCATAACTTCTATGCATCATTAATCTCACATGACACAAGTAGCGCATATAGTAGATGTATCAAGCTAAATAGATATTCCCATGGTTGGGGGCTGGACCTTGGAGGAGAGACCAACCTTGGGCCCGGTCCATGGGCCTTGGCCGGTTTTGGGATCAGACTTTATAGGACCGGTCCTAGGTCCATGCCCGAATTCTCACCTCTACTCTCAATTAGTGGTCGCATTTTTTAAGACAGAATATACTCTTTAACTAATGAGATGATTGAAGTCATAACATGTTTATAAGATTTGACTCATATAGACAGAAGATGACAATAGCACCCTGAATATCCCAAACTACTTGACTTCTTCAAAAACACAAATTCGGACAATGCAAATTTTGATAATGTGAATTAAAAATTTAATAAAAGCAAATTTATTTAATTGTTTATTTGTTTAAGTTTAAATTAAATTTACACATTGTGAAGTGTGAATATTATATTTATGTTAAAATTAAATTATCTCTTTAAATTAAAATTACATAAACTGTTAAAATTAAATAATCTCTTTAAATTAAAGCCATTATAATCATTCATTTATATTTATTTACTAATTAATTAAAAAAATTACAAATCGCCCTTGAAAAATTACATAAACCCCTTTACATAATTTTCAATTTAACCACAAATATATAAAAAATTAAGAGGGGTAAAGTAAATTTTTTTACTGAATCAGTTCATTATCATTTTATATACAAGTTGGGTATGTTAGACATTTATCACCCACCAACTTGAGGGGGGTATTGGAATAATGAGTGTAATAAGTTCTTATTGTTTTTAATTACTTCAGTTTTATTAAGTTAGTTTAAATAGTTTGAACAATTGTATCTGTACAACTTAGGTTATTGCAAAGTAGTTGGGATATAGCTATACTAACTCTAGTTAAATATAATACCATAGTTAGGTTATTGTAAAGTAGTTGAGATATAGTTGTATTAACTCTAGTTAAATATAGTACCATAGTTAATTATTCTTTTAGTAAACTCTAGTTGACAATTAGTTAAGAAAGATATAAAAAAGTCAATATTGTAAAGTGGACAAGAAACTTGTTTCTTCTTTCTCTGATTGTTACTTCCTTCTCTTCTTCTTACAATCTCTTTATAAGAAAGAAGAAATATCGAGGAAATGCTATCCTCTCAGACATAATTATCTTCTCTATTTTACTTGCTGGATAGACAAGACAAAAGAATGGCCTTCTCATTGGCTCTAATACCATCAAATAAAAAGAAGAATAAAATAAAGAGAGAAGGTCAAAAGAAAGTTAATAAAAGCTTTTATTGAAATGGGAAGTACAATAAAAAATCTTGATAAGAAGAATGCGTACTTCATCTCAATCACATCAGCTATTTAAAGACCTCTTCCACTAAACCACTTCCCACAAATCTCTCCAACCACTCACATCATATTTACCACTACTACCACTACTAAAATCTTATCTAGATAAAAACAAAACAAAACAACCTAAGTCACTTTCTAACGTGAACAAGCCTCACGTGATAGCTATTTAACTTGGTAAACAAAATAAATAAAATAAATAAATGAACCACAATCACATCGTGCCGTACGTTAAGTTGCACTAATTTTTTACACTCTAAAGCAAAAGAAGTTATATATTCTCTACTTAAATAATTCATGCTAGCTGCATTTTTTGTTAACTTCTCTTGTAGCTTTCTCCCTCTTTCCTTCTATCTATACAAGATGGCCTCAAAAGTTAGACCATAGAACAATTTAATAGTAATTCACCTCACTAGTTTGGACGACAGCGACATCAAGCTCTTGACAGTGTCTTCTTTTTTCAAGTAAATGAATTATTTAGTTATAGACACAATGCAAATTGATAAAATGAGAATTGAGAAAGCTTTATTTTTTTATATTTTCTTTCTTCGCCAAAAGGCTATAATATATACACATATACAGATCAAATCATGATCTAATAAGCAAGAAAAGAAAATAAAATCTCAACTAATTCCCTTGAAAGAAGGGATTGCAAATTCCTAAATATGTGCAGTAGAGATTATCTCCAAAACTAACGTTAATCAAATCTCAACAAATCTTAACACTCTCCTTCAAGTTGGAGCATGTATATCCAGCATGTTCAACTTGCTTCTTAAGTCCTTAAACACGTTTCCTCCAAGAGCTTTTGTAAAAACATCTGCCAACTGCAAATGAGATGGAACAAATTCTGTAACAATTTGACCTTCTTGTATCTTTTCTCTTACAACATGGCAATCGAGTTCTATGTGCTTGGTGCGCTCTTGATATACTGGATTTGCTGCTATGTGAAGTGCAGCTTGATTATCACATAGTAACTTTGCTGGTCCTGTGGAAATCTGCATGTCATTAAGCAAAAATCTGAGCCAAGTCAATTCACAAGTTGTTGCTGCCATGGAGCTGTACTCAGCTTTCGAGGTTGATCTAGAGACCATTTTCTACTTCTTGGCCTTCCATGAAATCAGTGAATTTCCCAAGTACAGACAATAACCTGTAGTTGATCTTTGAGTCATAGGACAGTTTGCCCAATTTGCATCACAATAAGCCTTCAAGTTGAAAGAATTGCTTGATGAAAACAACAAGCCAAGACCTAGACTTCCTTTAAGGTACTTAATAATGTGAAGAGTAGCATCCCAATGAGGCTTTCTTGGTGCGTGCATAAAGTGGCTTAGGATATTGACTGAGTATTTGATGTCTGGTCTTGTGATTGTGAGGTAGATTAATTGTCCAACTAATCTCTTATAGCGTTCTAGATCATGTAGCAAATCACCCTGATCATCGGTGAGCTTTAGATTATTTTTCATTGGAAAATTTGAAGGTTGAGCACCTAAGTAACCAACATCATCTATAATCTCTAAGGCATATTTTCGTTGAGAGATTACAATGCCTTAACTTCCAAGCCAAGAAAAAACTTTAAAGAACCGAGATCTTTGATGTGAAATTGTTGATGCAAAAATTCTTTGAGATTCTGTATAACAATAGCATCATTGCATGTTATCACTATGTCATCTATATAGATGAGCACCATAGTTGTAGATGGACCTTTAGTTTCCACAAACAAAGAATAATCTAAATGTGATTGAACAAAATCAGCCTTTTTGCTAGCATGAGAGAATTTTGCAAACCAATTGCGAGTGGCTTGCTTAAGTCCATAGAAGGACTTATGCAGTCGACATATAAGCTTCTCCCCTTGTCGACAAAGACCCGGTGGTGGAGTCATATATACCTCTTCCTCCAAATCACCATGGAGGAAGGCATTGGTCACATCCATTTGGTGTAATGGCCATTGTTTGGCGGCAGTAACATCAAGTAGACATCGAACAATTGTTAACTTGGCAACATGTGCAAATGTTTCAGTGTAATCCAAGCCTTTTTGTTGAGAAAATCCTTTGGCAACTAACCATGCTTTCTAGCGTTCAATCGTGCCATCGGAATTGTATTTGATACGATATACCCATTCACTGCCAATGGGACGATGACCAACAGGCAAAGGAACCAAAGACCATGTCTTTTGAGTAGTAAGAGCATCAAGTTCACGTTGCATGGCCTTTTGCCATTTCGGATCTAATACAGCCTGTGCATATGAGGTTGGTTCGAGAACACTTGAGATGGCATTGACAAAGTGTTTATGATTAGAAGATAAGGAATCATATGAAATGTAGTTACTTAAAGAGTACCAAGTACCTGACTTGGTTGAAGATTTCTGGTTGAAGGTTGCATTTGATGGCATTGTACTCACCTATCCACAATGAAAATCTTGAAGAAGAATGGATGGTTTTTTGATGCGTTCACTTCTACAAGGAGAAGGGGCTGGGGATGAGATAAGAGAAGAGAAATTTTCTGTTGAAGTGGTCGCGGGTAATGAGTAAGTGGGAGGAGGAGGAGGGGCTGGGGATGAGATAGGAGAAGAGAAATTTTCTGTGGAAGTGGTCTCAGGTAATGAGGTTGTAGAAGGATTTGTAAAAGGAGTTAACTCAGTAGAATATTCGATTATTTCAGGTTGAGAAATAGTGGTAGCAAGTGAGGGTGCTGTGGTATGAAAAGGAAAAATTTCCTCATGAAAAATGACATCGCGACTTGAGAAAAATTGGTGCGTTTTGAGATCATATAAGCGATAAGCTTTTTGTCCAATGGGATAGCCTACAAAGATGCATTTTCTGGCGCGAGAGTCAAATTTGTGAGTGGGGTGCAAATTTGCTGCATAACAAAGACATCCAAACACTCTCAAGTGAGAATAAATGGGTGGCTTGTTATACAACATTTCATAGGGAGATTTGTGTTGTAGCACAAGGGTAGGAAGTCGATTGATAAGGTAGGTGGCAGTAAGCAAACTTTCTCCCCAAAATTGTAATGAAAGATTAGCATCAATTCTTAAGGCCCTGCCAACGATTAAGAGATGTCGATGCTTTCTTTCAACTACACCATTTTGTTAAAGTGTAGATGGACAAGAGCTTTGAAATGATATGCCAAGATTGGAAAAATATTGTTTCACGGATATGAATTCTGAGCCATTATCACTACGAATACATTTAACTTGGCAATTGAACTGAATATTAACAAAAGAGATGAAGGTTTTTAGTAACCCTTGTGTTTCGGATTTGAATTGCATGAGAAATATCCATGTGAGTCTGGTATAGTCATCGACAATGGTTAAAAAATAATGTGCCCTTATATGAGTTGCAGTACGAAGGGGTCCCCAAATATCACAGTGAAGAAGATCAAAAGAATGCAAAGTTTGAATCGTACTAGAAGAAAAAGGTTGCCGTGTTTGCTTAGCCAAATGACAAGTTTCACACAAATGTTGAGAATTAAATACAAATGAAGGAATAACATGACTCAAAAACTGTGAAGGTGCCTTGGAGGGATGTCCTAACCACTGGTGCCATGGAATTTTTGGAGTGGAATCTACATGATAAGTGATATATGTGGTAGCTGATGCAGACTTTATTGATGGCACGAAGTAGTACAAGCCATTAAGTTACTTCCCCAAACCAATCATCTTCTTCGAAGTTAGGTCCTATAATACACAAAAAGTAGGAAAGAATTGAATAGAACAATTTAAGGTAGCAATGAGTTGACTAACTGACAGTAAATTGACATGGAAAGAGGGAGCACAGAGTATGTTTTTAACATGAATGTGGGCTGAAAGTTGGGTGGAACCTATGCCAGTTATGGCAGAGGAGGCACCATTGGGCAAGGTTGCTTAAGAAGAGAAAGGAGAGGAGATTGAAATGGAAGTGGCTATGTGATTTGTGGCACCACTATCAATGATCCAATGACTCAAGTTTGTCTTTTGTGCAGTAAAGGAAGAACAAAAAGGAGCAAAAATACCTGTATAGTTTGCTTGGGCGGATTTTTTACCATTAAAAAAGGCTTTGATTTGAGCAAGTTCCTCGGAAGTGAATTGAGGAGTAGGATCGATGAGAGGCTTGTGTGAGTCTGAAATGACTTCTGCACTGGCTTGGTGAGCAACGATTTTTTCTGCTTCGATTGGGTGGCTGAAGATCTTTGCCATGTAGTTTGTGTCCAACAGGAAACCCATTGAGAAAGTAACATCGATCCACAGTGAGTATTGCCTTCACAATAAAAGCAATGAAGGGGTTTTCGATTTCCTTGAGGCTTGGAATGAGTGGATGACCACTGTTTTTGTTGTCTTGAAGCCACAGGTTGTGACTCCTTGGAATTGTCATAAGTATGAATACTAAAGGCATGAATAAGATCACTGCTCTTTGTTTCAATGAGACCTCGCTGCTTTTCTTCTTCACATAAAAGTGAATATACCTTTTTGACAGTTGGTAAAGGATGCATGAGCATAATCTGTCCTCGTATAGCAGAGTATGTCTCATTGAGTCCCATAAGAAATTGACCAAGCCGAATTCTTTCTTCCTTTTCTTTTAGATCTTTTTGACCTCCACATGTACATGTGATTGAGGGGCTGCAAATGGTTAGCTCATCCCACAACATTTTCATCTTTGTATAGTGAGAAAAAATGGATTCTTGATTTTGTTTTAGTTCAACAATGGATCGTTGAGTTTGATAATGATGAGAAAAATCACCTTGAGAGAATCGTTCTTGAAGATCTGTCCAAATTTTTGAAGGACTTTCAGCATAGAGAACAATGTGTATAAGGTCTTGACTTGGAGAATTGAATATCCAAGATAGTACCATAGCATTGCAACGCTGCCATAAAGAGTATTTGGGATCCTTTTCATCCGGAGTGATAACAGTTCCTTTGATGAATCCCAATTTGTTTTTGGTACTAAGGCTGATCAGCATCGATCGTTTCCACATGACATAATTTGTTCCATCTAAGACTTTTGGAACAAGGATCATGCCAGGGTGATCAGAAGGGTGAAGGAACAAAGGATCTGATGGATTAATCACAGGTGTAGACATGTTTATTTAGAGTATGCGGAAACTTACAGAAGCAATAGGATCATTGCTCTGATACCATGATAAAATGAGAATTGAGAAAGCTGTATTTTTTTATATTTTCTTTCTTTGCCAAATGGCTATAATATATACACATATACAGATCACATCATGATCTGATAAGCAAGGAAAGAAAATAAAATCTCAACTAATTCCCTTGAAAGAAAGGATTACAAATTCCTAAATATGCGCAGTAGAGATTATCTCCAAAACTAATGTTAATCAAATCTCAACAAATCTTAACATAAAATTTATGCAACATTAATGTATATATTCTCTAGTAAGGACATTCTGATATTAATTTCATCATGATCTTGTTTAATCATCGATGAATTCGTGTGTGTATATATATATATACATAAAATTGAGGCATTCTGATATTAATTTCATCATGATCTTGTTTAATCATCAATGAATTCATCTTGTTGGACTAATATGATATTTTATAACTCAGATCCAATGGTATGTATTTATAGTCCTAACAAATTAACATTGGACATCATGGCTAGAGAATTATATTTATGTATATTCTAAGGTGTGAATGTCACGATTAGTTCTTTTGATTTTTTCGATTTTTGATTTTTTTTTTTTTTTAATTTTGCTAAGCTAGTTTTTTTTAGATAATCTACCTAGCTTATTGCATACCTAATAATTTTCACACCTAGATAATCTATCTAGCTTATTGCACAAATCATGTATAGATATATATCATCCTCTATTTGAAAGTTTTATTAATCATATATATATATATGTTATTCTATTGCCCGTAGAGAGCAAACTTATTCTAAGTTGAATGAGGCAATCACTGGCCTAAAGCCCCATTTTGAATTAGAAACTTATACCTTACTAATTGTTTTTTAAATATACTTCATATATATATTTTTTCATAATCAGTTATTCAGTTTGTTGTATAATCATTTTTCAAAAAGAAAAAAAAAAAAAGATTTTTATATTTATGCATCTTTCATTACCACCTATCAAATGTCTGCTAATCGGAGTTCATCACTAAAATTATCAACTGCCCACTAAAGTTTATTTAATTATGCGTTACCATTTTAAAATTAAAGATTTTATATTAATATATAACTTTATTTTTTCCAAAATTGTTGAATAAGCTAGAATCATCTTTTGTTTTCTTCTCTGTAAGCTTTTTTTTTTTTCTCCCTAACTTATTAAAATAGTTGAAATATATGGATCATATTACTGCAGGTTTGAACAAAAAAATCAAGTCGTTGAGTGCATCTTGTCCCAGGTAAATACAAGTTATTTTAAAACAAAAATAATGTAAATTATAACTTATTGTTAAGATATGTACTTGTAGATTACATTTACAACATTATTTAATATTATCCAGCTATTTATGTCATTGTCAAATTTTCAATATACACTTTCTTATAAACTAAATCATGTTGTGTCTTCTGAATCTAAATTATGTTAAAGAATAACTTCTGAATTGAGGAAAATCTAAAATGTCTGAACTTGGAGAATACCTTCTATCTGCAAAAATTTCCAGCCCCGATGACGTGTGTGCTGATGGTAAAATTTAATGTCTTTTGAAAAATATTTTAAATGTTAAACATCACCATATATAGGAACCTCATCATTTGAAAATTTTTGACCTCTCAAAATTCTGGGCTGTAGTCAAGCTCTCTGTCTTCAATACCTAAAGGATTTTCAACTCCTTGTTGGATCTCTTACAACAATGAAATGTCTAGACACTAGAGACACTATATGTTTGTGAATTTGAGGATGTGATATTAGGATTTGCTTAGCTGCTAATTTTTTTTTTTCTTTTTTTAATTCTCATCTAAATTGATTCTTTTTTAATTAAATCTAAAATTTTGGTCAAATCTAAAATTTTGGTCCTGGCACCATCTTGGATTTCTGGAGTGTTATAAGTAGAACCAATATCCACTCAATGTTCCTCATGTTAGTACTGAGACATATTGTGATTTCATAAACAAAACTGTACCTTTAATTACGGCCTTAATTCCTGAATTTCATAACAGAGGCCCAGAAAATTAACCGACCCTCTCAGCTACGTAACCAGTAACCATTAAGTATCATGTTTTCTGTCTCCTGCAGTAAACAAGTTGACATAAATTAGAAACATTTCAGAAATCATTATAAGATTGAAGAGTATTGAGCTAAAGTTTTACCTTTGCTCTGACTTTTGTAAAGTCTGGTTTATTTTGTAAAGTTTTCTCCTTAATTTTCTGGGTCATTAATTCCACTTACAAAAAGCAGAGCGAAGTGGTTGAGAGGAATTGAAATATAATGCTTTCTGAATGAATGACATTTTTCCACCCAAAGTTTACCGTATTCACTATTTCACTCATCAGCTTTGAAAATATATTTTCTCACTCATCAGACTAAAGTATATTTTCTCACCCATCAGACGATAGTTTTATTAGTAAAAGGACATTCTAGTGGGTTCACACAATATATATTAATAAATGTATTTGTTTTCACCATTTATCACTTATGTCTAAACAATTTCAGTGTTTAGGTTATTGGTTTTTTCTGAATTAAAAAAGTTACCAATTGTTACTTAAATTTTAATCTGAAAATAATGATAATAAAGATCCAAATTAAATTACTAATTCACCCTTATATCACTATTAAATACACATAGATTTTACATTATATTCTGAAATAATTATGTGATTACAGTATTATCAAATCGAAAGATATATAGTTGTCTGAGCCAACAGTGTCGAAAGAATACGATGATTCACTATTTCTAGAGAAACCTAAACGATATAATGGAAAGGTTAGGCGATTACCTGTGACTGTTGCTGGGATACCCATCTTCATATTCAACAGCACTGTCATTAAGCCTTTTGAGCATAGCTATTACCCCACCAAGAAAGTAAGGATTGTAGTGCAACCCTTCTCGAATCTACAACAATAATTCCAAGACAGAACAAGAGATATACATCTATACGTTTAGAACCATAGAGCAAGCCGATTATGTAAATGCTTAAGAGTGCGTTTGGTTTATTATTTTGGATATGATTTTGGGAATAGTATTGGATAATTGGATAGGGTTATAATTACGAGAATATGATTTTCAGAATATGTGTTTGGTAGAGTATTTTGACCTTGATATTTGTGTTGAATATTTGATTAATATATTTTTTTATAAATGATTTATTAATATAATATTTTATTACATTTTGTTAAAATAATGTATTATTATATATATAACTTATCAAGTTACATTTTAATAATACTAAATATTTTATTGATAATTTTGTTACCCGTATATATTAAAAAACAAAAACCCATATTAATTTCAAGTACTAATCCAACTGTTTAAAAACATCACATTAATACATATATGACAAAAATACTAATTATCAACCCTTACAATCATTATTACACTTATACTCCATTAACAACTATGACATGGTCTACTGTGCTGCCCACAGTGCATTCGTTATATTATCCCGTACAGTCGTCATGTTGTCTATAATACCTTGTTACGGTTGACTCGGTCCTTCTCCATTTCGGCCATATTCTGCCCCGTTTTGACGATCACAATATACTTGCTCATTACCCGTACTATTATTGGTTTGTTCGAAGATACGGTCGTCCATATTGTACATTTTGATAAAATTATGAAGTACACAACATGCCATAACAATCTTCTCTTGTTTGTCCAACGGTAATTGTTCATTCCATTTAGAATACGGAATCGTCTTTTCAAAACACCAAAGGTTCTCTCGATAACATTGCGGAGTGAAGCATGTTTGTAATTAAACAACTCTTGTGGCCCCCTTCGATTACGACGATGATCAGAAATATGGTAAGCCACTCGTCTATGAGGGGCGAGGAACCCATCTCTATTTGGATAACCTGCATCAACCAAATAGTATTTCCCTGTAATAATATCAGACATTTTATTTGAATTACAGGGCCTCAACAGTGGAGGTAATACGCTATAATACCTCAAGAAAATACTTATACCTGGTGAAGGATATGGGAATCTAGAATTAGGATCATCAATAATTGAATTTAAAACTCTTGAATCATGCGCAGATCCTTCCCATCCAGTAACGACATAAGTGAACATCATGTTAAAGTCGCATACAGCCATTACATTCTGTGACATCGATCCTTTGCGATTCCGGTACCTATCGGCAAATTCACGTGGAACTGAAGCGTATACATGTGTGCCATCCATGGCTCCAATACAATCCTATCATGAAAATTGAATTTTACTAATATTAACCTACTAAAAACATTAATAACACAATTAACTTAACTATCTACTAATAGCAAACATAATGAACCAGTACCTTAAAGAAAGGATAATATTTTTTGTTGGCTGATAATTCCCATGGAACATCATTGAAGTCAAGTGGTCTGATAAACTATGTCTTCAACTCACATATAGCGTCGCAAACTGCGGTAACATGTCTAGAGATCGTCTCACCCGAATGTTGGAAATCCTCCATCATCGTTATAATTGTCTCATTATTTTCAACAATTGTTAGAAATATCATAACTTGTTCTTCCAAACTCGTCCTCCTGGTTGGTTGCAATTTGCCTTGATTGGACAAAATTTCACATAACAATGTAAAACAGTCTTTGTCCATGTAACACTTGTCATAGATCCTGTCATGATGACCATTGAGTACTTCCAACATGTACTGATGACCAGTTAATACGGATGTATGTCGTGATTCACGCACACTTGCTTCAACACGGTAACACCGTAGAGTGCAACGGCTATATCTGTCAGTATTTCTTCTTCGTCCCTCTCATCTGTAGCATGTCGTCTTCTTCCTATACGGCTAGACGACGCCATTTAAACCTACACATTTGTAAAACATTTATCAACAATTATCAGCAATTAATAGTTGTTGTACTACTTAGCAAAATATAACAATCAATATTTAATTGTAATGACAATCGAAAACGGTGTTTACACATGTAATATCACATAAATAAGTTCATACAGTAGCGTTATAAATTGTAATTGTAATGACAATTGCCCACTGACGCATACAAAATTGTTGCCAAATACTGATGAAATATAGTGTCATCTACTTATTATTGGGAAAGTTGTTATAAATCTAGTTACCCTTTTCCTCCAGTAGGAGTTTCAGAAATATTTCTCGCCACCCTGGATTTTCATATAAGTACGTGACAACCGGCAAGTAAAACTATGTCGATACTTGCATGGCCGTCATGATGTCAATACAATTGCTCATGGAAAAAGGATCACATGGAGCACTGGTGTTCTTTTCTTCCCTGTCATCTGCACTGCGATTGGTAGCCCTCGATCCCATAGTCCGCTTCTCCACAAGCTCGTCTGTCAAGCTAAAAATGGCATCCGCAATTGAATGTCCCGACCTC
The DNA here is from genome assembly GCF_008641045.1 of Pistacia vera. Taxonomy (NCBI): domain Eukaryota; kingdom Viridiplantae; phylum Streptophyta; class Magnoliopsida; order Sapindales; family Anacardiaceae; genus Pistacia; species Pistacia vera. Next base: position 948,075 of record NW_022195500.1, read on the forward strand.
CTTCTATGCCTCCTATTTCTCACTCTTCCATGGCCAGATGTGTTTGGCCGTTTTTCCCCTATCGTCCGATCAGGATCAGGTTCAAAGTTGCTATCATCAAGGGGAACCGCGCCAGGATTGGAATAACTGGAGGTCTCCACTGGTTAGGATGTAGATGTGTACGCATATCTTCCAGTAGCAGTTTGCTTCTCAAATATTATTTCATAAAGCTCCTTGTGAGGAAGTCCCTTGTGGTAAAAGTGTTGCGCCAGTGGGTTTTGTTGGTAAGTTCAAAGAATAATATATTAATATTTAGCTGTCCGAAAAAAATGCGTACATTTATGGTGTTGTTGAATAATAATAGTTAAAAAATATGAAAATTTACCTTGACATATTCTTGCCAAACCTCAACGGGACACGTTGGACTTTGTGACTCCTGATCCCACCCGAACCCCTTGTGTTGCAGCAATTTTTGTCATGATTGATAAACTTTTCGCAGGCGAAAGAACTTAGAGATTAATTGTATCACGTTGAGTCTCTACCAGCCAGTGATGATATGTCGTCCAACATTTTCTGGTAATCAGCTGTTTTCATTGCAGTACCATGCGAAGTTTTGGCCCGCTTAAATAACAGGACCAGAAATTTGTGGGTCATCTCAGCAGACCAGGCCACAGAATCACTCATCTAAGGATAGTACGGTGAGGGAGAACCAACATTGGGGCACCATACGAATCACCAATCACATTACAAAATATAATACTCATATGTTAACGTAATCAACTAAACACATATAAAATTATACCTCCTTCGATCCGACACTGCTTGAAGACGTCAATGCAGGGGAAGATACATACAATGTCGACCAACAGGGTGTATGGCGAACTCCAAGTCTGGAAAAACGTCGAAACTTTTGCCTCTGTTGCAAGTAATAATCAATCCTGCGACGTCGAGACAAATTATGCTGACATCTGTGCATATGAGTGTAATTTCTTATTACGATTAAAGAACGATGTGGAATTTACACAACAAATATATCAATTATTGAAACTCGAATAAAATATTTGAGTCAACCAATTACAAAACGAATTATTTAAGTTCAAATTAAAAGGATTAATGAAAAGAAAAAAACAGTATTAACACAAATTATTTCCAATAAAAAAAATGAAAAAAAATAGCGTCTCGGTGACTTGAAAACAAATAGGTAACGGAAACTTACAAACTGGATTTGGATACTTCGCGGGTCTCTTTCCCTTCTCTGAGACAGATAAATATCAAACACAATTAAAGGGATTAACGTGTGTACAGGAGATTAAAAACCTGTCAAACAAAACAAAAAACTTATTAAAACAATTCATTCGTGTGCCAAACGAAACAAAAACGCATTGAAAAGGATTCATGCCTGTGCCAAATAAAACAAAAACGAATAAAAAAAAAATAATTCCCTGCCAAACAAAAACAAACAACCAATTACAATCATGCGTGTGCCAAATGCCAAATAAAACAACAACCCATTCACAATCCATTAACGCAAAACAGCATCCCCTTCTACACAGATCAAACAAAAACCCATTCACAATCCATTCAACCCAAACAAATAAATAACGCAAAAAGGCATCTCCTTGTACACAGATCTGAGGTGGGTTTGATCCAGATGGGGGTGTGGGTTTGTGACAGATCGGGTCACAATGGGTTAGGTTACGAAAGATTGGGTCACGGTGGGTTGGTTTACCATAGATCGGGTCACGGTTGGTTGGTTTGTGAAAGATCGGGTCACGATGGGTTGGTTTGCCATAGATCGGGTCATGGTGGGTTCGTTTGAGAAAGATCAGGTCAAGGTGGGTTGGTTTGTCGTAGATCGGGTCACGGTTGGTTGGTTTGCAAAAACTCGGGTCACTATGGGTTGATTTGCCATAGATTGGGTCACAGTTGGTTGGTTTGCAAAAACTCGGGTCATGGTGGGTTGGTTTGTGACAGATCGGGTCACGGTGGGTTGGTGTGTGACAGATCGGGTCACGGTGGGTTTGTGTGTGACAGATCGGGTCATGGTAGGTTGGTGTGTGACAGATCAGGTCACAATGGGTTTGTTTGTGACAAATCTATTTCCGAAGTTCACGGTTGGGGATCTGAGGTGGGTTCGTGGTGGGTTTGTGACACAGGGATTTGCGTGTTCACGGTGGTGGGTTGACGGTGGGTTCATGTTGGGTTAGGATGTGGGTTTGGGACAAAGGGATTTGCGGGTTCACGGTGAGAAGTGAAGCACTGAAGCTGGTACTGGATAATAGAAAGTGAAATAGTGGTAATGCAAACTGGGAAGTGAAGCACTGAACCTGGTAATGGATTATCAGAAACTGAAATGGTGCTGATGGATACTGAGAAAGTGAAGCACTGAAAACGGTAATGCAAACTGAGAAGTGAAGCACGAAGCTGGTGATGGATATTGAGAAAGTGAAATAGTGAAGCAGTGAAGATGCAGTGAAAAAACAAACTGTAACGGTAAAAAAAAAAAAATTGTCAGGATAGTTGTTAGGATTGAATTATCAGGACAAGATTGTGTAAATAATAAAACAAACACTATCTGTAAAATCCGGTCCAAAATATGAATAAAAATACTTAGCCAAACGCGCCAAAATGTTGAGTATAAATCTCAATAAGAATTAACTCATCAAGATTGACAAATTCAGTAGAAAATATATTGAAGAACTTTAAGAACAATACAAATAATTAGCAGGCAAAACTGCATTATCAATTAATTATAATTTGATTATTAAATTTTTATCAAACTTTGAACATTTTCTATTAATTCAGAGTTTGAAGGAAAATTTTGTTCTCCTTTTATTTCTCTTATGACGGAAGCCAAAATTTCAATCCATTCAAGGAATTTAGCATGGCCAGAATTCTGAATATACGTATTGTCAACAACATAATCATTTTATAAAACTTTTCGGTTCAAATAGGTGCTAGCTGGACTAACAGAAACATGTTTATGGGATTAGACCAGGCAGACTAAAGACTATAAAATATCCTAAAGATCCCGAACTACTTGATCTCTTCAAAAACATGGATTTCGATGATGTAAATTAATAATTTAGTAAAAATAAATTTGTTTATTTGTTTAAGTTTAAATTAAATTTGTATATTTTGAAGTGTGAATATTATATTTATGTTAAAATTAAATTATTTCTTTAAATTAAAACCATATAAATTTCTAACCAGTTAATCATCAATTTATTTTTATTTAATTGTTTAAGTTCAAATTAAATTTTTAAAGCTAAAATTAAATTATCTCGTTAAATTAAAACCATTATAACATTCATTTATATTTATTTACTAATTAATTAAAAATTTTACAAATCACCCTTAAAAAATTACATAAACCACCTTATATAATTCTCAATTTAACCCCAAATATATAAAAAATTAAGAAGGATAAAATAAATTTTTTAGGCCCATGGGACTGGTCCTATTGGGCCCAAACCTAGGCCCGAGCCTTTCCCACCTCTGTCCACTAATGAGCAATCAACTGATTTCTTTACTAAATCTTTGCCAACAAAGTTCATTATCATCTTTTGTACATGTTGGGAGTGTTAGACACTTATCACCCACCAACTTGAGGGGGGTATTGGAATAATGAGTGTAATAAGTTCTTATTGTTCAAATTGTTTTAATTACTTCGGTTTTATTAAATTAGTTTAAATACTTTAAGCAATTGTATTTGTACAGCTTAGGTTATTGTGAAGTAATTGGGATACAGCTATACTAACTCTAGTTAAATATTCCTTAAGTAAACTCTAGTTGTTGACAATTAGTCAAGAACTTTAGATATAAAAAAGTCAATATTGTAAAGTGGACAAGAGACTTGTTTCTTCTCTCTGGTTGTTACTTCCTTCTCTTCTTGTTACAATCTCATTATAAGAACGAAGAAATATCGAGGAAATGCTATCCTCCGAGACATAATTATCTTCTCTATTTTACTTGCTCTCTCACTTCATTCTCTTCCTTGAAAACCTGACAAAAACAATGGGTAACGTCTTCTCTTTCTCAATCTCAGGTGATGATATTTTATCTCGTTGCCTGAATTGCTTGTTTGCGGAAACTGCTTACATAAGAGACCTCGAAGACAACCTCCGTAAATTGCAAGCGGAGAACCAAAAATTGATTGAAGCAAGTCACGATGTAACGACGAGGGTTAAGAATGCTGAAGACCAACCTGAAATGAAAATGAAACGGCTTGACAAAGTGCAAGGCTGGCTTTCAAGGGTGGAAGCGGTGGGAACTGAAGTTGAGGAGATAATAAAAGATAGCTCTCGAGAAATCGATAGATTATGTCTTGGTGGCTATTGTTCCTGGAACTGCATATCCAGCCACAAGTTTGGAAAAAGAGTGGCTGAAAAGTTGCGAGCTGTGGCCACTTTAAAGAGTGAAGGAGATTTCAAAGATGTAGCTGAGAAGGTACTAAAAGATTCTGTGAACGAAATACCAATTGATCCAAAGATAGTTGGTATGCAATCCATATTTGATAAAGTGTGGAGATGCCTTGGAGAAAAGCAAGTGGGAATTACAGGGCTACATGGCACAGGAGGAGTTGGTAAAACTACACTGTTGACTCAGGTCAACAACAACTTCTGCAACGAACGAAATGATTTTGATGTTGTGATCTGGGTAGCGGTGTCTAAAGACCACCAAGTTGAGAAGATTCAAGAAGCGATTGGGAAAAAGATAGGTTTTTCAAGCGAGTCGTGGAAGAAAAAAAGTCTCCTTGAGAAAGCTCAGGACTTGCTCGAGATTTTGAGAAAGAAGAAATTTGTTTTATTATTGGATGACATTTGGGAGAGAGTTGATTTAACCAAAGTGGGAATCCCTCATCCAGATCCAAACAATGGATCAAAAATAGTTTTTACCACTCGTTCTGTTGAGGTTTGTGGCCTTATGGAAGCTCATAAACATTTTAGAGTGGAGTTTTTGGAAAATGAACAAGCATGGGAATTGTTTCGATCAAAGGTTGGAGAAGACACTCTTAACAATCATCCAGATATTCTTGAATTGGCCAGAATTGTAGCCAAAGAGTGTGGTGGTTTACCGCTTGCACTCATTACTATTGGTAGAGCAATGGCTTTCAAGAAGACACCTGGAGAATGGAGCCATGTCATTCAAGTCCTACAGAGATCAGCCTCTGAATTTCCAGGTATGGATAAAGTGTATCCTCGTTTAAAGTTTACTTACGATAGTTTGCCGAACGACAAAGTTAGATCTTGTTTCTTATACTGTAGTTTATTTTCTGAAGACTATAAAGTTGATAAAAGGGACTTAATAGATCGTTGGATAGGTGAGGGATTTTTAGATGAATATGAGGGAATTGGAGCTCGAAATCAAGGATACCACTTTATTGGTATTCTTCTTAATGCATGTTTATTAGAAGAAGTATCCGGTGTTGATGATAAAGTAAAAATGCATGATGTGATACGTGATATGGCTTTGTGGATAGCATGTGAAGTTGAGAAGGAGAAGGAAAGCTTTCTGGTCCATGCAGGTGCCAGACTAACAGAAGCACCAAAGGCTGACAAATGGATAGGGGTGAGAAGGATATCATTAATGGCAAATGAAATAGAGAACCTATCAGAGGTTCCTACATGCCCTGGCCTCCTCACATTGTTTCTGAAGGACAATAGATTGAAGATGATAAATAATGACTTCTTTCAATCTATCTCTTCTCTAAAACTTTTAGATCTTTCATTTAATCTCGAAGTTGGTTTCACTACAACAACTTGATCTCTCATGGACTGAATTAGAAGAGTTGCCAAAAGAGTTAAAGGCTTTGGTTAATCTTAAATGTTTGAACTTGGAGTTCACCAATCATCTTCGTACGATTCCGCGTAAATTGATATCTGAGTTTTCAATGTTACGCGTATTGAGTATGTTCTATTGTGGAGATAGCATTTTGTTTGGTGGAAATGAATTTTTGGTGGAGGAATTGCTTTGTTTGGAAGTTTTGAATGTGTTAAGCATTGACTTAGGGACTAACTCTGCACTCCAAAAATTTTTTAGCTCTCGTAAGTTACATAACTTGATCGACTCTCTGAGGCTTCATCGTTTAGAGAATATTAAGTCCCTTGATGTTTATTCTTTGGCAACTATGAAGCATCTCGATACTCTAGCCATTTCACATTGTGAAGATTTGGAAGAGGTGAAGATTGACTTTTTATGTAACGTCCAAGAGATACGAGAGCCTCATGGTTTTCAAAACCTCAGGACAGTAGTTGTAGAGGGTTGCATTAAATTGAGGGACTTGACGTGGCTTATTCTTGCTCCCAATCTCAGGTTTTTGTATGTTTATGATTGCTCTGATATGGAAGAAATAATCGATATCTCAAAGTTTGGTGAAGTTGAAAAGATAATGGGAAACTTGAACCCATTTGCAAAAGTCAATCGGTTTAGACTACAAAGCCTGCCAAAATTGAAGAGCATCCACCGGAATGCCTTGTCTTTCCCACTTCTGCAGGAAATGGAGATAGCTGGATGTCCACTACTTAAGAAGCTTCCACTTGATTCCAGTCGCGCAATCACGAACAAACCTGAATTTGTTATCAGAGGAAAAAAACATTGGTGGGAAGAGTTAGAATGGGAGGATGTAGCTACTCAAAACATTTTTCTACCATTTTTCCGGATCATTGACTTTTAACAGGCATCAACATGAATGTGGAGAGGCTGAAGCAGAACTTGTATGTGTACGTAATTATGTATTTTGATTTAAAGCCTTTCAATTTGTTCGTATTGTTGACACTTTGTTTCTTGCATGATGTTAACTTTTTCCAGATTTGCTTTGTTTGACGGGAAGCTCGTTAGATACTTCAAATATTATCTGCTCAAGGGTCAAGATTCATTTATTAACTGTAATACCTCGTATTTTATAAGTTGTTTTATTAAACTTTATGTTGTAATTTTTGGAGGTTAAAATGTAAGAATTTGAAAGTTTTTAGAAAATAGAGTGTCATAGCTAAAACAATAGGGGATTAAAGTGAAATTTGTCAAGATATTTTTTGTGAATTGAGCGTTTGACCCACCCTGTCAGGGTCCCGCAAACTATTTTAACTCTGATTATGATTCGGTTGGATTTCCTTTTGCAAAACTAGATCAAAAAACTTCAGTTTAATTTGTTTCCTGAAAATAAAAATAGCAGCAGTAATAGTAATAACAGTAGTAATAATAATACTGGTGATAATGAGTGATAGTAATTTTCATTCCATTTTAGAAAATAAAATATCTGTCTAAGAGCAACTTATTTAGTTTCCTTCCTTAAAAGAATCAAGATTAAAATGGGTATTTTTTCTACATCCCGTATAATATCAAGCTCATCTCCTCAAATATGAAAATTGAAGCATTATTGCCAACCAATATCCTAAATTAAAGAAATAGCGAAGAGATTAATTGACAACATCAAGGACCAGCTTTCGTGACTTGAGAACTGACCATCTCAAGCGCCGGTAGTAAGCAGCTTGAAGAAGAGCGAGTGACAGCACAAATATCCACTTAAACCCCATCTGCAGGTTTTTAAACCCAAATGAAGTTAGAACTGTTTACAGGCACTTGAAATACAATCATAAATTCCTCATCTCAACTCCCATCTAAGATAATGTTGTAATTACTGTATTATCGACTCAGGATGTGGTTGTGCACCACCCAAGATGAAGGATTTGAAGAGAATTGAATCACTATTTTCATTAGGGATATCTCACTTTCAAGTGTTAGACCCAAATGAATAGTTTATGAGCACACTAGGAAACGTTATATAGTACCAAAATTACCATTATAGTAAATATCTTGACGCAGTTAGCCAATTTCACTAAAAAAATCATCATGTTTATATATGTTGACTAGCTATTGCGCAATTCATCACCATTTCATAAACAACAAAAAAGCTAAAAAGTAAAATTTTAGAGTGTTGACTCATCACAATTACGTAAATAGGCGTCTTATGGATAAACATTTGCAAGCAACTCAAAACATTTTTTTGTAAAATGCCTCTAATTGATATTTGAAAATAGCCGCATTGATTCAAGACATCTTTGAAAGCTTTCTCTCTTTATTCTAAGATAATTTCAAGTGCACAGGTTAAGAATTTACCAGTTTTCTCTCTTCCATTTCTGGCTCAGCCGCCCATGTCAAAAATGTCACAACATCTTTCCCCATCTGTGCCAACATTGTGAAAGAAAATGATGATTCACTCTTTCTAGATAAATCTGCAAGATATGATGGAAAGGTTAGGCGATTACCTGTGACTCTGTTGCTGGGGTACCATCTTCATATTCAACAGCACCATCATTCAGCATTTTGGGCATAGCTATTGCCCCACCAGGAAAGTAAGGATTATAGTGCAGCCCTTCTCGAATCTACAACAGACAAAACAAGAGATTTACATTTACACGTTTAGAACCAAAGAGCAAGCCAGTCATGTAAATGCTTAAAATGATTTATTGAAGAACTTTAAGTTTGACAATTCAGTAGACAATATATTGAAGAACTTTAAGAACAATGTTTTACATACTTTTAGCAAGCAGAATTGCTTTATCTGTTTTCTCTGCATTCCCACAGACAAGGTTTGGCTGATATTAATTATAAATTGATTGTTAACTTTTAACAAAGCTGTGATCATTTTTCCGTTAATTCAGAGTTACAAGGAGTATCTTTTCTCCTTTTATATCCCTTGTGGCAGAAACCAAAATTCCAAAATTCCAATCCATTCAAGGTGTGACATAACATCTTTTACTTTCTCAAGGAATTTAGTGTGGCCAGAAATCTCAATAAATGTATTTTCAGCAACATAATCATTTGAAAATCTAAACAATATCATCACTTTGAACAGAAACAAAGGACTGAAATTCAGAAATTTCATAAACCAGTAAATCCTCTTACTAACTATAGTAGTGATTGAACATTATATTTTCTATTTGCTGAAAAAATTGTAGGTAAGCTGAGAAGTAGATAATACCGAGACACCAGCTGGAGGATCACAATAACCATTTAGAAGAGCAAACACATAGTTCTGACCGTTATGACGGGCCTGAAAAGATATGGTGTTAGACACAATAGGATAAATGATTGCTTCATTTCTAGTCATCAATTCAGTAAATTGCTAATACCTTTGTGATAAGACTTAAATCGGGAGGATATGCCCCCCCATTAGCAAATCTGGCTGCTTGTTCATTTGCATATGGTTGAGGAAAACGATCACTTAGCTTGCCAGGTCTTGTAAACATCTCACCTTCATCATTCGGCCCATCTACCACTTCAATTTCAGCTGCCATAGCCTTCGTCTCTTCTTCAGTGTATGCCACACCCACAAGATCACGAAACGATATCAAGGACATAGAGTGGCAAGATGCACAAACTTGCTGATAGACTTGGTGACCCCTACGAATCCTGCTCATATATAGTCGACATTACCTATGAAGTAAAATTTGCATGAAAAATCACAAATTTATTGTGCTACTTCATCAGTACATCAGTATTCACAACACAACAATCAGGTAGTAAGAGTAATACCAAAAAAGAAAAAAGAAAACATTTACAGGAAAGCTACAAGAAAACTGAAATCCAACAAACATCTACGTAAAGGCAGAAACCACAATAAGTTTTCCCTGCTGAGAATGCTGGCAGAAGCGTAGAGCATTTCATTGCGGTTTTGACAGGTCAATAGAGTTGGAGAGGCCTCTGAACTTATATCAGTTTTACCAGTCCCACGGAATAAGCCTTTTCAAAATAAATAGTTTTAGATTAGCAAAAACAAAACAATCAACTTACGAAGCATGGTCATATGAGCTGAGAATGCCTTTGTGGGGCCATGGATAGTTAGGGCATGCCAAGCCATGTTCAGCCTCATCAGAATATGCTACAGTTGCACAACTCAAAAGTCCTGAAACACTAGCCCCAAGAAATGCAAGCATCCTTAAAGAGTACATCCCACCAGATTCAAATCTATCTTGATCCTGCTTTGCAAACATGTTGGACAGTGCTGGAAGGTTCTGCTAATTGTATTATAGAAAGATTTTTAGAAACAAAAAATGATTCTCTTCAGAATTCCAGATAAATAACACATAGAATCACAACGCAATAGGATATGAATCAACAAAACAAACTGAGTTACAGAAAATAAAAAAAAGTTCCATGAAGTAAAATGTTTCCTTTGAACAAGAAAAAAGATAATACAGTGGAAACTACTTCAAATCATTGAGGTGTCAAGTTTTCCAACACGATAATAAGTTAGCATGAACCTAAGGATAACCCCACCAATACAAATAAATAATACAAAAAAAAAAAAAAAAATCAGTTTGTAATTGCACTTAACATTTGACACATCTGATTAGCATTTATGGCATAAAAGAACAGTGTTCTTCTAGCTCTAGTTACCTTTCTGGGTGAAAAAACAAGAAAGCAATAAAAGCCCTTCTAAATTGCTATATACTTAAAAACAAGAAAGCAATAAAAGTCCTTCTAAATTGCTATATACTTAAAAACTTACACAACAAAATTATTACATTTCACATTTGCTGCTATTGCATTATGCATATTCAAATCTCACGTTTTCAAAATTTGGTTAAAAAATTTAAGTAACATATTCTCATAATACGCTGATTTTAGAAAACTGTTTTGTGCCTGTTATGTCAGTTACCACATCATCCATCGTCAGCATAACTGTAACAAGTCACTTCCCAATTCCCATGTCAGTTAGCAAACAAGTTAGAAATTATAGTATTAGCAAAAAAAAAAAATATTCACTTTTTTACTCCTCTCAATTGTTTCATAGAATTTACTAAAGCACAAACACTCTTAAATTTATTGGACAGCAGAAATAACTAGAACACTACAAAAACCAAACAGTAAAATTCTAAAAGATAAAATAAAACTAATATTAAAAAAAAAAAATTAGTACCTTAACATCGTCACCATTCTGACGAGAGAGATTCGAAATGAACCGATTGAACCTTCCAAATCCTAATGATCATTATTAATAATGTTTAATTTATGCAAAGAAACAGAATTAGCTGACAAAATATCATTAAAATGAAAAAAATAAAAAAATAAAAAATAAACCTCAACTGACCTTTGGTTCCAATATTTATCTTCCTGGCAATACCTGTGATTAGTAATGAAGTTAATGGTCAAAATTCCGATTAAGGAAAAAAAAAAAAAAGGAAAAAGAAAGAGTAATTTGAGCAATAAGAGAGGGAAGTCAGAGTACTCATGGTTTTGTGAAGAACTGGCGGTGAGATAGAGCAGTATCGCAGGCGTGAACTGTGTGATGAAGAGTGACAAAACAGAGAGAAACTGAAGAGGAGGGGAGAAAGACACGTGGCGACGCGTGTATGGGTATATCACCGTTCAAAATGAGCGGTTTAGAATTGGTGGAGTGGCATAGTGGGCCCGTGTTATTCTTTCCCCAGTTGCTACTCGTAAGTCGTAAGTCGTAACCGAGAAGTTTAAGAAGATACCTGATTATCTTTATCCCTCATTTTAAATCTATTTTTTGTTTGGATAAATTTAACTTTAATTTAATTATTGGAAATAATATTATAATTTTTAAATATACTTACATTCCATTTTATTTTTTGTTTTATTTTTAACATTTAATCTTTCATAATTCTAACCCTAAATTTTCATAACCTAACATTAAATTTTTTTTTTTTTTTTATAATTAAAGGTGTCTGGACCAGCTTATGCGTATCTTAATTAATTTTTCGGAATATTGAAATTACCGGTCGAGTAAAAGTCTTAATGGCTACCCTATTAACAACTGAGAAGGGACTCGAACTTATGACCTCCTGAGTAATATATCTACGAGTCCCTATCGAACCACTCGGTTACTCGTAGGTAGTTCCTAATATTAAATTTTCATAATCATTGAAATATTTTGTTTTATTTTAATTATTTTTTTATTTGATAAAAATGTTATACTAGGAGTATGGAAATTATAAAAGAATATATCAGAATATAAAAAAGAGAAAATAAGTTAAAATTAAGAAACTGGGGAAAAATTATGTAAAGAAAAACTTAATTAAGTTTGATTTGGGAAACAATTTGTAAAACAAAAATCTAATTAAGTTTGACATTAGGAAAAATAAATTTGATTAAGCTTAGAAGGTTATATCCGGTATTAAATCAGGTTTAAAGAGATTTTTTTTAATTATAGAAAAGGTGTACTTAGCTATTGAGGGTGAAGATTAATTAGATAGGGACTAAAAAAGTATAAACAATTTGTCCCAACCCAAGGTTTGCCTTCATGACTTTTCCACCTAAAAAGTTTTAAAATATCACTTTTCCACCCAACATTTATATTTGGTTAATACCTAAATTACACTTTACTTTCTCAGCTGGTGTTTGACAAGTTATTAGGAGCTAGAGTAGAAGGGGTTTTGTAGAGTGTGGGGGCTAGTGGATCAAATAATGATGACTAATTAAATATTTACTACTAAAATCAACTGAAAATCAGCTAAGAGCATAAGACCCTAACTTTGCAGTGGTCAGTAATCGGTGAGAAATCAAGTGCCGAAGTAAAAGAGGTTTTTTAGAGAGAAAACCAAAGGTTTAAATGGTGATGACAGAGAAACTTTTTGTAATCAAAATCGGTTTTGATTAGTTACGAAATATTAACTTTGGGTGAAAAAAGTGGTATTTTGAAACTATTAAGTGGAAAAGTGTCATTAAGGCAAACTTTGGGTGGGAAAAAACTGTTTACTCTTACTAAAAATCACTTTCTTTTTAAGAACAATAATACTAATCTTACTAACCATTCTCACTAACCCCTTTCACTAAACTCATATGGGAGTTTGTGATTGGCTTGGTCAGACGAGACCTATTATTATATAGGCAGAACCCATATGAACTGATGAATTGTAAGCTGATATGTGCCGTTAGTAAGAGAAAGTTAGTGGTGAGTGTAGTAAAGATAATTAATACTTCTATGCTTGAAGGTTTTAATAAAGGAAAGTGTTTTTAGTCCCCATATAATTGATTAATATCGTTCATTTGCTAAGCATACCTTTATTATATTTAAAATAACTCTCTTTAAACCTCATTTAATACCAAAATTAACCTTCTAAGTTCAATTGGGTTTTTTGTTAACCCCAATTTCGAAATTTATTATTTTTCTTCCAAAAATTTTCCCCAATTTCAAACTTAGCTAGTTTTTTTTTTTTTTTTTTTTTTTTAACACCCTTTTTCTTAATTTCAAATTATTGTTTTCTCTAATTTTCTTCTTCATATTTAGATACATTAGATTGCGTGATTAACTTTTTCATAGTTTTAGTAATATATTTTCATCAAATAAAAAATAATTAAAAGAAAAGAAAATATTTCAATAATTATAAAAACTCAGGGTTAAAGTTTATGTAAGAATTAAAGGTTAAAAATTAAAACAAACTGTGAAATAGAATAAAGGTGTATTTAAAATTATTACTGTTAAATTATCAAAATAAAAACATTTAAAAGCAGATATTCTGATCAATTTAATGGGACTAAAAATCACTTCCCTTTAATAAAATCATATATCTTAATATTTTAAATAAATTTTATAAATCATTAAGACTTATAACTATAGAATACATATTTATTTTTCTTCTTCGAAAAAGAAAATTTATAAAAACCTTTGAGATGCCTATTTAACTGATTAGTGATTACAGTTGAGAGTCGTTAAGCTAAACGCCTAAACCTCCAGAACCCTCGACGCACAGCAATTTTAAAGGCACAACGTGGCGCCATTTTAACCGCAACCGAATGTTCCACTAACGTATAACTTATGCGCACAGTGCACACTAACCCTCTCTTCCCTTTTCAATCCGCCACGCCACGTCGCCTCACAAGCTTCCTTATCCTACACTACAAGTGCACTTTAGCCTCCTCCTTCTCATTTCCACAATTTAACGCGCCAAACTCTGATAATTTTAAACAGAGAGTTTCTCTGTCTCTCTCATGAGATTTTCACACACTCTCTCTAAAACTCCGTTTTTGGCTCCGATTATGGCGTCCGGATCGGTTTCTGGTTCGGCTTCGCTGGTGTGGTTTAGGAAGGGTCTCCGGATCCATGACAATCCGGCGTTAGAGTACGCTTCGAAGGGATCAAAGTCTGTTTATCCTGTGTTTGTTATTGATCCGCATTACATGGAACCGGACCCTAACGCGTTCTCTCCAGGGTCGGCCCTGGCCGGTCTGAACCGAATCCGGTTCTTGCTTGAGAGTCTGGTGGATCTTGACTTGTCTCTCAAGAAGCTCGGGTCCAGATTGCTGATTTTGAAGGGCGAGCCAAGTGAAGTTGTGATTCGGTGCTTAAAGGAGGTTCAATTTCTCTCTTTAAAAGTCTTATCTCTTTTTACAGTTATAACTGTACTTTAAATATGATAGTTATATTTACTGTGTTGGGAAGGACGTTTGAATTCTAGTAAAATTTTTTTTTTTTTTTAATTACATATAATTCAATTGCTTCTCTTAGAAAAAGATGAAAAAGAAGGTTTTTTTACGAGCAGTGTTTATCAAGCATTTGATGAGAAGCAGTTTAATAGCTTGTTTAACCATGGAAGAATACTTAAATAAGTAATTTTTTTTAATCTATTTTAGCTGAACGCTCTAAAACAGTTCGCTTTTGGGTGGTTCAACTCTCAAACACTTCTTTAAGTTTATTGGTTACCGCTAGACTTATACTAATTATTCTTTACAATTAGTCTCTTCTTATTTTGTTCTTGAAGTGGGATATCAAGAAGCTTTGCTTTGAGTATGACACGGAACCGTATTATCAGGCTCTGGATAAGAAAGTTAAGGTCAGTTTTTTTGTTTCCTAACTCAAGAAACATTGAAGTAGCTTTGTATTGCTTTATAAATATCTAGGAAATCAGGTAGTATGATGTGATTATGTTTTGGAGAATAGTTAATAGGAATTTTACGTCTGTTTAACAGGATTATGCTTCTACAGCTGGAATTGAGGTTTTCTCTCCAGTGAGTCATACTCTCTTTAATCCTGTAGATATTATACAGAAGGTATGTGACAATTCCCTGTCAAATGCGTTAGACCTGTCAAGTATCTAATTAAGATTATAACTAGATTATGAAATGGAAGAGTGTTGTTTACTTGATTCTGAAGGAGGCTTTTTTACTCTTGTATTGGTTTCGTATTTCTTCCACTAATTCATGGCTGTGTTGTTCATGAAGAATGGGGGAAGGCCAGCACTGAGTTATCAATCATTTTTGAAGCTTGCCGGGCAACCTTCATGGGCATCGTCCCCACTGTCAATCTCAATTTCGTCACTTCCTCCTATTGCAGATGTTGGAAGTTGTGAGATTACAGAAGTTCCAACAGTTGAAGAACTTGGCTACAGAGACTATGAACAGGTATGAAGTTACGATTTACAAATACTTTCTAAGATTATTAATTTGTCATTGAATAATAGTGTGTGTGCAGGATGAGTTGACGCCTTTTAGAGGCGGTGAATCAGAAGCCTTGAAGAGATTGAGAGAATCTATCAGTAACAAGGTATGATGCTAAGGTTCTGCGCCTGCAAAGTTTTGGTTGCTAAGTAAACCAGTTGCAGAATGAAATAAGATTATGCTCTTTGAAGATATAAACAATTTGAAGAGACTAAATAGTTCAATTCAGCCTCACCGTACTAGTAATACTATTTCCAAATATCCCCCATATATTTGATTTTCTGATGCAAGTAATGATTCAAAGCTGAAAAACAATTTAAGTCAGGAGAATTGCTTCAGAATGAAAAATTGCAATGTTTTTTGACAATAGATAAGCAATATGGCTTTCACTGGATGCCACAAAGGCACTACAAGTTCCCATTTTTTTTTCTATCTTTTGTTATGATGTAAATATTGTACATGGAAATTCCATTAAACTTTTTATATTAGCATTTTAAGTTTTTATTGTTAAATTCTCACTTTATACTGAGTTGCTAGTGTGCCTGGCATTGATGTAACTCTTTTCTTTGTTTAAACTTTAGGAGTGGGTGGCAAACTTTGAGAAACCTAAAGGTGACCCATCTGCATATGCAAAGCCAGCAACAACTGTTCTGTCACCTTACTTGAAAGTGAGTTTACTTGGAATGTTCTGTTTTGGACATTTTGAGGATTTTGTTACTGCAGACCTACACAAATGTAGACTTATCTCACCACTGCATTTGCATTTTGTGCTTTGTAACTCTTCCATTTTCTCCATTTCTTATCTCTTTGCAGTTTGGATGTCTGTCTTCCAGATATTTCTATCAATGCCTTATAAATGTTTATAAGAATGTCAAAAAGCACACATCACCACCAGTTTCCCTTGTTGGACAGGTCAGTCTACTGTCTTGTATTTAGTAATGCTGGTTCTAGTCTTCTAGATGCAGTAAACTAAAATCCGGTTCAACACTGCAGTTGCTATGGCGAGATTTCTTCTACACTGTAGCTTTTGCCACTCCGAATTTTGACCGGATGAAAGGTAATAGAATTTGCAAGCAGGTAAGTGCAACTAATGGCTTTTATCAGTTTATTTTCTTTGTTGGAGATTTGTGGTTGTTCATTTTGCTATCTGAAAATTGCAACTGAAGTCTACTCTCAAATTTGAAGGAAAAGAAAAAGATATAAGATATACATAAAAGTCAGTGATGATGATAATGTGACTGATCATTATTTGTATTTAGGGCCATATTTGTTTCCTTTAGACCATCTCCAACCACAAACACCAAGTCGGTGCAAGTTTCACACCAAATTGGTGTGATTTTTGGTATATTTCACTATTGCATCTCCAACCCATTGCACCAAGTATTACATCAAAAAAAATATTCCTTAGAATATTTTTTTTCTATTAATAATCAATAATTCATCTATTTCACTAATTATTTTTGTATATATTAATTAAATATTGGGAATGATATTTTTATTAAATAATAATTACTTTGAAAATTATACTGATTTAATAAAATTAAGTATTTATTTAATCAAATAAACATTACATTTAATAGAAAAAAATATTACATCTAATATAAAATGCCACCAAAAAAAAAAAAAAAAAAAGTCAATAGCAACACAAAAGTAAAATTCTATATTGATAGTAATTTAATTTTTCGAATTAGTATATTTTTCCCACCAAAAAAGACAACAACAGCACAAAAGTTTTGTTTTTAATTTTTCATCATTTTTTGAATTATATAATTATTATGAATTTATTATTATAAATATTAATATAAACAATAATCAAATTAACATAAATACAAATAACAAAAATAAGAAAATAAAATATATTTTATAATAGATGGATATTGTCATACCAAATTAGTGTGAATGAATAGTATTATACCAAATTTGGCATAAGACTGTTCACTTACACTAATTTGATGTAGTTTTTTGTGTTGGGTTGGAGCACATTTTCTACACCATTTTGGTGTTTTACACTAAAATGGCGTTAGGTTAGAGATGCCCTTAGGTTTATTTTTCTTTTTGTAAAAATAGATATTGTTTGAGCCTGGTTTATGTTGTAACTAGAATTTTGTTACTAAGAGTTATAATGCAATTCCAAGTAGACTAGTTTGTATTTATTCTGCTACAGAAAGTCAAATCTTTTTGGGATTTCAAAAGAATTGAAAGGTTTTCTGCATATTTATGTGAAGAAACTGTGAATATTATTTTTCTCTGGGAAAACATCCTTTGTCAGAATCAATGGTCACTATAGATCATTGACAGCATTAGGTGTAATTGATTACTGTCGTCAGAGCTATATCATCTCAAATTATATTGTGTAGTTCTTTTTCACAAGTCAAAATCTACGGCAAGCAGTTTCAGAAATTATAACTAATTTGTTTTTCAAATTGCAACTTCTGATTTTTTTTCCTATATGAATAATAAGTCCCTCTGACATGGTTATCAATAGTTTGAGGAAAATCAATGTGATTCTGCATGACCTTCCGAATTCAATATTTATTGATTTCATATTTGTTATTGAGTTTTGATGGAATACTATCTGGTGATGTAGATACCTTGGAATAATGATGATGAACTGCTGGCTGCTTGGAGGGAAGCTAGGACAGGGTACCCTTGGATTGACGCTATTATGGTCCAGGTGAAATTTGTGTTATGCTTTGTAGTTTTTTATTAACTGCTGCTGCTACCTAGGTGTGCCCTTCCTTATCTAGGCAGAGTATTTGAAGTTTGTATATCTGCACTGTTGTAGCTTCGCAAGTGGGGTTGGATGCACCATCTTGCTCGACATTGTGTAGCATGTTTCCTAACTCGTGGCGATCTGGTATGATTGAAATGTTTTGGATTCTTTTTATCTCCTTATATCTTTTTTTGGTCTTGACATGAATTTTCCCTGCTGCTAGTTTGTTCATTGGGAAAAAGGGCGTGATGTCTTCGAAAGACTTCTTATTGATTCAGATTGGGCAATTAATAACGGAAATTGGATGTGGCTATCATGTTCATCATTCTTTTACCAGGTACAAATCATCTGCACATTTCTCTTAGCCACAGTGGCTGCTAGTGGAGAGACTTGTGTAATTAGATTTTCCCTTCGCAAGTTACTTTTTTTCTAGTGCAATTGTTCATGTTTTAATTGTTTTTGTGCTGACCAGTATAACCGCATCTATTCCCCTGTGTCATTTGGAAAGAAATACGACCCCAATGGCAATTATATCAGGCATTTTCTGCCTGTTTTGAAAGGTATGTTGAAGTTCAACCCCTTTATCATATTCTTTGGCTCGGTTTATACTGCTGCTCACATATATTTAATGATCAGATATGCCAAAGCAATATATTTATGAACCATGGACAGCTCCACTGAGCGTTCAAACTCAAGCAAAGTGCATAATTGGAAGAGATTACCCAAAACCAGGTTAGTTATCTCATTGTGGTCTCCATCAAGTGTTTTCTCTTATCTTTGATATACCGGAGTAAACAAGGTTCAAAAATTGAATCAACTCTGTTAAAACTTGTCAATGGGGTCTGTTAAATAATATATTTGGAATGTTCTTCTGATTGATTGTGATTGGACTATGCATAGATTGTGTATTTTAACTGTCCCTTTGCTCTATTCTTCTGTGTTTTGTCTCAGTGGTTTCTCATGATTCTGCAAGCAAAGAATGCAAGAGAAAGTTGGGCGAAGCATACGCTTTGAACCAAAAACTGAACGGCCAGGTGAGCGAAGATGATTTAAAAAATTTAAGAAGAAAATTAGAGGAAGATAAAGAGCAGGAATCCGGAAGTAGAAGGCAAAAGCAAAAGCTCTGACTGGTTATAACTTAAAACAACATTAACAAATTAGGCCTGGCATTACAAGAGGATAGTTTTCCACTCTCGCAAATTCAAGTCAGTAATCATAGCTTAAACCCTTTTGATTCCCAATAGACCAAATTAGGAGTAATCCCTTAACCACAATCCATCCAACTTTGTCTCACTTCATCAATTTATCCAATTAAACTGTTATCTTAAGGTTTGTTTGTACACTTTTGTTGTTATCCTCTCCTGGTTTTGAATGTTTTATCCCATTGGCATAGGATTTTTTTTTTTACTTTTTTTGGCCATTTCTAAGAATTCAATAAAAGGGGACCAGAGGTTTGGCAACTTTGGTGTATCTTTTACGACTTGAATCCTTTTCTGATTTGAGCATTTCTAAACTTAGAAGGATCTCATGACACGTGCATTTTCACTTATTTGTGATTGAGATTTATTTGTATATTCTTATTTTGTAACTTTTAAATTACAAACTAACCATTGGATGGTCGAGTGGTTCGATAGAGACTCTTGGGTATATTATTCAAGAGATTTTGAGTTCGAGTCACTCTTCAATTGTTAATAAAGGTGACAATTTGAACTCTTACTTGGTCGGTAGTTTCAAAATCTTGAGGGATTAGTTGAAGTGTTCGTAAGCTGATCTAGACATCTCCAGTTATTAGAAAAAAATTCAAATTCAAATTACAAGTTTTATTTGTTTAGGTAAAAGCTAAAATGAGGAGAAGATTTTGATCTAGAATTTGGAAACTATAAAATTCAAGAGATAATGACAATAAAAGACTAATTTTTCCCTGTGAAGGAAAAAAGAGTATTAAAGGTTTAAAGAAAATTAAGAGAGTAACAAGTTTCAGACTTTCTTTTATACATTATTTTAAAACCGGACTTGATGTGAGACTCAGACAAGGTGATTGGGTTACGGGTCGTCCAATCCAACTGGTTGGATTGATGATGTTGGAGGACATTTTTTTTTTAAATTACCAAATAGTTTCTTAAATTTTAGTATTTTACGAAATACCTTTAAAAATCACAAATTAGTCTCTAAAATTTTAATTTATTTCAAAATTCACAAATAAAATAATTGTCCCTAGGTTTTTGACATATTGTAAAAACACTCTTGTAAATTACAATTAGTTCCTATAAGTTTGAAATATGGTAAAAACCCCTTGGAGTGAAACCTGAACCGAATCGGAGAGGCTGTCGAGTGTCGAGTATTGGTCCTACTGGCCAGACCAGCCTGTTCGGTCCCCAGGTCTTAAAACAATACTTTTATTAACTTAATTACATATGCCCTATATAAACTCATTCCTAATAACAGGTGTTGTTGTTGTTCAAGTCTTACTGGTTTAATTTGTTATAAATACATAATATATGGTCAAGTTTATTATGGACCACGCTTATATCCTCCAAATATTTTCACACTTAGAGATTATTTATGAGTTTATAATTTGAATAATATTACACTAGCAACCCTTTTTCACAAATTTTTTTTCATAATTCTGATGTGATAATTTGCAATTGATCAATTCACAATAAGTTTCACATGGATCTAACTAATTAATTATGAGTTGACTATTTATAAATTATCATATTAGGATTATAAAAAAAAATTTGTAAAAAATGGTTGGTGGTATAGTATTACTGTTATAATTTATGCAAGGAAAAGTTAAAAACACGATCTTGTTAACAGAAAATAAAAATTGGTAGCCCACCCAAGTGTTTTTTTGCTTATGTGGCGAATTCTAATTGGAGAATACACACAAAGTAATAAAGTTGAGTGTAGAGAGTCAAACCACAGACACTCAGGTCGCACGTGCCAAGTCAATCCCCACTGACAACACCGTTATTGAGAGGCATCTTCATCGCAGCCACCCCTAAAAATTTTCTCCTTTCGTTTCACATTATTTCATTTCCAACTCGTACTTCGGAATTTAAAAGTTAAAGTGTAGAGAGAGTGACGGCGTCGTTTTCATCTCTCCGAACACACAGAGGTGACCTGAGATCAACACTAACGAAAGAAAACAATTAACACAAACCCTAATTCCAAACGACGACGATGTGGAGAAGAATCTGCTATTCACGCCTCAGAACCCTAGCACTTGCTCAAGCTCAATCTTCATGTCGATCTGCATCTATCGCTCCTACAATCGCTCTGTCCGCTAATCGATCCCTCGTTTCTCCCCCAGTCTTCGCAGCTTGCCTCTTCTCCTCTGAACCAGGTACTCAAAACCCTAAGATCTTCACTTTTATGTATTCATTCCTGTATTTGTTGCGGCATTTATATGTATTCGTATTTGAATATATGTGTCTTGTGTTTGAATTTTATCTCTTCGTGTGTCTTAGATTGGTTTGGAGTTTTGTGGTGGATAATGTTGTGTGAAATTGACGAAGATTGTTGAGTAAATCTGTGGATTCATTTATTTATGTAAATTTTATCAACTAGATGGTTTATTAGTGGAATTTTTTTTTTTTTTTTTTTTTTTGGTTGGGTTGATGAGGAAGAATAGGATTAAGTTAATGTGTGTGTCTGGGAATACCGTGCTCTGTTGATTGGGGAGGAAAAAGGTTGAAATGTTGAATATGTGTGCTTGTGTTTGTATATATAATGCTTAAATGAGTGGCTATGTGCTTGTTATGTTTGATTGATGTAAATGCCTTTGTTTGGTTTGTAATAGAGACTTCTGTGAAGAAGAGGGTTGAGGATGTCATGCCTATTGCTACTGGACATGAGCGGGAGGAGCTCGAAGCTGCACTTGAGGTAATTTTTGTTTTAAATTCTGTTTTGGGTCAGAAGATGTTCATTTTGAATGCTGTTTGGTTTGGTGGAAAATGTTATATATTACTGTTTTTATGTTTCCCTAAAAGAAATGTTATATATGTGTAGCTGATTGGTGTTGACATGCTTATTCGAGTTGAGGCTTCTCTGTTTTGTTTCAAACAAATGAATCACTTGTTCTGCAAATATTATAACACACTTTTTCTGTTGAAATTAATTTTATAATAAATCTGTCTGTTGTTTATAATTCTAATTGTGGTCCTCTTTCCTTTTCATGTCTTGTAAGCATGTTGATTTTTGTATTAGATGCTTTTGGCAGCTGACTGATGATCTGATTTTGGGTTCTCTATTTTCTGCAGGGAAGGGATATTCTTGAGATAGACAACCCTGCTGGACCATTTGGCACTAAGGTAAATTTCCTTTGCGGTTTTGTTACATTGTTCATAAATGTGTTGCAAAATAGTTTTACCAGTAGTGATCAACTGTGTGGTCATTCGGATTTCTTACTGGAGATTCGCAGTCAAGATATCTGTTTATGTCTCATCTACGTAGTAATGCTTGATATTATTGACTATTGAGGATGTTCTTGTTGGAAATGTTGAGATATTGTTGAATTGTGTGTTTGATTTTCTAGTGTTCAGTGGCAGATTTTTTCCTTGTGTTGCCTCAGCATTTATTATTTTGTAATTTTTTAGGGGATAAGGGTAAAAAATGTCTAAAATGCGACTTTTATGCTAACTCTTTATTGTTGAAGAGTTGCAGTTCTATTGCACTAAAATGATTAATATTTTTCTTTGAAAGAGAAAATCTTTTAGATTCGGTATGTCTTCCACATTCATAAGCAGGCCCTTTTGATTGAATTTAAAGATATATTTTGTTGTGGAGGGGTTTTGTTTTATTATTTTTGTTTCTCTTACTTTTGGTGTAGTCTTTGTACTTCTAATCTACTCTCTCTCCCTTTTATGAGAGGGGATACTAGATTCCACTACCCATTTCCGTTTGAATGGTTTGAAAACTTTAGATCTTGAACAAATGAATTGCGATACTCTAACATCATTGAATTAGATATCCACTGCATTGGTTGTTAAAATTCTTAAGTTTGAGATAGAAACTTGAGTAGTTAGATATAAATAATCATTTCTATTGTTTTATCTTTTTTTTTGAACAATGGACAAAAAGTAAGAAATAATTCATATAAGTATACAAGACCGGGATGGTGATAGGTCTTCTATTTCTTTTCTTTTGTTAGAGTGCTATATGATAGGTCTGCTTTAGACAGAGGAACTGTCCTACGGGGTGGGGATCATTTTTGTCATCAGGACCACCATTTTGGATGACAGATACTTACGTGGAATTTCTTTTGAATTGAATGGACTACCTAACAAGCCTTTATAGTTTAATACAGTCAACACTTATATTGGGTCTGAACCAGTTATTTCTTTGATGATGTTTTTAATATATCTATATTAAGCTTAGTGTGGTATATTTTCATTTGTAAATTGACGCAAAGTGGCTGGCTTTGGTTTACACTTAGACGTCAACAGTTTGACATATGTATAATTGTCTCATTTGACTTGCTTGTAGGAAGCACCTGCTGTTGTCAAGTCTTACTATGACAAGAGAATAGTTGGCTGCCCTGGAGGCGAAGGCGGTGGGTTTTTTTTAAAATATACAAAATCTTGTCTTTTCTTTTCTCACAGCTTTATATGAATGCCTTCTAATGATTTGGGCAAAAAATTACCAAAAGGGCATTGTTTAATAACGTTCATCTAGAATGATTTACCTTTTTTCTTTTCTATTTGCAGAGGAGGAGCATGATGTTGTCTGGTTTTGGCTGGAGAAAGACAAGCCACATGAATGCCCAGTGTGCTCACAGTACTTTGTGGTAAGCGCAGGATCAAACTTCAATCACAGACTCTTAAACTAGAAAGGCCTGTCTGTCAAACTATATCTAAAGTTTGGGATTTGAAGTCCTTTGGTGGATTATGTTCCCTGCCAACCCATGGGCCGAAAATTATGTGATTGACCTAGAATTCTGCATCATATTTTTATCTTGTCTGTGCTCATTATAAAATGGCATAATCAATCAATTCGAATTTGCTTGTATTACTCAGGTTTCCTTGTGTGTAATACACCTTTGATCCAATCATCAAGAGGATTCTTACTTTTAATTGGATTGACTAAGCTGAAACCAGGCAACAAATATGACATCTTAATTATTAGTGGATTTCTTAGCAAATGAAATTGTAAAGACAGGAATCATGACATAAGAAGCCCTTTAATTATATTATATACTCCAGTGAGACCTTTTTTATTAGTTAAGATTTGGTCTGTTGGGCCTGGATGGGACTGAGTTAGGTACTTGATTTCCATGAGTTGTAATTTCATGGAAGGAAATCCATTTTTCATTGGTTTTGTTAAAATGGAATAGGATGAATGAATTAAGTGGCTTTCAAAACTTTTGTCTTCTTGAAATTATCCATTTTTTCTCATGATCCCTTATATTTTCCTACTAATTAAATTTTTTTATTGACAGCTGGAAGTGGTAGGCCCCGGTGGACCACCAGATGGACATGGCGATGATGATCACCATCACTGATTGCATCTGTTAATTTTCCTATTGGAATAAAATATTGAGGAGTCGATGAGGCAGTTTCCAGTATACACTGCAGCTTCAAAAGTTGAAAAGCTCTTGTATTGTTTGTTTTGGATGGTCCTTAGTTCTTGTGGCTGTTGCTTTCCCAAAGTTTGGGACGGTATCTTTTTGTGGTTATTCAAGACACGGGTCAGTCATCTGTTGGAACTATGGATCTTTTTAGGTTTCCTTTAATGCATTGCCAAATAATTAGATGGCTACATTTCAATTCTTTCCTGAAACATCTTGATGCTAGTTTTTAAAGGAATCATTTTTTTGTGGTTTTATAATGTTGGATTCCTGTATTCTAACCCTCCAGAGTTGCACCAAGTGTTTCATTTTGATTCAGCATAAAGATGTCATGGTCATGAATTGCCAGTGAACAATGTCCATGAGAATTCAGGATGCTTATGATGACCCTTCCTTCGATTAAGAGGACGAATTATATTTCTGTTACTTTTGGATGATTTTGGCATTGTATTATTTGATCTTCCCTTCAGGCTTCAAATTCACTGTATTTCTTTCTTCACCCTGACGTTGTTTGAGTTTTGCCTATCGCGAACCACAATAACTAATTAACTAGGCATAAGCCCTTCTCCCTGGTGATTCCCAGACAGTTCGATTTGCTACATGACAAATTTTTTATTTTTTATTTTTTTTGATATATCATAGCTTTTTATTTGCTTTGATTTGTTAAGTATGTATGAATAATAAGGTTTTAGAACTTTACGGAATTAATCCATTTTGTAAAGTGGGATTTGACAATTGGTATCAGAGCAGATTCGTAATCTGACACAGAGGATGCGAAGCGAGTTTCATAAGATGGAGAGTTTGACCTTATGTTTTGTGTTGCCAAGTGTTTGCACGGATGTGTAATGTAAATGTGGTTCGCACATTTGTAAAGAGAACTTTTCAAGAGCTTTATTTGGCCATCAGAATATTTGGAAACCACTCGAGAGGCTGCTGAACGTTTTCCAGGAGACATCGGCATCTTTCTCAACACGCTACATCTACCTTTGCGCAACTCATTTTCCCAAAAGCAGAACTAATAATTTACACATTTAAGGATTAATACTGAGAATTATATTCAAAATTTGATTTCAAGACATGAAATAAAGCCAATTTTGGAAATCAGAAAGAGATTACAAGGGGACTAGCAGCATTCAGAGCAGAAAAACTAAGTATGAATCACCGTTGGATAATTTGATGGTAAAAGAACAAAACTAGATTTTATAAGTTCTTGAGTTCGAATTCTCATAGATCTTAATAGGGGTTGTCACTGAGGAGCTTACTTGGTCGTCAAATTCAGGACCCTGAGGAACTCTGAAAAATTAGTTGAAGTGCGTGTAAACTATTCGAACACCCTCCGTCCAAAATAAAGAGTGATTTGTTTTTGCTTCCAAAAAGATTATAAACCAGACACCTCAAACAAAACTGTCAATTTTTATTGATTGAAAACGTGATCGGAACCAAAAGAGAATTGATTCAAAAGTTCCCCCCCATCACCATCTTACCAATAATGAATCACAAAGGAACAACTCAGCTCAATTTCTTTTCCCATTGAGATAATAGAGACAAAATTACGTGGGCAAATATCTCATCAATTGCCAACAAATTATTCCTTCTATACCAAACCACTTTTTCTAGTAAGTTCATTAGAGAAAGAAAAAAAAAATTCTCAAAATTTTCACAAATTATAACATGAACACTTTGAATATTATAGTAACAGTTAAGATTTACATGGTGCCATTGATTCTGTACATGTTTATTAGCAGTCAAATCGTGACAAAATTCTTTGGGTATAATGTAATGTAATATATACATAGTTGCCTAGAAAAGAAAGAAGAATAAAATTGATTGTGATTCCATGGGGGATCAATTGATATGGAATAAGACAGATTGCAAGAAGCAATCGGAATTTAAAATATTTCTTTTCTTTCCCATCTCTTCTTTTTTTACTTTTTCGTCTCATTTTTTGACAGAATCCAACCTTTTACTTGTCACATTTATCACCAGTAAATTAGCAATCCACGGAAGCAAGAACCAAACTATGAATGGACCAAAATTTTCCTTAATTTTCTTGTTCATTTGATAGAGAGTTCACATTACAAATACGATGTTTCATGTTATAACTCGAAAAATAATCAGTTTATTAAATTTTTAACCGTTGATCCATTAAAATCCAACGGTTTAAGAGTTGATGAGGTAGAAATGAAAATACCTTCAACATTTTTTTTTTTTTTAATATGACTGGAGGCATCCAAGCTAACTTACATGCATTTTAAATAATCATTTGGAACCCTAGAACTATCGGCTGAGTAAGAACTCCAACGACTACCCTATTAGCAAACTATCTTCAATTTCCGTCTCATAGATTACAATAAATCAATGACCATGAATTTGTGTTATTATTAAAGTAGTTTAATTCAAAAGATTATAACTCATTAAACAATATTTAGATATTCCATCTCAACCAGTTGTAATATTACCAAATATTATAGTGAATACATTTACTAGTGTTGTAATATCAATTGATGTAAGATCTACATCGCTTGTACCAAAACGCGACGAGCTATATAATGTCATATCGATGTATTATAGATACTAGCTATATAATATTATTAAATATTTTAATGAGAACATATGTGCAAGTGTTTGTAATATCAATTGATGTAACGTCGTTCGTATCAAACACAATTTACTATATAATGTCATATCAATCGAAATAAAAAACTGAATAATCAATATATTCTATCCAATCTACCATATCCCATAATTCCCACAAACCAAGCTAATCACTTGTTTAACTGTCAATCCATATACTTGTTTAATCAAAACACTATATTGACTAGATAAATTTAAATCAATGACCATGAATTTGTGTTTTTAATTAAGTAGTTTAATTCAAAAAATTATAACTCATTAAACAATATTTAGATATTCCATCTCAGTATTTAACATTTTCCTTTCAACCAGTTGTAATATTACCAAATATTCTCATAAATACATTTATTAGTGTTGTAATATCAATTGATGTAACATCGCTTGTACCAAAACGCGATGTACTATATAATGTCATATCGATGTATTATAGATAGTAGCTATAATATTATTAAATATTCTCTCGAGAACATATGTGCTATTGTTTGTAATATCAATTGATGTAACGTTGTTCGTATCAAACACAACTTACTATATAATGTCATATCAATCGAAATATAAAACTGAATAATCAATATATATTCTACCCAATCTACCATATCCCATAATTCCCACAAACCTAGCAAATCACTTGTTTAACTGTCAATCCATGTACTTGTTTAATCAAAACACTATATTGACTAGATAAATTTAAAGATGAAAGTAAGATATGGGGAACCCTAGCTATTTTGATCTTTGTTAAAGCTAGTTTGATATGGTTCACAAATGTCTTCTCAAAACCAAGAACACAATCGATCTTTTCTGGCCAGACAAAATATACCATACCTACACTTTATTCACAATGTATAAATATATATACATATATATAGGTTATTGTTCTCGATGTCCCTTCCTTAACCCTAATTTCATAGAATTTAATTTACAAGTGCGGGAGCCAGCTTTGCAAATACATGCATGCATGGCTGAGTAGCACTACTTTAATTTCTACTATTTTAATAATCTCAAAAGTTACCAAGTTGTTCGCATTAAGTAATCGTATAAGAAAATTCCTTAGGATATAGTTTCAATATCTTATAATATTAATTCAAATATGGATGGATGTAAATTTGATGTTTAAGATGCAACACGAAATCCACAGTTGGGGCACTTTTGTTTAGCATAGATACCATAATATATTATGATAATCTTATAATATATTAAGTAAAAAAGAGTTAAATAATCTATTTAAGATACCATTTTATTATTATTATTATGTAGTTTCACGTGAAACATGGTTACCTACTGAATCCGAAATGCATACTTTTTAACTTTTTTCTATTGGAAATTCTTTTTCATATGATATTAAAAGTAGGGTTAAAATGCTTATCATGGGTTAACTCGATGTTTACGATATACTCTCACATACTATAAATTGGTCATTGTTTCCAACTTCTTGAAAATTGATGTCATATAGTTTAGGGTGACACTATTTCCTACTATTGACAAACATTATATGAGATATTTCATTTCCTTAGAGTGGTGATATTGTGTTTCTTTATCTAGAGAGATTACATATATTATGTTTTCTTCCATAGTTACTATCTTTTTGTATAAATAGGTTGTGTATTCACATAACAATTAACAATAACTCAATACAAACAATTCAATTTAATTGAATACAATTATTCTCTTTCAAAGATATCTCTCAAGCATACTTCGACTCTCTTCAATTATCTCTTTTGCTCTCTCAAAGATATCTCTAGGGCATACTCTGACTCTCTTCAATTGCTCTCTCAATTCTGACATGATATCAAAGCTTACGTTTAGAACAGTGAGTAGTTATTTATATGGTTATGTGCATGTCTAGGAAAATTCTATCAATAAGATGATAAATGTCAATAAGAGGCTAGGTTTTAACGGGACTGTTTGTGACCCCTCCAGTGTTTCCTTGGAATTTTCTTAGTACGTATTGAATCATTTTCAACATTTATATCTATTCTAGGTTATTGAGTTTTAACAAGTGGTTTCAAAGCTCCCGTCAAATTAGTCAAGCTTCTACTAATCAACCCACTTTAGCCTTAAGTTTTGCTTCAGCCTACAAGACACAAAGACACTCAGGTTAGATAACCAAAGAAGGTCAAACACAATTTCGTACATAAAACATTTATGTTCATACTTTCTCATCTCAAGCGTACTCAGGCAACCTTTGTTTCTTCTCTTTGCCTCTTTTGCCTACTTATTCCACATCTAATGGAAGACAAAATTCACATCTACATAGCAAATGAAATTGTAAAGACAGGAATCATGACATAAGAAGCCCTTTAATTATATAATACTCCAGTAGACCTTTTTTTTAGTTAAGATTTGGTCTGTTGGGCCTGGATGGGACTGAGTTAGGTACTGATTTCCATGAGTTGTAATTTCATGGAAGGAAATCCATTTTTCATTGGTTTTGTTAAAATGGAATGGATGAATGAATTAATGGCTTTCAAAACTTTTGTCTTCTTGAAATTATCCATTTTTTCTCATATCCCTATATTTTCCTACATTAAATTTTTTATTGACAGCTGGAAGTGGTAGGCCCCGGTGACCACCAGATGGACATGGCGATGATGATCACCATCACTGATTGCATCTGTTAATTTTCCTATTGAATAAAATTTGAGGAGTCGATGAGCAGTTCCAGTATACACTGCAGCTTCAAAAGTTGAAAAGCTCTTGTATGTTTTTTTTGGATGGTCCTTAGTTCTTGTGGCTGTTGCTTTCCCAAAGTTTGGGAGGTATCTTTTTGTGGTTTCAAGACACGGGTCAGTCATCTGTTGGAACTATGGATCTTTTAGGTTCCTTTATGCATTGCCAAATAATTAGATGCTACATTTCAATTCTTTCCTGAAACATCTTGATGAGTTTTAAAGGAATCATTTTTTTGTGGTTTATAATGTTGGATTCTGTATTCTAACCTCCAGAGTTGCACCAAGTGTTTCATTTTGATTCAGCATAAAGATGTCATGGTCTGAATTGCCAGTGAACAATGTCCATGAGAATCAGGATGTTATGATGACCCTTCCTTCGATTAAGAGGACGAATTAATTTCTGTTACTTTTGGATGATTTGGCATTGATTATTTGATCTTCCCTTCAGGCTTCAAATTCACGTATTTCTTTCTTCACCTGAGTTGTTTGAGTTTTGCCTATCGCGAACCACAATACTAATAACTAGCATAAGCCCTCTCTCCCTGTGGATTCCCAGACAGTTCGATTTGCTACATGACAAATTTTTTTTTTTTATTTTTTTTTGATATATCTAGCTTTTTATTTGCTTTGATTTTTGTATGTATGTATGATAATAAGGTTGTAGAACTTTACGGATTAATCCATTTTGTAAAGTGGGTTTGACAATTGGTATCAGAGCAGATTCGTAATCTACACAGACACAGATGTGCGAAGCGAGTTTCAAAGATGAGAGTTTGACCTTATGTTTTGTGTTGCCAAGTGTTTGCCGGATGTGTAATGTAATGTGGTTCGCACATTTGTAAAGAGAACTTTCAAGGCTTTATTGGCCATCAAATATTGGAAAGCACTGGGAGGCTGCTGACATTTTCCGGAGACATCGCATCTTTCTCACACGCACTACATCTACCTTTGCGCAACTCATTTTCCCAAAGCAGAACTAATAATTTACACATTTAGATTAATATGAGAATATATTCAAAATTTGATTTCAAGACATGAAAAAGCCATTTGGAAATCAGAAGAGATAAAGGGGACTAGCAGCATTCAAGCAAAAAACTAGTATATAATCACGTTGGATATTTATGGTAAAAGAACAAAACTAGATTTTATAAGTTTGAGTTCGAATCTCATAGATCTTAATAGGTTCACTGAGGATTACTTGGTCGTCAATTCAGGACCTGAGGAACTCTGAAAAATTAGTTGAAGTGCTGTAACTATTCGAACACCTCCGTCCAAAAAAAGAGTGATTTGTTTTTGCTCCAAAATTAAACCAAACACCTCAAACAAAACTGTCAATTTTTATTGATTGAAAACGTGATCGGAACCAAGAGAATTGATTCAAAATTCCCCCCCATCACCATCTTAACAATAATGAATCAAAAGGAACAACTCAGCTCAATTTCTTTTCCCATTGAGATAATAGAGACAAATTACGTGGGCAATATCTCATCAATTCCAACAAATTATTCCTTCTATACCAAACCACTTTTTCTAGTAGTTCATTAGAAAGAAAGAAAAAATTCTAAATTTTCACAAATTATAACATGAACACTTTGAATATTATATAACTTAGATTTACATGGTGCCATTGATTCTGTACATGTTTATTAGCAGTCAATCGTGACAAAATTCTTTGGGTATAATGTAATGTAATATTACATAGTTGCCTAGAAAAGAAAGAAGAATAAAATTGATTGTGATTCCATGGGGGATCAATTGTATGGAATAGACAGATTGCAAGAACAATCGGAATTTAAATATTTCTTTTCTTTCCTCTCTCTCTTTTTTACTTTTCGTCCTTTTTTGACGAATCAAACTTTTACTTGTCACATTTATCACCAGTAAATTAGCAATCCACGAAGCAAGAACCAAACTATGAATGGACCAAAATTTTCCTAATTTCTTGTTCATTTGATAGAGAGTTCCCATTACAAATACGATGTTTCATGTTATAACTCGAAAAATAATCAGTTTATTAAATTTTTAATCGTTGATCCATTAAAATCCAACGGTTTAAGAGTTGATGAGGTAGAAATGAAAATACTTCAACATTTTTTTTTTTTTTTTAATATGACTGGAGGCATCCAAGCTAACTTACATGCATTTTAAATAATCATTGGAACCCTAGAACTATCGGCTGAGTAGAACTCCAACGACTACCCTATTAGCAAACTATCTTCAATTTCCGTCTCATAGATTACAATAATAAATGACCATGAATTGTGTTATTATTAAAGTATTTTAATATTTAATCAATACCGTGCTCTGTTGATTGGGGAGGAAAAAGGTTGAAATGTTGAATATGTGTGCTTGTGTTTGTATATATAATGCTTAAATGAGTGGCTATGTGCTTGTTATGTTTGATTGATGTAAATGCCTTTGTTTGGTTTGTAATAGAGACTTCTGTGAAGAAGAGGGTTGAGGATGTCATGCCTATTGCTACTGGACATGAGCGGGAGGAGCTCGAAGCTGCACTTGAGGTAATTTTTGTTTTAAATTCTGTTTTGGGTCAGAAGATGTTCATTTTGAATGCTGTTTGGTTTGGTGGAAAATGTTATATATTACTGTTTTTATGTTTCCCTAAAAGAAATGTTATATATGTGTAGCTGATTGGTGTTGACATGCTTATTCGAGTTGAGGCTTCTCTGTTTTGTTTCAAACAAATGAATCACTTGTTCTGCAAATATTATAACACACTTTTTCTGTTGAAATTAATTTTATAATAAATCTGTCTGTTGTTTATAATTCTAATTGTGGTCCTCTTTCCTTTTCATGTCTTGTAAGCATGTTGATTTTTGTATTAGATGCTTTTGGCAGCTGACTGATGATCTGATTTTGGGTTCTCTATTTTCTGCAGGGAAGGGATATTCTTGAGATAGACAACCCTGCTGGACCATTTGGCACTAAGGTAAATTTCCTTTGCGGTTTTGTTACATTGTTCATAAATGTGTTGCAAAATAGTTTTACCAGTAGTGATCAACTGTGTGGTCATTCGGATTTCTTACTGGAGATTCGCAGTCAAGATATCTGTTTATGTCTCATCTACGTAGTAATGCTTGATATTATTGACTATTGAGGATGTTCTTGTTGGAAATGTTGAGATATTGTTGAATTGTGTGTTTGATTTTCTAGTGTTCAGTGGCAGATTTTTTCCTTGTGTTGCCTCAGCATTTATTATTTTGTAATTTTTTAGGGGATAAGGGTAAAAAATGTCTAAAATGCGACTTTTATGCTAACTCTTTATTGTTGAAGAGTTGCAGTTCTATTGCACTAAAATGATTAATATTTTTCTTTGAAAGAGAAAATCTTTTAGATTCGGTATGTCTTCCACATTCATAAGCAGGCCCTTTTGATTGAATTTAAAGATATATTTTGTTGTGGAGGGGTTTTGTTTTATTATTTTTGTTTCTCTTACTTTTGGTGTAGTCTTTGTACTTCTAATCTACTCTCTCTCCCTTTTATGAGAGGGGATACTAGATTCCACTACCCATTTCCGTTTGAATGGTTTGAAAACTTTAGATCTTGAACAAATGAATTGCGATACTCTAACATCATTGAATTAGATATCCACTGCATTGGTTGTTAAAATTCTTAAGTTTGAGATAGAAACTTGAGTAGTTAGATATAAATAATCATTTCTATTGTTTTATCTTTTTTTTTGAACAATGGACAAAAAGTAAGAAATAATTCATATAAGTATACAAGACCGGGATGGTGATAGGTCTTCTATTTCTTTTCTTTTGTTAGAGTGCTATATGATAGGTCTGCTTTAGACAGAGGAACTGTCCTACGGGGTGGGGATCATTTTTGTCATCAGGACCACCATTTTGGATGACAGATACTTACGTGGAATTTCTTTTGAATTGAATGGACTACCTAACAAGCCTTTATAGTTTAATACAGTCAACACTTATATTGGGTCTGAACCAGTTATTTCTTTGATGATGTTTTTAATATATCTATATTAAGCTTAGTGTGGTATATTTTCATTTGTAAATTGACGCAAAGTGGCTGGCTTTGGTTTACACTTAGACGTCAACAGTTTGACATATGTATAATTGTCTCATTTGACTTGCTTGTAGGAAGCACCTGCTGTTGTCAAGTCTTACTATGACAAGAGAATAGTTGGCTGCCCTGGAGGCGAAGGCGGTGGGTTTTTTTTAAAATATACAAAATCTTGTCTTTTCTTTTCTCACAGCTTTATATGAATGCCTTCTAATGATTTGGGCAAAAAATTACCAAAAGGGCATTGTTTAATAACGTTCATCTAGAATGATTTACCTTTTTTCTTTTCTATTTGCAGAGGAGGAGCATGATGTTGTCTGGTTTTGGCTGGAGAAAGACAAGCCACATGAATGCCCAGTGTGCTCACAGTACTTTGTGGTAAGCGCAGGATCAAACTTCAATCACAGACTCTTAAACTAGAAAGGCCTGTCTGTCAAACTATATCTAAAGTTTGGGATTTGAAGTCCTTTGGTGGATTATGTTCCCTGCCAACCCATGGGCCGAAAATTATGTGATTGACCTAGAATTCTGCATCATATTTTTATCTTGTCTGTGCTCATTATAAAATGGCATAATCAATCAATTCGAATTTGCTTGTATTACTCAGGTTTCCTTGTGTGTAATACACCTTTGATCCAATCATCAAGAGGATTCTTACTTTTAATTGGATTGACTAAGCTGAAACCAGGCAACAAATATGACATCTTAATTATTAGTGGATTTCTTAGCAAATGAAATTGTAAAGACAGGAATCATGACATAAGAAGCCCTTTAATTATATTATATACTCCAGTGAGACCTTTTTTATTAGTTAAGATTTGGTCTGTTGGGCCTGGATGGGACTGAGTTAGGTACTTGATTTCCATGAGTTGTAATTTCATGGAAGGAAATCCATTTTTCATTGGTTTTGTTAAAATGGAATAGGATGAATGAATTAAGTGGCTTTCAAAACTTTTGTCTTCTTGAAATTATCCATTTTTTCTCATGATCCCTTATATTTTCCTACTAATTAAATTTTTTTATTGACAGCTGGAAGTGGTAGGCCCCGGTGGACCACCAGATGGACATGGCGATGATGATCACCATCACTGATTGCATCTGTTAATTTTCCTATTGGAATAAAATATTGAGGAGTCGATGAGGCAGTTTCCAGTATACACTGCAGCTTCAAAAGTTGAAAAGCTCTTGTATTGTTTGTTTTGGATGGTCCTTAGTTCTTGTGGCTGTTGCTTTCCCAAAGTTTGGGACGGTATCTTTTTGTGGTTATTCAAGACACGGGTCAGTCATCTGTTGGAACTATGGATCTTTTTAGGTTTCCTTTAATGCATTGCCAAATAATTAGATGGCTACATTTCAATTCTTTCCTGAAACATCTTGATGCTAGTTTTTAAAGGAATCATTTTTTTGTGGTTTTATAATGTTGGATTCCTGTATTCTAACCCTCCAGAGTTGCACCAAGTGTTTCATTTTGATTCAGCATAAAGATGTCATGGTCATGAATTGCCAGTGAACAATGTCCATGAGAATTCAGGATGCTTATGATGACCCTTCCTTCGATTAAGAGGACGAATTATATTTCTGTTACTTTTGGATGATTTTGGCATTGTATTATTTGATCTTCCCTTCAGGCTTCAAATTCACTGTATTTCTTTCTTCACCCTGACGTTGTTTGAGTTTTGCCTATCGCGAACCACAATAACTAATTAACTAGGCATAAGCCCTTCTCCCTGGTGATTCCCAGACAGTTCGATTTGCTACATGACAAATTTTTTATTTTTTATTTTTTTTGATATATCATAGCTTTTTATTTGCTTTGATTTGTTAAGTATGTATGAATAATAAGGTTTTAGAACTTTACGGAATTAATCCATTTTGTAAAGTGGGATTTGACAATTGGTATCAGAGCAGATTCGTAATCTGACACAGAGGATGCGAAGCGAGTTTCATAAGATGGAGAGTTTGACCTTATGTTTTGTGTTGCCAAGTGTTTGCACGGATGTGTAATGTAAATGTGGTTCGCACATTTGTAAAGAGAACTTTTCAAGAGCTTTATTTGGCCATCAGAATATTTGGAAACCACTCGAGAGGCTGCTGAACGTTTTCCAGGAGACATCGGCATCTTTCTCAACACGCTACATCTACCTTTGCGCAACTCATTTTCCCAAAAGCAGAACTAATAATTTACACATTTAAGGATTAATACTGAGAATTATATTCAAAATTTGATTTCAAGACATGAAATAAAGCCAATTTTGGAAATCAGAAAGAGATTACAAGGGGACTAGCAGCATTCAGAGCAGAAAAACTAAGTATGAATCACCGTTGGATAATTTGATGGTAAAAGAACAAAACTAGATTTTATAAGTTCTTGAGTTCGAATTCTCATAGATCTTAATAGGGGTTGTCACTGAGGAGCTTACTTGGTCGTCAAATTCAGGACCCTGAGGAACTCTGAAAAATTAGTTGAAGTGCGTGTAAACTATTCGAACACCCTCCGTCCAAAATAAAGAGTGATTTGTTTTTGCTTCCAAAAAGATTATAAACCAGACACCTCAAACAAAACTGTCAATTTTTATTGATTGAAAACGTGATCGGAACCAAAAGAGAATTGATTCAAAAGTTCCCCCCCATCACCATCTTACCAATAATGAATCACAAAGGAACAACTCAGCTCAATTTCTTTTCCCATTGAGATAATAGAGACAAAATTACGTGGGCAAATATCTCATCAATTGCCAACAAATTATTCCTTCTATACGAAACCACTTTTTCTAGTAAGTTCATTAGAGAAAGAAAAAAAAAATTCTAAAAATTTTCACAAATTATAACATGAACACTTTGAATATTATACTAACAGTTAAGATTTACATGGTGCCATTGATTCTGTACATGTTTATTAGCAGTCAGATCGTGACAAAATTCTTTGGGTTTAATGTAATGTAATATATACATAGTTGCCTAGAAAAGAAAGAAGAATAAAATTGATTGTGATTCCATGGGGGATCAATTGATATGGAATAAGACAGATTGCAAGAAACAATCGGAATTTAAAATCTTTCTTTTCTTTCCCATCTCTTCTTTTTTTTTACTTTTTCGTCTCATTTTTTGACAGAATCCAACCTTTTACTTGTCACATTTATCACCAGTAAATTAGCAATCCACGGAAGCAAGAACCAAACTCTTGAATGTACCAAAATTTTCCTTAATTTTCTTGTTCATTTGATAGAGAGTTCACATTACAAATATGATGTTTCATGTTATAACTCGAAAAATAATATGTTAATTAAATTTTTAATCGTTGATCCATTACAATCCAACGGTTTAAGAGTTGATGAGGTAGAAATGAAAATAACTTCAACATTTTTTTTTTCTTTTTTTAATATGACTGGAGGTGTCCAGACCAACTTATATGCACCTTAACTAATCATCTGGAACCCTAGAATTACCGATTGGGTAAGAGTTCCAGTGGCTACCCTATTAACAAACTATCTTCAATTTCCATCTCATATATGTTAGATTGCAATAAATCAATGACATGAATTTGTGTTCTTAATAAGTAGTTTAATTCAAAAGATTATAACTCATTAAACAATATTTAGATATTCCATCTCAGTATTTAACATTTTCCTTCCAACCAGTTGTTATATTACCAAATATTCTCGTGAATACATTTACTAGTGTTGTAATATCAATTGATGTAACATCTACATCGCTTGTACCAAAACGTGACGTACTATATAATGTCATATCGATGTATTATAGACCTTAGCTATAATATTATTAAATATTCTCATGAGAACATATTTGCTAGTGTTCGTAATATCAATTGATGTAACGTCGTTCGTATCAAACGCAACTTACTGTATGATGTCATATCAATCAAAATAAAAAACAGAATAATCAATATATTCTATCCAATCTACCATATCCCATAATTCCCACAAACCAAGCTAATCACTTGTTTAACTGTCAATCCATGTCCTTGTTTAATAAAAACACTATATTGACTAGATAAATTTAAATCAATGACCATGAATTTGTGTTTTTAATTAAATAGTTTAACTCAAAAGATTATAACTGATTAAACAATATTTAGATATTTCATCTCAGTATTTAACATTTTCCTTTCAACCAATTATAATATTACTAAATATTCTCGTAAATATATTTATTAGTGTTGTAATATCAATTGATGTAACATCGCTTGTACCAAAACGCGATGTACTGTATAATGTCATATCGATGTATTATAGATAGTAGCTATAATATTATTAAATATTCTCATGAGAACATATGTGCTAGTGTTTGTAATATCAATTGATGTAACGTCGTTCGTATCAAACACAACTTACTATATAATGTCATATCAATCGAAATATAAAACTGAATAATCGATATATATTCTACCCAATCTACCATATCCGATAATTCCCACAAACCTAGCAAATCACTTGCTTAACTGTCAATCCATGTACTTGTTTAATCAAAACACTACATTGACTAGATAAATTTAAAGATGAAAGTAAGATATGGGGAACCCTAGCTATTTTGATCTTTGCTAAAGCTAGTTTGATATGGTTCACAAATGTCTTCTCAAAACCAAGAACACAATCGATCTTTTCTGGCCAGACAAAATATACCATACCTACACTTTATTCACAATGTATAAATATATATACATATATATAGGTTATTGTTCTCGATGTCCCTTCCTTAACCCTAATTTCATAGAATTTAATTTACAAGTGCGGGAGCCAGCTTTGCAGATATATGCATGCATGGCTGAGTAGCACTACTTTAATATCTACTATTTTAATAATCTCAAAAGTTACCAAGTTGTTTGCATTAAGTAATCGTATAAGAAAATTCCTTAGGAATAGTTTCAATATCTAAATATTAATTCAAATATGGA
The DNA here is from genome assembly GCF_008641045.1 of Pistacia vera. NCBI lineage: Eukaryota > Viridiplantae > Streptophyta > Magnoliopsida > Sapindales > Anacardiaceae > Pistacia > Pistacia vera. Next base: position 986,999 of record NW_022195500.1, read on the forward strand.
TGGATGTAACTTTGATGTTTAAGATGCAACACGAAACCCACAGTTGGGGCACTTTTGTTTAGCATAGATACCATAATATATTATGATAATCTTTAATATATTAAGTAAAAAAGAGGTAAATAATCTATTTAAGATACCATTTATTATTATTATTATTATTATTATTATTTTATGTAGTTTCACGTGAAACATGGTACCTACTGAATCCGAAATGCATACTTTTAACTTTTTTCTATTGGAAATTCTTTTTCATATGATATTAAAAGTAGGGTTAAAATGCTTATCAGGGGTAACTCGATTACGAATACTTTCACATACTATAAATTGGTCATTGTTTCCAACTTCTGAAAATTGATGTCATATAGTTTAGGGTGACACTATCTCCTACTATTGACAAACATTATGAGATATTTCATTTCCTTAGAGTGGTGATATTGTGTTCTTTATTTAGAGAGATTACATATATTATGTTTCCTTTCCTAGTTATTAATTTTGCATAAATAGGTGTGTATTTACGTAACAAATAACAATAACTCAATACAAACAATTCAATTTAATTGAATACAGTTTTCCTTTCAAAGATATCTCTCATGCATACTTCGACTCTCTTCAATTGTCTCTCTTGCTCTCTCAAAGATATCTCTAGGATACTTACTCTCTTCAATGCTCTCTCAATTATGAGATGGTACAAAGCTTAGGGTTAGAACAGTGAGTAGTATTTATATGTTATATACATGTTTAGGAAAATTCTGTCAACAAGATGATAAATGTCTAAAGAGGCTGGGTTTTAATGGGACTGTTTGTGACCCCTCCAATGTTTCCTTGGAATTTCCTAGTACATATTGAATCATTTTCAACATTTATATCTATTAGTTTATTGAGTTTTAACAAGTGGTTTCAAAGCTCCGTCGTATATCAAGCTTGCTAATCAACCATCAGCCTTAAGTTTGCTTCAGCCTGCAAGAGCATAGGCAATCGGGATAGATAACCAACAAGGTAACACAATTTTGTACATAAAACATTTATGTTCATACTTTCTCATCTCAAGCGTAATCAGGCAACCTGTTTTTTCTCTTTGCCTCTTTTGCCTACTTATTCCACATCAATGGAAGACAAAATTCACATCTACAATGCAAGCTTCAAGTTTATGACTATACAAAACACAAGCTTGGGGGAATGTTGACATGCGAATATGGAATGTTGATATTCTATTTCCTTACTAGAAAGATCACAAACATTATATAAGATGTTCATTTCCTTACTTATAGTGGTGCTATTGTGTTTCTTACCTAGAGAGATTACAATATTGTCAATATTATGTTTCCTTATATGATTATGTATTTTGTATAAATAAGTGTGTATTCACATTACAATTCACAACAACCCAAAACAAACAATTCAATTCAATTGAATACAAATTTCTCTCTTAAAAAGATCTCTCGGGCATACTATGACTCTCTTCAATTGTCTCTTCTGCTCTCTCAATTTTGACACCTACTTCCCAAACATTATGTAGATTGACGGAGCTTCAGTTTCAAACTATCATTGCAAAGCAAGTTCCAATATATATATATATATATATATATATATATCTCTTTAATCAAGTCCGTGCTTGAATATTGTGGATTTACATATAAGGATGGTGGAATATGTATGGTCTTGATATAATATATCAAGAGGTCTTTTATATACTATAATATATATATATATATATATATGGGATACAACTAAAACAAAGAAAACTATTAGAAAGTGAAATGATTTTTCGCAGGGAAAAATGAAATTGAGTACGATTTATATATAAAAAAGTTAATGGAACAATTAACAAAGAAGTATTATAATCTAAAATATAAGATCAGTGCAAGACAGCATATTGTTGTCTCGTGTTATTAAACTCAGAAACCCAATTTGTGATGTTAATTTAATTCAAGATTTATTCTTCTGGGGCGGGTAATGAGTGGAGTTGACAATCAAAAAGGCATCATTTAATTAAAACCCTCCACAGATGAGGGAAACAAAGATAATGGCCTAAATTTTGACCTAGAAACGAAATCAGATGCCTCCATTTACTGCTGTTACCAATCTTTATCAGCCATTTCAGCAAAAAAAATTCATGGTCAACTAGATAAATCTACTCATTATCATCTTCTCTAATCGTTTTCAATCATTAACTCAAAAAATATATAAAAGCTTTAGTGCAAGTATTACTTCCATTGACCAGATAAGCCGAAGAATGAAAAAATATAATTCATAATGTTATCAGTTGCCAAAATACTTTATATCTTAAGTTTAGGTGGATTGATTACGTTTTAGACTGATAAGTTATATTAAGTTTTCGTGGCTTCTTTGATAATCTGTTTTTTTGCCAATAAAAATGGTTATTGGCTGTCAAAGAAGACTGTTTTTTCTGGTAGTAAAATACTGTAAGAAGAGAATTAAATTATGTATGAGATACTGGGGTTGGATACAACTGTCTGTGGATGTGAAAGCATTAGAGGGAGAATTTTTGAAGGTAGAAAAGGCAGAAGCTTTAAGGCATTAAAGCTGCATTTCATAGGTGACCCAGACATAGTGGTGCATAAAGAATGGACTAACAGTTTCACAACCATTGACCTATAACTCAGTGAATGCCTCTGACTGGTGGGTCTGCATTTCTAACTTTATCTTGTTGCAGCTAAGGATTTATGCCCACTTCCACTTTTCACTGCACATTGGACTACAAGTATAGTGACTAATTTTTAGTACATTAATTATGTTTATATCCCATTATGAAACTTCAACTTCAATCTGGTTTCTGCAACTAGGTATAAGAAAAGTTCAAAAATTTTGCAGAAAATTTTAAAGAATTATGTTACTGGGATTACTGATTATTCCCCATGTACAGTTCATATCAAACATGGGGGAGACAAATTTTTGACAAGTAAAACTAGAGGATATACTACATTATTGGACCAATAAGAGCATTGCAATTTGTTTTATTAATACGAGATATTTTATGAAATTTTACTCTTGATAATATAAGAATTATTCCAACATAAGTAGATTTTGGAATTACAATGTGCTATTATGGTTTCCCTCAACACAAAGAGCATAAAGGAGAAAAGTTTTGTAGATGGGTCTTTGGAGGCTTGAGCAAGTTGAGAAAATATAATATCAAGCAAGAAAGAGGATGGAAAGTGGGGGAAAAGTTGGTATCCTTTCTCCTGTTATGTCTCCTCAGCAAATCTTAAAATGGTGGGACAATTACATCACATTAAATAAATATGTAAGTTCATTTTCTTATTTAAATTAATGATCTTATGATTATTAAGATTTTAAATGTAATTTGATATCATATTAAAAATTTGAAAATTATCATAGTTATTTTAGTTTGATAATGTTGTCCAATCAATAATTAAACGTCGAATATTTGGAATCTTGAATTGCTTTATACTATTTTAGATTCTAATTTAACAGTAATTACAGGTATGTGAACATGAAACATACCAGAACCCTAAACACATTTATACCCAAAACCCCAGCTGTTATTCTCTGAGAGTTGATAATGAAATTTGATTAAAACAAGTTTAAGTTTGTTAAAAAGACAAATTGGAAACTTGAAAGTTGATAACTTTATGTTAATGGGTGTCAATCAATGATGAAAAATTCATAAACAAATGATTGAAAGAAATATTTTTTTCTTTTACAAATTTAGGTTATTCCTTTGTTTTCAGTAATATTCTTATAGTTTTTTTTTTGTTGTGCACAAGCATAGATTCTCTCCATGTTACAAATCAAGAAATGGATGAATGTGCTCTGCCTGCCTCTGCTACTCTGCTTTGATTCTCTGCTAATAAAAAGATATCTTGCTTTTGTCATTGTCTTTTTAGCCGCTTACTTTTCATGGATGCCCTTTCACCTCTTTTGAGTTTCTAGGTGGTTTTAGCACATTGTGCAGCTAGCTGGTGTACACTCTATCACTCATACCTACTCATGCATATTCATCTCTTTTATTCCATTTTTTCACTATAAATACACCCTTCTCTTTCTCCTCCTTTTATCATCCCATTACATTTCCACTCTCTTCTTACTCTTCGCCTTTGCTCCCTCTTTTCCCACTTTTTCCAAAGAAGCGAATATGAGCTATTCACATCATACTATGGGTTCTGGTTTGTTTCTTTTCTTTCTTTCAATGATTAGTTTTATATTTTTTATTTCTTCCTTAACTTGCATGGAGTCTAGATTGCTAATAGTTGCAAGAACTGATTTTTTTTAGTTCTTTTTGTTGTGTCCTATATTTTCTTCTGAATTTCACAGCCCAGTTAAATGGGGTTTCTTACTTTCTTTTGTGTGTAGATTAGTTCAATTTTTTACTCAATGGCGATTGTTGTTCCATTTCTGAGGTTTTCCCTGTCGTGTTCTATTCTTTGGATTTGAATGATTTCCGAGAAGTGATATTGTCGCTGCAAATTTTAGGTAGTAGAACTGCTAGAAGGACATTTGAGTTTGGGAGGACTTATGTGGTGAGGCCCAAAGGGAAACACCAGGCCACTATAGTTTGGTTACATGGCCTTGGGGATAATGGTTCCAGGTATTTTTTTTTTTTCATATTTTTTATATTGTTGCATTCCTATTCTTACAATGTTGTAATTTCTTGTTTCACGGATTGTTGTGATTTAGTTGTTAATATCCTGTTTACATGTAGGACTCTTTCTTTTTGAATCCGAATTTCTGTTCCTTTCCATGTATAAAGAGGAACTTTGTATCTGGGTACATATGTACCTGGTATTGACAGTATTGCTTGAGTGTTTATAGAGCAATTAAGTTGGTGGTCACTGTTTGTGTGAGCTTCATTTGTTCACATTGTGATTTGCCTGGAAGCAGACTCAAGATATTTGTTGTCTGTATTTGATGCTTAATTTGTTTTTCTTTCCGTATTAGTGTCCAAAACCTATATTTTAAGGCTCGACTTTTTGGTTGCAAAAGGAAGAAAAAGAAAGGCAGTTTGAGAAAGTCAGCATCTTGGCATGTTCCAAATTGAGGGCCCATATGATGTTATAGTTTTTCTTTGTTGAGATTCTTTTGGATGTTTTCTCACTCGAATAAATTTGATAGGATAGAGCAGCGGCGCCGCGAAATTATATAGATTTGATTATTCTTCCTTCCCTTTTCTTGTTCAGATTGATGCCAAGCTTAACTCAAGAAGCCATAAATAGAGAAAGTGCACATGTCATATTCATTTATGGGGGACCACAAAATGTTCTTGGTTCTTCTGCCAAATGAGTAGCCATTCATGACCTTTTAACAAAGGATATTCATACTAATACAGTTAAATTCATGTTTTTTCCTGAAATTTTCTGTAAATTGGAAATGGTGAACTCATAATCCTCAATTCAAGGTGAAACTGGGTTTATATTTTTTATTGGTAAACTGTGAGCAGATGGTCATGTTCACATAATTCTGGTTTTCTGCCTTGAGTAGCTACTTTAGCCAAATATTGCGGTCCCAATACTCTAGATGATTATGCAAATTACATCCCTCTTAGATTTTGGTTGTCAACTTCTAAGGGTGTCCCGTAACAGGATTATCATGTAGCATATTAAAATAATTGCTTGTTGCTTTCTTCTATTTTTCTCAATCTCTATTATGGAGGTGGTGGAGTTGGACATTTGTTTCATTCATGATAATATAAAAATTACAAAAGTTAAAGATTAGGTTTCTCATTCAGTCTTCTATTTGGTTGCAGCTGGTCCCAGCTATTGGAAGGCCTTCCTCTGCCAAATGTAAGTATACATATAATTTTTGTTATCCATAAGTTAACATTTTTATTTATGTATATCTTACTACTTCCTTTTGTCCTCTGGTGATTAAAGTTCATGGATTTAATTATTCGACCGATATGATGCCATCCAAATTTATATATAGTAATCTGCTGTCATTCTATGATGCAGATTAAATGGATTTGCCCAACTGCTCCTACTCGTCCTGTGGCTATACTCGGTGGATTTGCTTGCACTGCATGTAATATTGATTGACTCTCAGGACTCTCTTCTGGTTGATTAAATGAGAATTACATATCTTATATTTTATTTTAAATATTAAAAAAAAAAAAATTATCATGCTTTGATACTAACCGAATCATGTAAATTGCTTCTTTGATGTACATCAGGGTTTGACGTAGGAGAGCTTTCAGACAACAGTCCTGATGATTGGGAGGGTTTAGATGCTTCAGCAGCACATGTTGCAAACTTGTTGTCAACAGAGCCAGCTGATGGTACTTTCCAAGGCCATTTTTTGAAATTAACTACCTTACATGATTACAGTCATTTCTCTTTATGAATAATTGATTATGAGCTTCTGTAAATTCCCATGTATTTCTTTAATCAACTTACGCAACAAATATACCATTTCAAAGATGAACTTCAGTTCCCAGCATATCTTTAAGAAGCCATGTTTTTTAATCATCACATGTACCATGTGACCTGAACCGAAAGTTCTAAATATCATGTGCTAATATTAGTTTCCACTGTAACTTCTTTATGCCATTTGTTGTTCTTTAAATTATATTAAGTGAATTGTTGTTAGCAGTATCTAGTTTAAGTTAATTTATAAACTGATGTGAGGTCAGCTTATTCAATTAATGGCCTTCACATTATCTTACAATTTTGTTTTCCTTTTTGACAGTTAAAGTCGGTATTGGAGGCTTCAGTATGGGTGCTGCAATGGCCCTTTACTCTGCAACTTGTTGTGCTCTAGGTAGGTATGGAAATGGAATTCCATACAGTGTCAACTTAAGGGCAGTCGTCGGGCTCAGTGGCTGGCTTCCAGGTTCAAGGTGTGACAACATTCAGATATATCCTTCTCAAATAAATGTTCATCTATGTCCTTTTTTATGCACAAGTTTCTGTATAAGATGAAAGTTACTGGTAAAACATATAATAACAGTTCATAAATTACCTTTGTCAAACTTAGATATCAACATGGATCATAACATTTATGCATTACATGAATCCGTTGAGCCACAGCAGATATGAAAAGGATATCGATAACACTCAACACATATCTGAAAATTTTTCTGATATTTGTTTGCTAAACATTATTTTGATACAGGAACTTGAGGAACAAAATAGAAGGTTCAAATGAGGCTGCAAGACGTGCGGCGTGCTTGCCCATTATGCTCAGTCATGGAACTTGTACGTATATCCATCTCTTACCTGTGAATACCAAAAGTTATGCACGAATGACTGTTAAGAAGCGTTCATGTAAAAATAATTCAAAAATGAATATATAGGAAAGCCTCCCCCTTTACTTTAAACACCGCCATAGAACTTTTCTGCAAAACTTTTTTATTGTGGTCTATACATGAGTGCAATCAAAACCTTTTTGCTATAATGAATTAATACCAAATGTTATTTTGTTGCAGGTGATGAAGTAGTCCCCTTTCAATATGGAGAGAAATCAGCCAACTCCTTAAGTGTAGCAGGATTTCGACACCTTACGTTCAAATCTTTTGAAGGGTAAGTATTGATGTCTTTTCTATGCAAGAATAGACCCATGATTAAGTTTTTAGAAAATAGAAAAGAACTTACTGAGTAGTTGGGTTTTTATTGTGCAGGCTTGGTCATTACACAGTTCCTAAAGAGATGGACGAGGTCTGCAATTGGCTTGCTGCAAGGCTGGGACTCGAGGGGTCTCGTGCATAGTTGTAGCACAACATCAGTTTCTAGTTAAGCATAACATGAGGAAGCAGTCGGAAGCAATAACATGGGAGAAAAATGACAAAGCTTATGTACAAGTAGTTAGTAAATAGAAATGGTTCTCGGGTATATGGTATAGATAAATTAAGCTTCCTAATTTTCCCGTTTTCTTGTTGGTCCTAACAATAAAAATTTTGTATGCATTTTTCTTATATTTCACTTGTAGAGCATAGATGATAATGAATTTAGTCAATTCTACTTTTGGAGCATTTTTGTGCATTCATTAATGCAATAATCAATCTAGTAGACTTTGGCTATTATTGTTTATGGATTCTAAAATCAATTAAACAACCTTATTTATGAACATGAGTAGCAGAATCCATGGGGCATAGCTCTACATAATCCTGTAATCTGCATTCAACATACTTTAATAGTGAAGAACATCACTAAAATCTACCACATGTTTGATGAAAAAAATTGCTTGTCGATGTTCAATGTTCCAATAAAAACAAAATGACAGAATCGCAAAGTTGGCCAGCAGAAAACGGCAGAACTGTTTGATATTATAGATCTATATACAGATGATAATTACAGGAAGTCCTTTCACCAGAGGCTACTGGCGCTGCAACACTATAGAACTCTACCAACACTCCTATAGCAGTATCTGGGCAATACAAGTTTTCATAGCTTGTCCGAGAAAAAAGCAGTTATCGACTTACAGATTACATAGTGTGCTTTTGAGAATAAAACCCAGCTATATAATATTTTATTATAATGTAATAAATAAAACTGTTGTAACTAAACCATTCTCTAGCTCTGTAAATCAATGATCACTGGCTTCACCTTTCAAATCACTGCGGCCAGTATCATTTTTTGACTTCATGTATGGAGTAAGAGGAGGGAAAGATGGCATAGCCTGCAAAATGAATTTGCGCCCACTTCGCAGGCCTGGAGAAGAGCTTGACCTCAACTCCTGTGATCGAGATTGTGGAGGAGATACACGTTTCTGATTTGGTGAGCTAACCTTGATTGTCTTGGTCGGTGTAGAAGTTTCCTTGAGTGTCTCAGGCATATCATCATCTTTCAGTAAGTCATGGAAGGCACTGTCAGAACTGCAGCCATGACCAGCACTGCTCTCGCATAAATGTGGCATAAAACTCATTGAACTGTGCCAATGGCGGTGCCCAGATGATGACTTGAGAGTACTTCCCTGATGCAATTGAGCATGTGGAACTTCTTGATAGTCGCTTATAGGTGAAGCTGAAGAAGCCAAAACCTTTGCATATGGAAGAGACAGTGGGGTGAAATGGCTTATATCTGGAAGATCTTCCCATCTTGGCGAAAACTGTTTTAATGTCCCAGACTTGGTGCCATCAGCAGATGGATTATCCCATCTTTGAACTCTTCGGTATACTGAATCTGCAATTACACATTGTGGAGAAGTGTTTCGACAACTATAAGAAAAAAATAAAAAACATATCTATTTTGAAACAAATGGTTAATCAGTTTGTTCATAATGCAGTTCATTATATATTACGTAACATGTTCAAATCAAACGTAGTACTGACTGATGCAGAATAAGCTGACACTCAACAGACTCGACCAATCATCAATTGAAATGCCTAGACAACTGAAAATATGTGTAATGCACAGATTCGCAAGGATTTCAGAAGGGCAAATAATGCTGCTGATAGTTCAGATAAAATATAATTGTTCTCTACATGAACTTTTGCTAGAAAATTCTGAAGGCGAAAGCTGGTATCTGATTTAATTTCATGTACTGAAAAAGTTCAATAAGTTCATCTGATGAAGAAAAATAAACTATAATATTTTACTGGATAGACTGGAAGGAGCTAAAGATTGAAAAATATAATTCTGACCTGCCTTCTTGCCGAATGAATTACAACAATCCTCGCACCGGCATCCATCAGAGCATCCAACGTTAGCCTAGAATATAGGCAAAAAAAAAAAAAAAGAAATTGTATCCAATCAGAATGATCAATGGGCCAATTTGTGCTAACTTCCCATCCAATTTCCTGATCACAACTCAAGTGTCAGGCCTTTCCTTTTCAAATTAGTAGAAAATTTTGACAACCATAATCACAGTAATTTTGGAAACTGGGAGACCCAATTGGGCAACATGTTTAGAGATATAAACCTTGCTGCTAAGCTAAGAATTGAAGAATTAATTTTGAAATAATAGCAACCCACCAAGGTATTATATACCTGATAGCATTCACAATATTTTTTAAGACACTTAGACTTCTTGCAATTGCATCCTCTTTTGTGCCTGGCTGAGGCCGGAGTTGTCCAGTTTCCATCTTCCTGCAAAGGTTTCTCAAATCAAAGTACTTAAAGTTTCACAGAAATAGAACAAGACGGATACAAAGGAATTACCACAATATTTGCTGGTGAGTTGGTGGCATGCTTAACAATCTTTGGAGCAAATGCAAGTGGATCACGCGATTCAATTTGTTGTCGCAAATCGAGAACTGTGTCTTCATATTCAGGCTTGTTAAAACAGTCTTTACATGCACAAGAATCAACACAAAAGACCCCAGCTGCAAAGCACTCGCAGTAACTGCCAATGACCAAAAATACCAGTTGAAACAAATGGCAAATGTACAGGGTGGTTTTTATTATGCCATTATTTTCTAAACGAAGATCTGAGGCTGGAAAATGAAAGAAGTCTAAATGCATATCAACTTCTAACATTCACTTAAATGTAGACTCTATACGTGCTACCTGCAGACTTACAGTTTCAAGCATTTGGACCTCCTACAGTTGCATCGTTTGCAGCCATCACCTTCACCAGCGTTTATGGCCTTTTTCCTGCATCACACATTCTCAAGTTAAACAGCCAATATAAATAAAAGGTTAAATATCAAAATGATTAAATGAAAGAATAAATGTGTACTTGCCTTTTTGTCTTGGGGCTCACTTGGTTTAACTCCTCAACCCTCTCAGTATTTCGTGAAATGAGTATCCTGCACTCAGAGGAAACTCCCTGCTTAGAAGGAGTCATATGCAGAGAATCACACAGTGATTTCATACTTTCATTACACTGAGAAGCAGCAGAACCGGTTTCAACAAAAGTTTGATTATCTTGCTGATAATTGTCCACATGAGCATGAATTTCCCCAGCTTCAGGTGAGAATAATGATCTATTTGAGTCCTTTGCTAAACAATCCCTCCGCCCATGATCTTTAGAACTCATATAACCAGACAATTTCAAACGTGGAATAAGATCTGAGTCCATGGGCCCTGATCTGCCAATGCTTTTTAAATGCAAACCACTATCAGATGGAATGGGACCTGAGATGGCAAGGCTTCTACTATGTTGATTGGAACCAACAAATTCAGATGAGCTGAAAGAAGTCCAAGAAGCTATAGTTGGGGAGTAGCTGATTGACTCCCTACCGTTGGACACCTCTCCTGGATCAACATCAGAAAATATCAAACTCTCCAAGTCTGTATGGCTAGCAGGTACCTTTGAATTATCAACTTCTTGAATTACATTGTGAGAACTATGGCTCTTATGAGTAGTAGTACTCTTGCAGACCACTGGAGCCTCAAACTGAAGATGTCTACGTATACCACGTTGGTACAAAGTAGCCTCCTACATTTGATTAGAAAAGTTAACGACTGCAAAGTGGATAAGAAAAACAAATTGCAATTTGGCAGTACTTGCCTTGTTTCAAAAAAATATGTGAAGAATGATCCTTGTAACCAGTACAATAAATAAATTCAACTTCTTCCAACTTGTCATCATACATACTCTTCCTAGGAATGATACAAGGCAGGAACTAAAAGTATTGCAAACCATGCTCTTAAAAAGCACTTGCATTTGCCCACACCGCATAATAAATTCTTAACAGCCAAATAAATATTGTTTTAAACTTGAAACTAAGGCTGCTTCATAAAGCGATAAACATATATTCAATACTATCACTCTAAAAATAGAATGCACAAAAACTATTTATATCCTCTCAATAATTGGTTTCAACATCTCATGAAAAACAAAGAAAAAGATACCCTGTGCATAGCATGATGTAATATAAACAAGGCTAGTATCTGTAAAATTTATCAAGGAAGATTTTTAACTCAATTTTATAATGCCCAAGGGAGAACTGGACAAGGAAAACTTTTATATTTTCTTAGAAAATATTTGCACATGAAACCTTAAAAACACCACTTGTAAGATTGTTTTCTACATAGATAAGAGTCCTTGTGGATAAATGGTGAGTAGGAATCAGCTAGAATCTTTTTTTGATGCCATTTAGTCCCAAAAAAATGAAACCATGTCATTTAAATGCTAAGGTCTCCAACAAGCATAAGTGTCCAATAGTTAACAACATCAACAGAGAAGAAATGGTAATGCTACGTGAAATAAAGAAAGAAATATAACTCAAAGGTGATTAAGCAAATAGCTTGACAAGACTTCCATTGACTTAGATAGAAACAATGGCCCCAGTTACTCTCTGGCTTTCCTTCAGTTACTGGTGTCTTGTCTAAGATTAAAAGGTCTTTGAATCAAGCAGTAGACGTCAAGTAATAATACCTATTCAAGATGCAATTCAAATATTTCATTAGGCAAATCAAGATTCTGTAGTGTTTGAACCAAAATTTGAGGGTTTGGAGTGGGAAATAGTGATGTAACATTCAGTTCTTGAATTATAAGTTAAAAATGGAATCAGTCAATTTACTAACGTCTAGTTTTATAATACAGAATTAAGCATTGACTGCTGCAAATTCCACCTTTTCAAGCTCAAGAAATGATGTAAACAGCACTCAACAGAAAATATTGTGCGTAACACCATCAAACATGACAGGCAGCATAAGATATAACTTACTTTCAATAAATATTGTTTTACACTAAATCATGAAGTCATAAATAAGTAATCATGGTATTCAATCTATTTCAAAATTCACAAAAGAGTACACTAATCAAGCAATAACGAAGAAGGCAAAGGTATCAGTCTCTTGTCACTATATAAATGAAACATGAATTTTAACATGACAACATAAAAGAATTATCCACCAATCGAAATAAAATTTAGAACAGATTACAATTAATGCATCACTAGCAGTATATAATGACACATATATACCTTAAAGGATCCTTTTGACACTGGTCTTGAGCTGTCTGAACAATCTTGATGGGCTTCAACGCTCTGCAAAGATTCAGGCAACAACTGGCAACTTCCATCCTGTTCATTATGTTGAATACCTGCATTCTGCAACTTAACAATCTAAGAAACAGCATTGCAAAATAACTCAGTGGATAAGGCCTTTTCGAATCAAAATTCACTATTTCATGGTTGTTTTCGTTCAGATACATTGGAAAATAGATACGTTTTCATATATAATTACCTGAGTCACATGCTGCTCAGGATTTTCTGCACCAGAAACAGGTAACGTACTAGACTCAGCCTGATAATCTGCAGTTTCAACCAAATTCAGTGAACTAGGCATATTGACTCTAGATTGTTCGGGCAACATAAGGACGTAATCCTCTGGGTTTCCATTATTAGCATCATTAACTTTTCGAATGTTTTCTCTGGGGCCAGTAAAGCCACATCGTAACAATTGGCCCACATTATTAGTAGGTTGCACACGTAAATCAGCAGAGATCTTAGAGTCTTCAACCTCTACAGGATCAGTCAGATATTCATCAACACACGCGGAAGGACTCGAAGGCTGGACTTCCTTTTGCAAGCAAGCAATAAGTTTGTTATTCACTTGATTACTGTGATATCCATAAACATCTGAACCTCCTGCATCTACATCATTGCTGACATCATGTAGATAAAAACCTTCAATTGACTGAATGAAGTCTTGGACATTTTAGACTTCAAAAATTTTAGACTAAAAAGAGAATTACACCGTAAAAGAACATATGATTCAGTGCTGTATCATTATTAATATTTTGATTATTCCGAAGCACTAAAAGAATTAGTTAAACAATACCTTTTCAAAAAGCTGGTTTCTCGCTGCAGATCTACATGGGGTGATCTAAAAACTGGTGGTGGAGTTGGAAAACGAGATTCAAAAAACCTCTGCGCATAACGTGCTGCTTTAACTGACTGTATAGGAGAGAGATTGCTAAGATAATTGAAAAAAGGAGAATCCTGGAATTACAGGAGGAAAAAATAATGATTAACCATTCAACTCAAAATTCCATAATTCAATTCTAAACTTCACTGAGATGACGAGCAGTCAACACCAATAATGATTATTCAGAGACAGGTTCTATATATGATTGCAAAAAAAAGCTCTAAACTTTATATCTTGTGTCGTTCCGTTAGCCACTGAATGAAATTTCAAACTTGACTTTTTCAAGTGCTCTGATGTTATACTGACTCAGAAAACTTAATGTTCATCAAGTTGGTTTTTGTTTCTACCCTTTTCAGTAACCACAGAGCACATTAAACTTAATCCTTTTACCAAGTTTTGACTTAACTACAAAATCAACAAAAACCTTAAGCCAATCCCCAAAACAGATCAAATAATAATTAAATGAAATTCAATCGTTCTTAACTATTAAATCCATGGTCAACTTTACAAACACCACTGATATTAACATTAAAAAATTAAAAGTTGCTGCTTTATTTGGTTGCTGAGCAACATTATAGAGATCGACCATAAAATAAATAAAACCAAATAATTACAAAAATAAATAAATAAATAAATAAACTTTAAAGCCTAATCACTGAAAACCCAAATCGCTTAATGAAACATTTTCCTACAAATACAACATTTAACTATTACAAACACTAAAACGAAACGATGACCTGCTTAAACAACAAACGATCGATCTAAGCACCGAAAACGAAAAAAATAACGATGCCGTAAAAGCAAAAAACAAAACAGTGGAAATGGAGACAACTTGAACCGCCGGAGACGAAGCTGATGTGATGATGAAATAGCTTTGATACGATCGCTTTCAGGCGATTCCATAATGATTTGAACGATTGAAACCCAATATATTCACGCCGCATTGTATTTTTCTTCCGTGCGAGAATTTTGCGGAAAAAGTGAAATTGCTTTCTATCGTTATTTTTTGAACCTGAACACGGAGCGGGAAATGTGTTTATTTTTATATTTAAAATGTTTATTATTACAGTGGGCGGAGTTTTGGGCCTGGACCATTAGGCCCTTGAAACCTTGGCCCATTGAGCTTTCTATTTTTGAGATTTAAATTTGGGATTTATAATCATTTTCAAGAGATTTTTTTTTTTTTTTTTTTTTTTTTTTTGTAAACCTGTATGTTAGAACATTTTATGTAGCACTCGCTGATTTAAAAAATTTGATTTGAAAAATGTTGAGAGTTAATACTTTTTTTAGGGTTAAATTGATTAAATTATCAATAAATTTGAAGTTAATTGAAGACAATTATAAAACAACAGATGCTCTCATAAAAAGGCAAACACACAAGAGTTAAGTTGCATTTCAAACGAGTGAGTGCTTACTATTTACTATAGAAAAAAAATAGTTAGGGCTCATCCGAAACCGAAACAAGCGTTTACAAAAAAGGCTAAACACATAGGGTTTATTATTAAAAAAAAAAAACTTTTCAAAAACTATATATATGTATATACTTGAAAAAATGTAACAAAATAATCATAAAATGGATTTATATCATTTTAAATTTTAAATTGAACTTTAAGATAATATCTAAAGCTAATTTTAAGAATTTCCAACAAAATATCAAGAATCTTTATCTAAAAATAAATAAATAAATATTAGAGTTTAGTTGCAATTAGCCAATTACGCATAAAACTAGGCCGTCGGGCCACGGGCTTAAACAAAATACGGGCGGGTTTCATTTTCGTAGTCGGGTCACTCGGCCCACAGCGTCGTCTTCTCAGTCAATAAACCCTAAACAAAAACCTTAACACTCAACAACAAAAGCGAGAACTCAACGTTACACTCTCCATTTAATTCTTCAATTTTCCCTCACTTTCCCTCACTTTATTGCCATCCAAACAGTCCGCCTCCCCCACACTCATGAACTACCGCTTTCAGAATCTCCTGGGCGCCCCCTACAGAGGCGGCAATGCTGTCATAAGCCAGAACACACAGCTAATTTCACCGGTCGGTAACCGAGTGTCAGTCACAGACCTTATAAAGTCCCAAACCGTGACTCTCCCCGTCCAATCATCGTCCAACGTCTGTCGCCTTGCCGTGTCACCGGACGGCACGTTTCTCTTGACAGTTGATGAGAACCAGCGGTGTCTCTTTATTAACCTCCACCGCCACGTGGTCCTCCACCGTGTCAAATTTAAGTATCCTGTCAATGCAATTCAGTTTAGTCCTAATGGAAAATATATCGCCGTTGGCACAGGTAAATTGTTGAAACTTTGAAGGTTAAGAGTTTTAAAAAGGAAAAATGTTTTTGTTTCTATTTAATGGAGGTTAACGAGTTGCTCTTGGAGAAGAACTTTGATGAATGCTTTGCTGAGAAGAAACATTTTTGAGTCAGAATTTGAAGTGATTTCTGAAAAACTACTTAACGTGTGATTTTCCTGAAAGCCCTATCACTCCTAAAGTAGGTTTTTTTGGGGGTAAAAAGCTTCCAATCACAACCTTAATTCCATAAATTTTTATTTCCAACATGTTTGTAGAGATTTCTTTAGCATTTGAATTTGTTTATTTAGTAGATTTGTAATTGTGCTTTAGATGAGGTTTTTTTTTTTTAAATTTTTTCGTATATAGGGTGATTGTATCATTAGTTCTATTTTAGGCTTAGTTATAACTTTTTAAATGTATCTACAGGTAAATTAGTTCAGATATGGAGATCACCAGGGTTTAAAAAGGAAGTCTTTGCCTTTGAGTTAATAAGGACTTTAGCTGATTGCAATGATAAAGTTACTGCATTGAATTGGAGTCCTGATTCTAAGTATTTGCTTGTTGGGTCGAAAGATTTGGCTGCAAGATTGTTCTATGTAAAAGAAAAATTAAAAGGTGTTCATAGCAATAAGCCTTTTTTACTTTTAGGTCACAGGGACTCAGTTGTGGGTTGTTTTTTCGGTGTTGATAAAAAGAGTGGTAGGGTAAGCAGAATTTTTACAATTGCTCGTGATTGTTATATATTTAGTTGGGGTTATAGTGGCAATGATGGTAAAATTGATGAAATTAGTGAGGAAGGTTCGGAACCTCCATCACCAGGTACTCCAGGGAAAGAAAGTGATGGAAAGAAGAGGAAGGATTTTGATGGAAAAGATGGTGATCTATGTGAAGAGGAGTATTTGCATAAGCAGAAATGGGAGTTATTGAGAAAGGATGATTTTCCTCAGGCACCTGCTAAGCTAACAGCATGTGATTATCATAAGGGGCTTGATATGCTGGTTGTGGGGTTCTCAAATGGTGTGTTTGGTTTATATCAGATGCCTGATTTTGTGTGTATTCATTTGTTATCGATTTCAAGAGAGAAGATCACTACAGCTGTTTTTAATGAGCTGGGGAACTGGTTGACGTTTGGGTGTGCAAAGCTAGGGCAGTTGCTTGTCTGGGAGTGGCGATCAGAGAGTTATATATTGAAGCAGCAGGGGCATTATTTTGATGTTAACTGTCTTGCATACTCACCAGACTCACAACTATTGGCCACTGGTGCAGATGATAACAAAGTCAAGGTATTTTATTTATTCATATGCAAAATATTGTGTGATTTGGAATTATATGTGTATACATGCTATTTAATTGTCCATTGCAGGATCGTATGCTGCTTCTACTTAGCCAACTAACATGCATCCTTATAAATATATAATATTTTCCTATATTATGTTGTAGATAACAATGTACCATACTCACTTCCCTCCAGTCGATTGATTTGGTAGTATCATTCATGATGTGCAATTATTTTGGTTTCTCCATTTGTGCTTATTGGTCTGTTGGATGAAAGATCTAATAGCTGATGTTATTAGCTCCTGTTTAACTATAAAAATCTTTATTTTATTCAGTTCACTGCAAACTAGTTAGCATTTTGCACAAACATTGTGTCATTATCTTCAATTTAACATTTGAGTATAATTATGTATTTCTCTGGAGTATTATGTCAATGAATTTTTTTTTTCTAATAAAAAAATAGGATTGTTGTGATCCTATAGGTGATTTTTTTTTTTTTTTTTTTTTTTTAACGTCATTTCATGCTAATCTGTCAATGATTACCTTCCTATTTTAAAATTTGTATGTAAAATTCTTTAACTCATGTGCAGGTTTGGACCGTTTCATCAGGCTTTTGCTTTGTGACATTCACTGAGCACACTAATGCTGTCACTGCTCTCCATTTTATGGCCAATAACCACTGCCTTCTAAGTGCATCTCTGGATGGTACGGTTCGTGCATGGGATTTGTTTCGCTATAGAAATTTTAGGACTTTTACTACCCCTTCTTCCAGGCAGTTTGTTTCTTTGGCAGCAGATCAAAGCGGCGAAGTTATTTGTGCTGGAACTCTAGATTCATTTGAGGTACATTTTCTTATCACTAAGAGATTTTGATAGTGCTCTGCTATCATAATTTATCTTCCCTGATTTCTTTGTAATGTGTATATTGTAGATATTTGTTTGGTCAATGAAAACAGGCCGTTTGTTGGATATTCTAAGTGGTCATGAAGGTCCTGTCCATGGCTTGGCATTTTCTCCTACAAATGTGAGTTTGACTTATCCTTTGATCAAGTGCTTACACTGGTTAGACGTGCCAATGTTTCATTTGACCTTTTTCTCTGAACCTGAAGTGTTTTATTTAAAAAGCTTTACACTCATTTCCTTATGGTTTTCTTCTTGATTCTTTTAGTTTATCTAACTGGTTTCAAGTGATTCTCCATACCTTATAGACTATTCAGATATTTTATCTTATCTTTTGACTCATGAATAGCTTAACAAATTTGTTCTGTTTTCACATGTAGGCTGTTTTAGCTTCATCATCATGGGACAAAACTGTTCGCTTGTGGGATGTTTTTGAAGGAAAAGGTTCTGTGGAATCCTTCCCTCACACACATGATGTTCTTACAGTGGTTTATCGCCCAGATGGAAGGCAATTAGCTTGCAGCACATTGGATGGGCTGATTCATTTCTGGGATCCAATTAATGGTGAGTTAATGTACACCATTGAGGGGCGTAGGGATATTGCTGGAGGGCGTCTCATGACTGATCGTAGATCAGCAGCTAATTCAAGTTCAGGAAAGTACTTCACAACATTATGTTATTCTGCTGATGGAAGCTATATATTAGCTGGGGGAAGTAGCAAATACATTTGTATGTATGATGTAGCTGATCAGGTTAGTTTACATATATTATATAAAAGCATGTGAATACATTCTTGCTGAACCTTGTGTTAATGAAGATACGGATTCATCACTACTGCACAGGTTCTGCTGCGTCGATTTCAAATAACGCATAATCTCTCTCTAGATGGGGTTCTTGACTTCTTAAACTCTAAGAATATGACAGAATCAGGTCCAGTGGATTTGATTGATGATGATAACAGTGACACAGAAGAAGGGGTTGATAAACAAACACGAGGGAAGTTAGATTACGATTTACCAGGAGCCATGCCTAATCGTGGAAGGCCCATCATTCGAACTAAATGCTTGAGACTTGCACCCACTGGTCGGAGCTTTGCAGCAGCAACAACAGAAGGGGTTCTAGTTTATTCAATTGATGAATCTTTTATCTTTGATCCCACTGATCTTGACATAGATGTCACACCACAGGTACTTATCTAAACCGTGGAACATATGAAATTTTATGTTGTTATTGATTCTGATACGGCAACCAAAATCTCTTGAAGGAAATTGTTATTTTTTTTATTATTATCATTCATATGTTGCTCACTGGTTACGAATGAAAATCATGGTGAAGCAATAGAAAATCAACATGCATTTAAGTTTAATTGTAATTAACAGGATCACCTTAACTTATTTGCAGGGTTGGTTCTCTACTTAATTTTGTTTTACATTATTTTTTACCTTATTGCACAGGCAGTTGATGCAGCATTAAATGAAGATCAACCAAACAGAGCTTTAATTCTCAGCCTTCGTTTAAACGAGGATAGTCTAATAAAAAAATGCATTTTTGCTGTCAGTCCAGTTGATATACCTGCTGTTGCCTCTTCTATTCCTCACAAATACATGCAAAGGTTAATTGAGGCACTTTCAGATCTTCTAGAAAGTTGCCCACATTTGGAGTTTATACTCCGCTGGTCTCAGGTACTTTTCCATAAATCTTTTTTGATTTCCTCTGTTAATTTTAAATGCAAACCACTTTAAATTGCGAATACGAAATCTTACATGGATTCTGCCGGTTTGTGTCAGGAGCTTTGCAAAACTCATGGTAACTCCATTCAACAGAATTCCAGGAACTTGCTTCCTTCCTTAAAATCCTTGCAGAAGGCAATTACCAGAATACATCAGGATTTAGCAGATACTTGTTCTTCCAATGAATATATGCTTCGATATTTATGCTCTGTGGGTGCTAAGAAGTGATGATTGCTGTACTTTTTCCGGTTGTGACTTGGCACTTATGTGAAATTGGCTAGGGAATTCGGCCGTTTTGTTGTAATGCAGGCCATGGTTAGCATTTGAGCTAACTAAAATCACGCGAGGTATAATTCTCATGTGGCAACAGGCAAGCTGTAAAGAATTCCTCAACACCATCGACAAATAATGCAGTATCCCTTGGATCAAATGCTGCTGTTTATAACAAAATATATGCAGCATCAGACCAGCTGCTTTTTTATTTTCTTTTGTCGTTGGCAATTCATCATGGATGTGTTGTTATACGGTTTTGCTCATGAATCGACAGTGAAACAATTTTGTTGTGAAAACATCAGTCTTATAGATAGGTATTGCTCAATATGCTTTTTCTTTTTTTTTATTTTGTAGTTTTTGTTCTGTTGTGAAAAAACGGTGTAAGGGCATTTTTTAATATTACAGCTAAATTTTTTCATATTTTGTATAGATTTACGAGTTCTGTAATGTGATAACGCGGTATCCTTGAAGCGATGCTGCTGTTCATATCAAAATATATCTAGCATCGGACTAGCTATTGTTATTTCTTTGGTGCTTCACATTGGCAGTTCATCATGGATGTGTTATTAACAGTATTTTAAAACCCGGCCTGACTTGGGGTTTTCACCGGGCCGGATTACCCATTTCAGTATTCATTAAAAACCTTAAAAATTAGGATAATAATTGGCAAACAATTGAAGGTCGGGATGTTGAGGCTTTTGAAGAGAAAGGGTTGGTGAGTGCAATGGTGACGACGAAATTGATTTCCTGAATCGATCGAAAATTGAGAAAAACCGGAGACGGCAACAATCGGCTTTTGTCAGCGATTGGCGAGACGAACGGGAGTAGGTTGAGATGAGTTTTGGTCACAAGGCTGAGAGAGAGGGAAGTGTTTTTGTGGTGATAGATAGGGTTGTCGACGCTAGTAGTAGTGAGATTTGGCTTAGAACGTTGACGTTGGTGTCGGTGAAATCTAGCCAAAATTGAAATGATTTTGGCCAAATCTTGGATAGATTTTATAGGGAATGAGCTCAATGGATGATTAGGATTGCATTTGGTTTGTCGTTGCCATCAACCAATCGACTGCCAATCTGTATATAGAGTTTGTTTGCTAAATTTCAAATCTATAAAAACTTAACTGTGATTTTTAGAAGTGTATTTGTTGAATTTTAAAATTTTTGTCACTCGATTTAACCGGGTTAAACCGGTCAACCCAAGACCCATCAACTTTGTTGAGTTTCACCCAGGTTGGTTATTAATTCAAGACTCTTTAAACGCCTTTGAAACTATTTTGTTATGGAAACATTAGTCTTATGGATAGGTATTGCTCAATAATCAATGTCCATGTTGTAATTTTTCGTTCTCTTGTCATAAAACAAGAATATGGATTTCTTAACTGGAAACCAGTCCTCAAGACTGTTTTGGTAACTAATTTATTTTAAGGTCAACAGTACAAATAGATTGAAATCAACTACAAGGAGTAAGCAAACAATCCCAAGCTTATCTCATGGGACAAGAAACTAAGCAAAAAAGAACACTAGTATCCCATCATTTTTTTGCAGTAACGCCGAAGAATAGTAAACACCTAATAAGTCTATCCCAACACTTGGCATTCAACAGCAGCAATTCATTCTGATTTCTTGTCCGCCGAAATATCTTTGAGCTTCTCTTTCAGCTCGCCGGTCTACATGGGATATAGACCATGGTATTAGAGCAACAAAGTTGCACTTTCATGGAAAGGTACAAATTATGTTCAATAAATATAAAATAATAGTCCTATACCTGGTGCATATTGAGAATTATATCTGAACCTCCAATAAACTCTCCCTTAATAAAAATCTGAGGAAATGTAGGCCAGTTGCTGCATAGAAAGAAATAAGAGATTTTTATAAAACAAGTACAATCTGGGATTGGAATAACGAGAATGTCATACATGTTGACTTGTGTCCTACTCAAAAATCTTTTTTTTTGGGTAAATGGAAATAGTATAAAGAATGAAAGAATGAGACCCCAAAAAGAGAGGCTCTACAAGAGTTTATGCGTCCTGGACATTTCCAGGAACCAAACAAAACACAACAGAAACAAAAAAATCAGCATTTACAATCCTGACAACCAGCAAGCTAAACTCACGGAGGCCTAAAACAGCAGACCAGCAGCACAAAAAAGGCAGGCCTTGCATCAAAACGAAAAAGAGCCTGAACAAATTTACATATGGACACAGCTAACAAAAAAAAAAATTTAAACCACATGTAAGAAGAAATTCTACATATCTATCATGGGAAACATATGTATCTCTGGAAAAAAATTTATCGGACTCTATTGTCAATAAAATTAAAATTTGAAGGAAAAAACCAAGGCAGTAAGTATCTAGAACTATCAGAAACAATCCATGACAAATCAACTATAAAAAGCATGATTAAAATCTTAAGCAGAGGCATCAAGTTTGTGCTAGCAACAAGTAAAATTTTTGCCTCTAGTAAAAGTGATAAAAGAACATTAATATAGTCTTGAAATTGAACTAAAAAGGCACCCTATGTTGCATGTTACCACTGCAGTTTGATAACATCTCATAACACTAAAAAATACAAGCATTTTCTCACCAACAAAAAATTTATGCCTTTTTAGAGCTTTTTCAAGACCATATTTAACATTAGAGTTAAATCCTGTCCACTACTAACTCACCTGAAGGCTTTTACAGCGTCTTTAAGCTCAGCATCCTCCAAAATATTTCTAGCACTTAAAGGAACATCTGCACAGGCCCCAACCATGAGTAAAAATACTGTAAGCAGCAATATATATGCTAAAGAAATCAACAAATCCCATTGAGATAAAAACAATATGCAGAGGCCACTAGGGTAATGTTGAACTTTTATTAATAACCGAATATCCTGTATAATTGACAATTCCTGAAGACCAATTTGGTCCTGCACAGCAATTCTATTACAAACTATTTGAATATTGCATCCAAAATAGAAAAAATTATATCTGATATAGAGGTACCAAAAACGTCAAGTATAGCAATTGAAGGCCTAAATATAAAGAAATCTTTTCATAAACAAAGTTAAGAAAGAAACTAAACTATCTGTAAAAAGTCATGTATATAAAGCTCCAGTGATCACTCGCTCTTAGTTTTGGAAAGACTTGTGCAGGCAGTATCACTTCAGAAGCTCAATAACCCCTTATCAACTTAGTTAAAACTGTCTGTAAATTGATCTTCCGTAACCATTCTCTTGTACTGAGATGCAACTGATCTTTCTATCTAGAAGGAAAGACAAATACTATGAAGACAAAAATTTTATATAAATTATGATTGGCCATCTTGACTAATAATTTAACTTGGTTGTAATCCTAGCTCTGAGGCAATTTAAAATATGCATTTCTTTCGAGTACTGTACATTGAGCTAATAAGATGACTGCCCTTTTCAAAAAGCTGGTTATATGTGTAACATTCACAGCCACATAAAAAACAAACATTTAATGTATTTGAATTTCACATATGACTGAAGAGTTTATCTTGAATCCTTCAGCACAGTTAGAATAAGAGTGTAAGTGCATTCCCAAATAAAAACCAATGTGATGGCTTCTGCCCTCTTTCATAGCAAGTCAATAAGTTGTTTTATAGAAAATATTTCCAACACTGGCAACTGAAGAAACTTAAACAGGAAATGGATAAACAATTATAAAATTCAAGTCATTAGGCTAGAGCACCTACTGTATAGATGCAGAACTCTCACAGCCAGTGAGCTGAATCCACATTGAGGAATCTCAGGAATCCCTTTCATATAAATCATCACAGGGTTTTCTTTGACATCCTACAGCAAGAATCTAATCCCAATTACTGAATGCACAATTTTCATAGAAATTTAATATAGAAAATAATACTAATAATAATAATTTTAGCCAACAAAGCAAAACACAAAGAAGATTCAGAGGAAAAATTAACCTTTTCAACAGCATCCTTTAAAGAAAGGCCAGAGCTCTCAACCTTATTAGTAGGTCTAAAATCTTCATGTGTGTCAGGATCATTGGGCACAGAAGTAGAGTACTTCATTCCATTGTGGTAAAAGGATCCAGATAACTACTAACAATTAAATGCAAAACCATGAAAATATGTTATTGTTAAGACAGCAATAATACACTGGGCAAAACACTTCATGTCTGACAGTGATATACATGATAACACTCCATGACTTCAAAAACATATTTATCACTTAGCTAAGTTGGCACCATTCAGATTCATAATTCAACTAAAGTAAACGCAGAATTTACCCAACCTAACACCCAGAGAAGCAATTAATTCAGAGCTACAACAAGAAAAATAATGAAATAAAAATTTCTAACATAATGCATATTAGATAGTGCTTTTGTAGAAAATGCTTTGTGGGAAAGGACCCATGATTTCAGCAATTATTTCTGACCTAGAACAAGACAAATAATGAAATTAAAAATTTCTAACATCGTGCATATTAGAGAGCGCTTTTGTAGAAAATGCTTTGTGAAAAGCACCACTGATTTCAGCCAGATGATCCAAACTAAACAAGAACGCACACACACAAAAAAAAACTTTGGCATATTTAGAACTGCTTTTGGTGGCATTAAAAGTACTCCCAAACACACCCTTCAACCACACCAAAACTATAAATTCTGATTTCAGCCAATACAAACAAACTCCCATGTATTTTGGAAACATAAACGGACCAAAATCCCTAGTAATCAAATTCTGATAATCAATTACCAAAATATTCAATCTCATAACAAGTGACCTCATAATACTTCATTCATTTTCTACCCAACTCAAATCTTAAACGAACGATAGAATCTTTATTCTTACAAGTCTAGAAGAAGGCCCAACTGGGTAACCTGCGATTCCCTTCAAGATAAAGTTGGACAACGATCTTGCCATGTTGTTATAAACTGAGCAAATAAAAAACCACCGTCTATTAATTACAACGGTACAAGATTTCTTCCATTCCAAATAAACGAAACAAGTTGATATAAAGTAAGAATAGTTTGAAGGGACTCTTCATACACATGGGTTTTGAACAAGTGAAGATTTTAATACCTGAAATTGACACCAAGAGTTGAAGTGGGTTCTCTGTTACTGTTTTAGGGCTTTGGCTTCAGTTCTCTCCAGTTATTTCACTCTTATGTTTATTACGTGTCTTTATTATTATTTGTTATTTTTATCTTGCCTTCAATTTTTTTTTCTTTGGTAAATAAGAATTAGCAAACTTAAAATGCTACAAAAAAAAAAAAAAAAAAAGGAAAAATATTTATTATTTATCATCGGTAACTTTGAGTTTAAAGGGAAAAAAAATAAATAAATAAAAGAATGGAAGAATAAAATTAGCTTATTCTTTTGCATTTTTTTTCTTTCTAATAATTGGGGGTGTCTGAGCCAGTTTACGTGTACTTCAATTAATCTCTCGAGACCTTGAAACTACCGACTGAGTATAAATTCTAATGACCACCTTTATTAACAATCGTAGAGACTCGAACTCGATAGAGCATATTAGAACCATTTGCACTTTTATTAATTAAAATATTGATTTGCTGCAAATCCTCGTTAGTCAATTTAGTTTTGAATTTATATAAAATTACTTGTTTTCTAATGAAAATAGTTTAACTTTTAGTATTTTTGTTAATTTAGAAAGAAAAAAAAAAAACGATTTTTCTCTTCTTATTTTATGTGATTTTAACTATACAACCAATTTTAGTTGTTTAGTCCTAAAATAATATCCAAATATTATATTAAATAAGTTTTTGATATTCTTTTTAAATGCAACACAAATTAATGAAATATTTTTTGGGCCAATGTTTGAACCAAAAAAAATAAATAAATAAAACACCTCATATTTTTCAAGTTAATTATATAAGGATTCTTTTGTGATTATTTGAAGAAATAAGTGAATCAAAAAGTAGCACAAAAAGAACATCAGCATTAAAGTTTTCTTGATAACATATTTCTCAGGCAACAATATGGTAATTAACTTGAGTTCCGATTAAGCTAAGGTATCACACTTTCAATAATGCTATGGATACTGAAGGTTTACACCAAATTTTTACACCGATCGACGTGTCACCTGAGTCAAACGCAACCACGTAACATATTAACAACTATTCTATGAATGAACGGTTGTCCATCAAATATGGACAAACATCCATGATTATTAGACGGTTGTTCATTTTAAATGGACTCCTGTCCATGCGAAAATAACAATGGACGGGTGTCCACCTAGAATGGATCTCCATCCATAGTTTAAAATATAAAATTTATAAAACAATAATCATGGATGGCGTCCATGATTAGTGTTTTATAAAACATTAAAATCTTCTCTTCAAACTCTTCTTCCTCATCTAGCTCTTCAATGCTATCCATGCTTGATCTGTTTGGTTCTTTAGTAATCCAAACAGCCAAAAAAAAAAAAAAAAAAAGAAGGGATGAGCGACGCGGATGAAGCCTTTGAAGCGGGTTAGGTTGGTCCAACCAAGAAAGTCATCGAAGAAAGATAAAGATGCAGAAGCAAACCAGGTGAGAGCTTGATGGACGTTGGGTTGTGTTGGTCCAGACAATCACACGCATTATTTTTCCTTTGTCTTACTTTATCTGTATGCAGACGCAAACCAGGTGAGAGCTTCTCTGTCCAATTGCATTTTATGGTTTTTTTCTGTGTTTTTTAATGGCTGTCCTTTTTATTCATTAGCTTAGTTCCATTGGGAGTATTTCATGTTTACCTTATATTAACTGTTGGTCTTTAAATCACATTGTCCACATGGAGGGATTGTGATTTCTGTTGGTCTTTAACTCTGGTTTTTAAGCTAATTTTATACATGTTTTGTTCTTTTGGTCATCTTAAATTTGAGTTTGAAGTTGTTCTTTAAATCACATTATAATAATGGACGCCTGTCCATATTATACGGATGGGTGTCCACATTAAATGATAAGCAAATAATTTTTTTTTTTAATTAACATATTTTTTTCAATTTATAAAAAAGATTAGCTTGTCTAATACGTTTCTCCAAAATAAGTGCCAAAATTTTTTGAAAAAAAAAAAGAGCTTCATTGTTAAAGCTAATACCTTTCGCTTTATCGTTCCTAACTTTTCTTCTCGTCTATGTGTTCTGGTTAGTCTTCTACATGGTATTGTCGGTTTCTTCCTCAACAGCCACAACAAGCAGCTATCGTGACAAGAAAGAAAGCCATCATTTTTTTATAAAAGAATCGTTTAGGGTGGAAAGGGAGTTGGGGAGATCAAACTTGTTCGGGATTAGAAAGCATTGTTGAGGTATTTAAGAGTTTTTTATTTAATTTATGCATTTATTTAGTTTTGTATTATATTTTGGATTGAATATATGTTACAATAGAAAATAACTGATAAACAATATTTGTTGGCGACTGTTGTGAACCAAATTCGTGAACGCGAAAACTAGTATTGGTTTTGCATAAAACTACGGAATATGCAAGAGTCCAGTTTGTCTCATTTCAATGATGTTGAGGTAAATTGAGTTCGAAACCTTAACTTTTTCGTTAACATGATTTTAAATTTGTTGTATTGTATTGTTTCTTATGATGTGTTGTATTAGTATATTCTAATTTTGTCCATTATAAAATTATTAAATGATCAGGAAAATGAATGTGATAAATTAGAAGATATGGGATGTGTGGAGGAAGAAGTGGAGCCTCATATTGGATTGGTGTTTGATTCAATTGATAGTTTGGTGAAGTATTACAAAACGTATGGTAACAAAATGGGTTTTTAAGCAATGATACGTACGTCAAAGAAAGGAGATGATAAGGAGATGAGATACGTGACAGTGGCGTGTTCTTGTTCTGGAAGGAGAGATATAAATCCAGAAATACCTTGAAAAAACAACATGTTGCTAAAACAAATTGTAAGAGTCAAATTAGTGCAGCTTTGAATGGTGAATGCAAATTAAAAATTAAATTAGTTGTACTTGAACATAACCATGATCTTACAAGTTCAACGAAAAAAAGATATTTCAAGGTAAACTGAACGATACAACCTTATGTGAAAAGGAGGCTTGAAGTTAATGATATGGTTGGGATTAGACCGTATAAAAATTTTCAGTCATATTCAGTTGAGGCGGGAGGTGTAGAGAATTTGACGTTTCTACAAAAAGATTCTAGGAACTAAATTGAAAAAGTTAGAAGCTAAGATTTGGAGTTGGAGATGCTTTGGCAATACTCGAGTATTTTATGAAAATGCAAAAGGAGAATTCAAATTTCTAGTATATAATTGATGTAGATGAAGAGAGTCGATTACAGAATGTGCCATGGGTTGATGCCAGATGTAGGGCTACATAATAAAGAATTTGGTGATGTTGTGACCTTTGACACAATGTATCTGACAAACAAGTATGATATACCATTTGCTACTTTTGTGGGGGTCGATCAACATGGACATTCGATATTGTTAGGTTGTGGGTTAATTTCCCATGAGAACATTCGGACATTTGTATGACTATTTTGTTATTGGCTTGAATATATGGATTTTGCTCCTAATGGAATTATCACTGATCAAGATAAGGCCATGCAAAATGAAATTGAGATAGTTTTTCCCAGTACAAGACACAGGTGGTGTTTGTGACATATAATGAAAAAATTGTCTGAAAAGTTAAGAGGGTATAAGGAATATGAAACTATAAAGTTTCAATTACAAAATATTGTGTATGATTCTTTTACACGTGAAGAGTTCGAAGAACGGTGTAACAAATTCATTGATGTGCACAACCTCCATGAGAATAAATGGTTATGTGGATTGTACAAAGAAATAGTACGTTAGGTGCCTGCATTTCTTAAAGATACTTTCTAGGTAGATATGTCTACTACCCAACGTAGTGAAAGTATGCATTTTTTTTTATGGATATGTAAATTCTAAAACAATGTTGAAACAATTTGTGGAACAATATGATAATGCATTGCAGGATAAAGTGGAAAAGAAAGGGAGGCTGATTTTAGATCTTTCAAATTTTTGATATCATTCATAACTAATTACCCTATTGAGAAACAATTTCAAAGTGCATACACAACTGCAAAGTTTAAAAGGTTTAAAGAAGATTGCAGGGAAGATTTATTGTGAATTATCTTTTCTGAAAAAGTGTGATTCATATGAGGAGTATCAAGTTTTTAGAAGATGTTTGGTTTGAAGATAATAATCGGCGTGTTCCCTTTGCGGTATACTTTGAAGAAAGTTTGTGTGATATTCATTGTACCTGTCATTTGTTTGAGTTTAGATGGATTTTATGTAGACATTCCATTATTGTGTTGATTCATAAAAGGGTTTCACACATTCCAAATAAGTACATTTTACGCGTCGGACGAAAAATTAAGGTAAGTTATAATAGGTGGAGCACCAACGTAGAAGGACAATGTTTTGATAAGTTGTCTAATATAATGATGTTTTGATAAGTTGTCTAATATAATGCTAACAGTAGCTGATATGACATCAAATAATGAGGAAGATTGTAATATGTTGATGGAATTTATGATTGACATGAGAAAAAAGTTGGAGCAGAAAGAAAGTGAGGGAATGCTTGGTAGGAAAGTAAACATCTCTTCCACAACCGGTTTAAGTAGTAAAGATGGGAGCAATCCTCCCAAAGAGGGGAATAGTCTAATTATTAGTCCATATACAGTTTGTAATAAAGGTCATCATCTATGCAGAAGAAACCAATCGAAGGTTGAATAAATTGTACGTAGGGTTAAAAATTAAAAAATTACAAAAACAAGGAATTGGTATGAGTCATACACCTATTCTTACATGATATTTGTTTTTGAAACATTATTTATTTGAAGTTTATAATAATATCGACTTGATTATTACTGTGTTATGCTACTTTTTAGGAAAAAATCATTAGCAGAGCGAGAAAATGAACAGTTTCTTTCATCTACTTCCATGGCCGATGCCCTCACATATGATTACGTTAACACTGTTGAAAGTATACCGGAAACTCAAGTGTTGTCGAATGATGTTGTTGCTACCCAGGTATGTGTTACGTATGTTATATAATTGTAAGTGGCTTAAATTTTCTATAACGTGTGCTGAATTGTGGTTGTTAAACATTGACAGTTGTCCATTGGTTTGATTCAGAATCTCGCAGGAAAAGTAATTTATGTACTGGGCAGGAGTCTGTAAATGATGAACATGTTTCGCTGGGAGAGATTTGATGTTGTTGACAGGTTGAAGCATATAGAATTGTATTTGGTAGAAATTATTCGCGCTTTGGTTAATTTCTAACGAATGCAGTTGAGTTGTATGTTGATTCAATTGTTTTACTTTTATTATTTTGGTCGTTGGTTGGGTATGAGTAGGTTGTCTGCTGTAGGGTTATGAATTCATAATAATAACATTAATGTAATTTATTCTGAATGTTTTCAGTATATATTACCGTCACATTGCAGACTGTTTGTTAACCAGTTGTAGATGAAATTTTGGATATGCATTTCATTTGAGATTTGAATTTTGATATGTCTTTTGGTATGTCTACTATTACATATACATATGCATTTAAAAATGTGGTTGACATATGTATAAACAAAAATATATATTTATAAACAAAAGACAATCTTTATCAAGAACATCTTATAAAATCAATCTTTAACAATTAACATATTTATAAACAAAAGGCAAATATAATCTTCGTACATAAATGTTAGTATTTGAACCACACATAATGACTATTAACATTCATAGTGCGTTCCCCAAGGATGTTGAGAAGGAGGAGGTTGTTGAGAAATTCTTCATCATAGTGCACGGGGTGGAGGTTGACTGGAAGAGGATGAGGTTTTTGAGAAGTTCTTCATCATGCTGAAAATTGCCGTCATGCATTCCCCAAGGATGTTAACCGTTTCTTCTATTCTTGATGCAAACGAGTTGAAATCACTTTGCAATTGATCATGCTGTTTCTTTATTTTCCTCTCAATACGTGAAAAACAACTACTCTTGAAACTTTTCGATCCGCTCAAATCTACTTACTATTTCATCTAAAGTATGAGAAGGTATATCTTGTACATTCTGAGATAATCCAGGTTCAATATTCGTTCTTCTTCTTTTGCATACATAGAGTTGTCTTTGATTTACCCCTTCTGGAACAATGACACATTCCTGAACCGTTGCATCTTCCTTCATTTCATCCCTAATCACAAACCATTCTCCTACCATATTCTTTTTAATCAAACTCATTTTACACAATGTCACATCCCCCAACAAATTATTTGTAGAAAATTTAATCTTATTTGCTTCATCATTAGGGGTGATCTAAATACCCAACTTCTCACATATTAACGTAACAAACATCCCCCATATATTTCTCTTTTTTTTGCTTGAACCTCTGCCAAGTTCTTAATCAATAAATTTGCTAAATTTACTTGTCTCCCTGCTATTGTTGCTTCCATGAACAATAAATCCTTAACCATCATATTTCTATTTGTCTCTTTCTTGCCATTAAATGTGTAAGTCAGAAATCTGTGAAATACTCTCATAGCAAGATTCTTTAACTTTGTAGATTTACACCTATGTGGATGGTAAATCCCTATTCCAAAAACATCCATCCAAGCTTGTTTGGAATCCCACGTTCTGGATACGTTATCCAAACCTTCAAAATTAAATCCTATCTAGGTTGTTAAATCTTGTGGTCTCAATACAAAATTCTTATTATTTAATCTAAAAAACATTGTATACGCCAGAAACTCATTAGTATCCATCTCCACAACTTCCAAACTACTAAAAAACTCATAGATCAAATGTTTATATCCATCATATCTAATACTCACCAACTGGTCTCATTTCAAATTACAAATCCAACCATTAATTTTATCAAATAAACCCAAACTTGTTACAAGTCTTAAATCCAAACTTCTTCCAAGGCAAATATCTCTTTTCGACACCTCCTCATATTGCTTTTTATGTCGCACGTCTCAAAATTGGACTTTAGACGACGATGTGCCTCCATGAGGAATGGTTGTATTTTTTGCTCGTCATTTCCTGCTTTCTTCTAAAACATGTATATATAAAAAATTCATCATCATAATTGGTGCATAGAGAAGAAAACCTATATATATAAAAATTCATCATCATAATTAATGATAACTAAAGAAGTTTGAAAGATGCAAAACAATCAATAATCATATGAAGTCAATACCAATGGAAATGACACAAACAATCACAAGAAGAAGAGAAATTAAGCTCAGATGGCTACATTAAATGATGATGTTCAAGCTGGTGTTATTTGGTAATTTTGGTTCTCCAGCTTGAAACTTTGAAAAAGTTAGCATTCAAGTTTTGAAACGAAGGTTAACTTTGGACACAAAAGTGGGAGCAGAGGTTTAAAACCTGAAAATTCTTTGGAGGAATCATAACAGTAGCATTGTGCAAAGAATTATTGAATTTGTGAGTAGACAAATTATATATGTACTCTATAATGAATCTCATAGAATTTGTTGGTGTTTGGGCATTGTTGCTGTTGGATACTTCTCCCTTGTATTGCCAGAACAATAGGCATCTAGAACATAATTTGCCATCACAAAAAAGGCTTCTCATTTCTCCCTCTGAGCTAAATCAACTTGGCAATTATTTTTCTCAATTAAAATAGAGAACTGACCTCCTTTACTTTTATTTAACATAAGATTTCGTTAAGTTGATTTTGAATCAAGATAATGCATAAACGGAGAGAAAAAGGAGAGAATATAAACAACAAGATCACATATATGCATTAATTAGCTCTAGTTTCTCTGATTAGTTCTCAATTATGTTACAAATGGAATATACATCTACAATGGAAATTCTACGAAGTAGACAATTAAGCACAAAACAAACATCTAGCACAACAACAGGATGGAGCTGAATGGCTGTGAATTCATCCACCAATGCACAAACATGCAGTTTTTGGGACAAATATGAGCTCATTCCAATGTCCTTGAATTGCTGGAGCCATTGCACTAGCGGATGAATGTCTTATTTGGCTTGCATTGAGGACCAGGGTCAAACAATTCAGCTTAGAAGTTGTAGAATCCCACGTTTTGTTGAGAGCAGGGACGGGTGTTTATGCGTACCCGTATAAGAATGCCAGGGTTGGCAATAAAGTAATGAGTAAATTAAGTGGGGAGACTAACCGGAAAGAACTCGCATTTGGCAACCATGGATAGGAATCAGGAGGTGGCATGACACAAGTATCTCCATTGATATATATCCTTCTTGGAAATGCCCAACCCTTCTCGAAAGTAAACGTTGACTTACCTAGGTTCGAGTAAAGCTCAGTTTTCAAAAGAAAACATTTTGCTTTTTAGTTATTAGTATGCAACTTCCAAATCTGATGGTGTGTTATCCAATATGTTTATCATTTGCTTGCTACAAAGAAAATCGAGTGACTATCAAAGTGAGATTGATGATATGCACTTCTCCTCGAGGAAACTAGTAACTCTGGAATTGTGACTGTCAATTGAGATTCTCTAATATAGGCTACAGCTTCGGTACGAAATTATATGGTGGCGAAGTTTTAATTTGCTTCACACATTTACTAGTTAAAGTTCCAGCAATCTACAACAGGCTAGGTGTCAGACCTCTGATTAAAAAGCTCTGCAACACTTAAAACTAGTAAAACATATTCTCATTTGGACAGAGCATTTGGGTATTTTCACTTCGATCTTTAAATAGATCACAACCTCTGACCCACATCACACATTGGCATCAAGCAAAACTAAGAATATAATGGAAATAGAACTAATCAATCAGCAGCTAATGATCTTCACATGGAGGCTTACATTGACTGCACAAGCACACCGAAAACATATTCTCATTCAGTTCTTTACATCAAAGCACCAGTTTAAATTTCGCTTTTTCCTAGCATCCCGTTGAGTTCTTTACAGCTGAATCAACCTCAGTCATAAATCAAAACTAATAAAACATGATGAACAGAAACCAAATAAACTCAATAACTTACGATAACAATGGCAGATCGCTTTGACAAAGAACAAGAGCGGTAGATGAGGAACGAAGACAAAGAAGAAAAGTGGCAAATGAGGAACGAAGACGAAGAAGTGAACGTTGTAAATCAAGCTCAATCATCAATCAAAACCATAAAACATGATGAACAGAAACCAAATAAACTCAAACACTTACAATAACAATCACAGATGGCTTCGACGAAGAAGAAGAGTGGCAGATGAGGAACGAAGACGAAGAAGAAGAGCGGCAGATGAGGCAATGGATGTTTGCTACTTCTGTTTTTTAAAACTTTTTCGGGACCCAAAATTTTTAGACCTAATTGTTTTTTTTTTAAATCCTCGTATCGTATGTAGAGCTGGGCAAGGGACCAGTCTCTTGTGGGCCCAGGCCTAACCCGTTTGGGACTGGTCTCAAATGGAACCAGTCACTCATGGGCTTGAGACCGGTCCCAGGTCCATAAGAAAAATCAGGATCCGAACCAGGCCTAAGACCTAGTTCGGGTCCTGATTAGGCCTGATCGGGACTGGTCCCATAGGCCCAGGACCGGTCCTAGGACCGATCCCATGGGCCTTGGATAATTTCATTTTCTCCTCTCAATTTTTTTATGTTTTGGGGGCAAAACAAAATTTTATTGGGGGTTTTTAGTATTTTTTAGGGGTAAAACTTATAAATTTTTTAGACCTGGAAGATTTTTTTTTAAAATAAATTTTATAAAATTTCATTTTAACCCTCATAATTTATATCTATTTAAAATTAACAGGGGGTTTTAATAATTTTGCAGGGGACTACATTGAAAAAATATAAATTTTTTTGGGCCCAGGCCTGGGACCGGTCCCAGGCCCGGGCCTTGGAGGAGGGCCCAGTGGAGGGCTCGGGCCCGCCTCCTAGGTCCGGTCCTCTCAAGGACTGGTCCTAGGACCGGGTTTTAGAGCTGAGCTTTTGGGCCCGATCCCAAATGCCCATCTCTAATCGTATGTCAATAGACAACCATCCATCTAATAGAGACGTCCATCCATTAAATATTTAAATATGAACGCCCATCTATATAATATGGAAGGACGTCCATGCTTATTTTTTTATAAATTTTATAATTTAAACTATGGATGGACATCCATTCTAAGTGGGCGCTCATCCATAGTAAATGGATTCCTACCCATATAATATGGATGAAAGTCCATTGTTATTTTTGTATGGACGAGAGTCCATTTAAAATGAACAACCGTCCAATAACCAAGGAAGCTTGTCCATATTTGATAAACGACCGTTCATTCGCAGAATAGTTGTTAATATGCTACGTAACTGCGTCTGACTCAGACGACACGTCGATCGGTGCAAAAATTCGATGAAAACCTTCAGCATCCGCAGCATTATTGTTACACTTTAAGCAACATTTTCGAGTTTCAGTATTTACTCCTTGGCTGCAGACAAGACCAACTTTAACTTGAATCCAGTGGCCTTGTATACTGGATTGGGTACTGCAGCCTAGTACAATGATTTGAACAATTTCAAAGTGAATAAATAAGCTATGACAATCAAGAACTGTGAAAGAAAATAAAATTAACTTTGCATTTCTTAATTAAAAATACATGAGATTCACAGTAAAATGAGGTGATTCAGAACCCCTTTCCATTCAGTCTAGGATAGAACCTTCAAAATTCAGTAACAAAATACATTAGCTCCTTCTTTGTTTTACTATCCTAGGGACCTAGTCTCAGCTTCATGAGCCTGAATGCTGACCAAAGAAGATGAATATGTCTTCAAACATGCTGTTGGTCCTATCTGCAAATCGAAAAAGCTTAAATCAATCCAAATCAGTATTGCTACAAACCTTAACAAAAGAGTGAACAAGAAGGGAAAGGGGAAAAGTGCAAGAGAAAGAGCACTTACATTCAAAACTAAACACTAAGGGTTGTTCGACAAGCAGTATGATCACTAAGATGCTGCTATTACCGTTGGTTATTGAATCTAGACCTTTGTTGTCCTCGCCACCGCAATCCTTGGCCAGGATTTGTTGTACGAGGACGTGAATAGTCATTCCATCTGGGAAAATGATTAGTCTCGTTACTATACCTGCCATGGTTTACTCTTCCTGCTCGTGAACTATCGATCCATCGAGAGGAACGGTTAACCTCCATATTGTTGTGCCTGCCAGCATTTGTCCTCCCTGGTCGAGTATCATTCATTGATCTATGCCTTGGGGCATAATTAGTCTCTCTGTCATACCTAAATCTCAACGGTCTCCCTGAGACCCTATCGTCATGCACTAGCTGTCTATCTCTACTAACAAGGAATTCTTCTACTTCATAAATGAGATATGATCCCAAAAGTAAGTAGAGCATAAAATCGGAAGAAGCATTTTCCTCGCTGTGTTCTTCCCCTGTTACAGGTTGCATAATAGTAAGGAAGTCCCTAAACCCTCTTATATCCTCCAACCTTCTCCAATCGTGCTGCCGTTCTGGATCCACCTCTGTTGGCCGTGTAGATGGGTGATCCGACCGAGCATGCTTCCTCAGTTCTGAATAAGAACCACTAAAATCACAATTCTCACAAGAACAACTACGCACTTTAGAATTCATAAACTGACGTGCAGCTTCTACCACACTATACCCATAAATTTCTCCCCGACAGAGAGGGCAACCAAGCTTTGGCTGCAACAGTATCACATCATGCCTGGATTGCACAGACATTGAGGCTTCCTCTGCTGTTCCAGATGAGTTCAAGCCTGCAGAGGGAATGTCTTGTCTTATTTCTGTTGAAGGAGTAGATGCGGATGTCTTAAGGAACTGGTCAAGGCAATTCGAGTGACGATAGCTTGTATTGCACATGTAAGGTTGGCATCCCTTCTTGGAAGAAGAACAGTGCAAGAGAACAGCATTGTGGGGGTGTTCCAGGCAGATTGGGCACCTAACTTCCTCCCACTCTCTTGTATCCTCAAGTATTTCAAGTTTGTTCGGTTTGGGATCCCTGGAACTAGAATTGCAAGGGTAAGGAGATGCCCTAGACCGATCAAAAGACAAAGATTGAACTCTTCTATCCTTTGGCATTTTTCGGAAGTAAAAATGTCACCACAGAAAACTAAATTCCCCTTTATTTTTCACTTCACAAAATTAAATTCCAGAGCCCTATATAATCATATCAAACTTAGCAAATAAGTAATCATGTACAATTATAATCAGATGAAAAGAACACATAAGAAATCATGTTATTCTTATAAAGAAAACATTCAAATAGGGGAAGAAAAAACCTTTACAAATTGAATGTATATAGGCTTAGCATCAATGATAAATACAGAAATAAACTAGTAAGCCACATTTAAAAGACAGTAAATGAGCTCATACTCTTTCACTTCCCTACAAATCCAAACCGGTAGCAGTTCTATTAAATAAAAATTATTACATACACAGATTAAACATCATCATGTTCATGAATCAGATTACTTATATATAAACCCCAAAAACATATCTTATAAGTATTAAGTTCACCAAGTTCTAAACTGTGGACTGCTACCGGAACCTTCAACTTTTAAAGTAAGGAAAACTTTGGGTATAATTTTCTTTCTCATTGCAGGAACCAGAACAAAAATTAGTGTAACTCAGAAGCTTCAAACTACAACAACAGCTCTCTCTCTCTAGTTCACCAAGTTCTAAACTGTGGACTGCTACCGGAACCTTCAACTTTTAAAGTAAGGAAAACTTTGGGTATAATTTTCTTTCTCATTGCAGGAACCAGAACAAAAATTAGTGTAACTCAGAAGCTTCAAACTACAACAACAGCTCTCTCTCTCTCTCTCTCTCTCTCTCTCTCTCTCTCTCTCTCTCTGTGATTTGCAGACATCAAAAGCAGAAAATAATCAATTGATCAGACAAAAGGTTTTTTTTGGTAAAGTCAACTGAAAAAATATACCACATGATTAACCATAAGCCACATAAATTCCATTTTTCTCACATAAAAGAAAGGTCAACAATCAACCACAGAACAGGAAACGAAAACAAGAAAACAAAAACAAAAAATCTATGGCAACCCAGATGAAATCATGTTCATTACAACAAAAAGATGGAATTTTTCACAAACAATTACCACAAAACACTCACCCCAGATGGCAGTACAATCATAATCATGCCAGACAAAACGAAACGAAACAGGAAAAAAACGAAAAACCCAGAACGAAATTTGAATTGCAGAGCAGGGAAGATCAAGATTTCAGGTGTAAAGGGAAAGAGAACTAACCAGATATTTCTGGAGTTTGAAGAGAGAAATTCTTGCAAGAGAAGGTGAAAACATTGAGATTAGCGATACATTTATAGCAGCCAAAAGAGTATCCACCGTCTATCTGTAATTATAAGTTGAAATTACGAATATATCCCTACCTTTTGTTTAATACTTTAATTTATTGTGGCCGTCAGCTCGTGTGGCTTGTTCGTAGTTAGGCTGGTCTAGTGGTCTTTTTAATTTTTTGTTTTTTGTTTTTTTAATCAAATATTAAACTTTTATAAAAACTAAAAGCTGAATTACGTTATTCACCCTATATTTGGCGAATATTGATGCCCATGGTTTTAAATATCATGTTTGGCTTATTATTTCTACCCATATTTCCAATCCTATTCTTCAAATAATATTTCGCACATTATTCCAGAAATATTACCCTATTTTTTTAATTACTTTTAGACCCCATAAGGTTATTAATTTCATTAAATACCTCCTAAAAAAGTTTAAAAACTAACAAAAACACCCCCATTACCCATACTTGCCAGATTCCTACAACCACCGTCGGTGGTATCCGAAATCTTCTACAACGATGAATTACTGACCAGAACTGACCGGTAATTCACCGATCTGGCCGTCAGCAACGGCCAAAGATGACCATCGTTTTGGCCTTTTCCAACCGTCGACGGCCACAGCAAGCCGTAGATCTGGCCGAAAAAGGCCATAACGACGCATTACAACACAGATCCGATAGGTCTGTGTCGTAACGCGATTTTCGGGCCAGATTCCAACGGTGGTGGCCGCAATCTAGCACTGCAAGTGGTGGGGGTATTTTTGTCATTTTATATGTTCGGGTGTTTAAAAATTAGTAAACCTAGGGGCTTTTTTATAAATTTTTAAATTTTACCTCGTAATTCTCTCCTATTCAACTACCCAATATTATTCCCAAAATCCTATCTAAAATAATAAATCAAACGCACCCATAAACGTTCCACCTATAGCTCTTCGTCCATCATAATACCCTTTTTACCCTTAACAATCCTACTTTGCACCCTGATGACTGTTGTTATGCCGTCTCCAGTCACATAGAATGTGGGTTTTCAAGGTATTATTCGTTTTGGGCGTATAAGCTGAGTTGTTGACCAGCCAGCATGGTTTTGTCCTAAAAAGATGTCTCTAGGTTTTTAAGAGTGTTATTGTACTATATAGAGGACTATGGCTCTTATCTCTTAACCGATATGAGAGTTTGGTGTCAACACACCCAAATTAAAAAAATAACCCTTAGGACATCAAAAATTAATCACCGTCTTCATCATCGTAGGCAATCATAGGACATTAAATTAAAATTTTCAGAACAACTTTGTGCATTTATTGCTCGATTAAATCATTCCTCTCATGGTGCTTTTAATTAGTGGCTCCCAACGAAACCTTTTGCATTGAAAAAGATACACAATCCGGCCCGCAACCAAGAACTTAATCTAGTATGAGACACCATAAGACATGTCGTTTTAATACAAAACACTCATATAATATATCATTTAAGCTCATATGAAGTGTCTATAAAAGGCAAACATCGAAAACATTTATATTACGATCAATGGAAGTATTAAATTGTGTCGTATATATACATTTTGTATATATGGTTTGCTAATTTTGTGCTGATATGAAAAACTATATTATTTGATATATTTAAGATCTATCTATATAATTTCATATCATGCCAACTGATTCTATCCATTGAACATCTTTAAACAAAACTGTTGTGTGTGATTTTTTCATCAAACTCAGTGAGTTGCGAGGTATTAGATCGACCAAGAATCAATCCGACTCTACCGGTTGTTCAACCCAGCATGAGCTTATAACTTGACTCAGCACAAGCTAGTCGCGAATAACCCAGATGATCGTTCAATCAATTCCCAAATAGCTTCAAATCCTAGATATTACGGGAATGACCAGATTAACAATAATCTCTGTGCAATTACAACGCTCAATTACGAGAATATCGGAGTTGCAGTTCAAATCAATTGTAATCATTTTATTTTTGCTCTTTTCTTTGTACAAACCTTGTATATAAACCCCCTTAAATGATTAAAAAGGGGTTAGAAATTTTTCATAAAACTCTTATTGTAATCTCTCACAGCAAATACAAGAATAGTGGACGTAGGCATAAGAGGTTACCTCGCACGAACCACTTTAAAAATCTTATTATCTTTTACTTTATTGCACTTATCATTCACCCATCGTTGATTATTCGTAATCACGTCCA
This sequence comes from Pistacia vera, assembly GCF_008641045.1. Taxonomy (NCBI): domain Eukaryota; kingdom Viridiplantae; phylum Streptophyta; class Magnoliopsida; order Sapindales; family Anacardiaceae; genus Pistacia; species Pistacia vera. Next base: position 1,027,616 of record NW_022195500.1, read on the forward strand.
TATCTATTTCGATTCCACTAAGGTCAATCGAATCTCTTTGGTTGGTACGAATTTTCGTATCAACAAAAACCAACGTTTAACAAAACAAAACAGTTTTGGAATTTCATGCCCCCTTTGTCCAGGATGTGGACAAAGGCCAACCTCAATTGGACGCCCCCAATGTCAGGTACAACAATACCACTATGAAGAATCTTAGATCTAGTTAATTACTTTTTCACTTTTAATCAAGTGGACCCTTAAAGTTTGAAAATTGTATTATTTGTATCCCTTTGCACTAAGAGTATCAACCATCTATTCGGTATTTTAAAGTCAAAATCACTTATATATCCCCACCTTTTGTTTGGTTTAACGTAATGTCAGCTCGTGTAACTTGTTCATAGTAAGGGTGTCGGCCGAGCCGAGTCAAGCCACTCGCGCTTGGCTTGGTGGAAGCTTGTGCTCGGCTCGACTCGACTATAGTGTCGAGCTCATGAGAACTTGGCTCGAAAAGCTCGAGCTCATTGGGAAAGTGGAAAAGTTGAGAGTTTTTTTTTTTTTAAAACTCAAGCTCGAACTCGAGCTTGACACTATAGCAAACGAGTCAAGCTCGATTAGTCCAAAGCTAAGCTCGACTCGACTCAGCTCGTTTACACCCCTAGGCTACTTCATAGTACAAGCTGGACCTTTTTATTGTTTTTTAATGCAGTAAATATATGAGATTATCATATCATTTAATACATCATCACTTCATTTATATATCAATATCATATATGATGACACATAATTTAAGATATGAAATTTGGAATAAGTTTTGACAAGAATAGTATTACTTGGTTCTTATATATCAATTCTATTTTAATTATTAGTTTTATTTACCTTTACTTTAAAATATTGAAGCAAACTGGTCAAGGTGTCCAAGAAATAAGGGAAAAAAGGTGTTTCTGTTGATGGATGCCTACACAGCAACGTAGAGAAGAAAAAATTTCTTTATAAAGAAATTTAAGAAAACTAATATTTTTTATTATATGAACGTAATACCACCATTTTTTATTCTTTTATACATTTAATGTTTTCTTTATAAAATTAACAAATTTATGATAATTATAAATTTTTCTAACCAATCAATTCTTTTGATATATGTAGACGTAAAAATCTACCTATATGGAAGGGGGGTCTGATCCCGTGAGGTTGAGGCCACTAGCGATCCGCTGCACCTGCACACATAGAGAAACAAGCGTGAAGCAAACGGAAAACACCAAGGTGGTGTTTGCCATAGGCACTCCGACGCTCAAGTCAGCAAGGCTGAAAGAGTCTAGTATAGTGAGGGCAGGGAGTAGAGACGTTACTAGAAGTCTAGACGGGGACTGTGACTGCGGCAGTGATGTGAAGCTCTCAAGTAAGAGCTTCGGGTGTGAAGGTGTAATGTAATCTAATCTCCCTTGTGAGAGGGCTGACCTTTGCTTATATAGTGATTGTTTGGTCTCCCAGTCCTGGTGGGAGTAAGAGTCCTAGTGTGACTCTGATACAAACCATAGAGGAATTAGGGCGGTGGTGAGCTATCTTACCAATGTTCAAATAGGAGGGTGATCCCGAACAGGAAAGTAACCTCGAGTAGGAAAGTGACCTGAACAGGAAGGTGACCTCGAATAGGAGACTGATCTGGAATAGGAAAGTGATATGTGGGTGCCGTGGGCTCTGGACTTGCTCATAGGTCTAGAAAGTGAACTGGGATTTGGAGGCCTGGACCCGATGGTTTGGGCCGATTGTATCTCGTATCAAATGGGCCTAATCCAGATGGGGCCGTATCGGGATTAGGCCTGGTCTCTTCCTCATTCAGTCTCATTCTCTTATTTGGGCCAAGGAAGATTTTTGGCCCTAACAGTTTGCCCCCCACTCTCTAAGTTGAGTTTTTCTTAAGTCAGAGAGTAGGAAGCGATCGAGGCACGCTCAGTCTCCCTTCCTGGACGGCCAATTATTGGCGTAGCTGACCAGTTTGATGTAGGTTATTCGTAGTCAAGGGTCTCTCGGTATCAAAGCTGATCCAGAATGTTCAATCACCCAAGAAAGTGTGCCCGATCAGTAAGAAGGGTCGAAGGGACTAAGATAACGAGACTTTTAGGGCTCACGTGCTCGTTCGGTGTGTCCTGCCGATTGGAGAAGTGAACTAAAATCCCATGACAGGGGTATCCACTCGGCATGCCGGGTCGAATGAGTTGGAGACGATGTTAAATTAAAGGTTCGTTCGGTTGGGGTACTCGAGTGATCGAGTGGGATGGAATCGGCTCGGCCAACTTGTTGGACCGTAAGACTTGCGCTTGTGATTCCACGACGCTCTTTACTGGATGCCAAAGGGCCAAATAAAATGCGCAAACATTTGACCCATGGCTGCCCACTCGTCCGCTATGGAAGACCGAATGGGCGAGGCCCCTTACCTTGATCGCCTCGAGATGAACAAGTGCTAGACTGCTCTTAGCCAATTGCCCCGATTGGGAGAATCTCCTGGACGTGAAGCATGGGAGTGTCGGCTTCGTTGCGGGAGCTAACCTGTTGCAATATGCTGGCTCGGTCGGGTAGGAAGGGCGATTGAATCTTTAGACAGGTTAAGTCTGTGTGTTGATCGGTGGCGTGGGATGGGGTGAGTGGTGATAGTCAAAGTTTGAAAAGACCAGGTCGGTCGGTCGGTGGCATAGGAAGAGTGGTGATCTAATACTTGGTTCCTAGGGAGTGAGGATGGTGGAGTTCAGTCGGTCGGTCAGCTGGATAGAGTGGAGACCCAATACTTGGTTCCTAGGGAGTGAGGATGGTGGAGTTGGGTCGTATGCTTGTGTTCTAATTTTGGTACAGCCCAGTGGCTAAGTTGTGTGTACTCTCTGTTGGGTTGGGTCGATGACTTGTCGATTTTGAGGTGTACGAACCCTTCACTCGGTCTGGCCAACTGAATGTGTAACTTCATGAATCGGGCAAAGCCGACCGAAGGTGTGGATCTACGAATCGGGCAAGGCCGATCCAGAGATGAAATTGTAGATCGAGTAGGGTCGATTCGAAGGTGTAAATTCATGGATCAGGCAGGGTCGATTCGAAGGTGTAAATTCGTGGATCGAGCAGGGTCGATCCAAAGGTGTAAATCCGTGGGTCGAGCAGGGTCAACCCGAAGGTGTAAAAAATCCATAAATCGAATAAGGTCGATCTGAAGATGCAAATCCATGGATCGAGCAGGGTTAATCCGAAGGTGTAAATCCGTGAATCGAGTAGGGTCGGTCCGAAGGTGTAACAAACATTTGATCAAGCAGAGTCGATCTGAAGATGTAAATCCGTGGATCGAGCAGCGTCGATTCGAAGGTGTGATTACGTGGATCGAGTAGGGTCGATCTGAAGATGTAAATTTATGGATCGAGCAGGGCCGATCTGAAGGTGTAAATCCGTGGATCGAGCAAGGTCAATCCGAAGGTGTAACAAACATTTGATCGAGCAGGATCGATCTAAAGATGCAAATCCATGGATCGAGCATGGTCGATCTAAAGGTGTAATTATATGGATTGAGCAGGGTCTATCCGAAGATACAAATCCGCGGATCGACCGAGGTCGATCCAAAGGTGTAATAAACATTTGATCGAGCAAGGTCGATTTAAAGATATAAATCTGTGGATCGAGCAGAGTCGATTAAAAGGTGTAATTACGTGGATCGAGTAAGGTCGATCTGAAGATGCAAATCCGTGGATCGAGCAGGGCCGATCCGAAGGTGTAATTACGTGGATCGAGTAGGGTTGATCTGAAGATGCAAATCTGTGGATCGAGTAGAGCCGATCCAAAGTGTGAAAGCTCATGAATCGGGCAGGGCTGATTCGAAGGTGTTAGTTGCTGAATAATGTTTCATTGAATTCAGGCCGTGAGACCGACTGTCTATGAAGGCAGTGGATGGGCCCACTTATCCTTTTTAAATAAAAAATGAAAAGACAACAAATATTTAGATTGATTACACCTAAAAGTAGTAGCATGTAGGATGGATTGCATTCCAACTGTTGCTGATGTCTTTGCCTTTGGGAGTTTAGAGCTGGTAGGCACCCTTCCCTACTTTTTTGGTGACCTTGTAGGGCCTACAATCGATCTGAGCTCTGGCCTCTTGTCGTTTGCATTCAGTCATACCTGGCGTGAATTGCCTGATTCATCTCATCTTCCTCCCACCTTATTTGAATCGTTGCTCTAGCCAAGGCGTCTTCCATCGTGGTGCAACCTAGCTTTGTCAGTTCTTTGTATAGTTCACCATCCGAGAGGAGACCTTTTTTGAAGGCGTCTACGGCTATCTCAAGGTTACAGGAAGGGATGGAAATCTTCTCTTTCTTGAATCTGTTGACATACTCTCTCAATGGCTCTCCCTTCCTCTGGTATACTCTGTATAGATCGGCCGACAGCTTCTCGAGTTTCTTGCTGCTGGAGAACTGCTCCACAAAGGTGTCGGTGAGCTGAGTGAATGATTCGATGGAATCGTTCAGGAGATTTGTGTACCATTGGAGTGCTAGATCGGATAAGCTTGAACCAAAACTCTTGCACATGCAGGCTTCCCTCAACTCTTGGGGTATTGAGACAGTGAACATCTACTGCTTGTACGAGGCTATGTGATCATCTAGGTCGGTTGTGCTGTCGTAGGGTTTCATGCTGGGAATAGTAAACTTCTGAGGCATGTCGGCTAGGGCGATCTCGTCCACAAAGGGTGAATCTGCGTAATAGTGAGGCCTGCTCTTCTTGGTCGGGACCGGCATTCCTAGGATGCGCCTTATCACTGCCTTTACATCAGCCAGCCTTTTGGCCAGTACCTGTTCCATAGGAGAGAGGGATACCACTAGGTCATACCGTTTGACTAGGTCAACCATTGCATTCGTCCTTGGCATATTCAGTTGGGTCATCCCGCGCAGTATAGTCTGGTGGATCATTCCTTCATGCACACCCTGGTGGCTCGGATCTTCATTCATTTCCTCCGGTCGGATGACTCCCATGGTAACTGATCTAGTGTTTCGCCCTACATGAATGGTCAGGAGGGTTGTTTGATATTCGTTCGGGTCCGTCAGGATGGGTAGGCTCGAGTGCTATAGTTTGGTTGGGTTGGCCGTTCAACCCGTGAGGGTGAGATGAGCTGAATGGTGTTTGTGCGAGGATGGTTGACTGGAGGTGAGGCTGGATGGTAAGAATGGGTTAGTCTTGCAAGTGTGGGCTCTCTGTCTCTTGGGCGTGTTGATCTCGAGACTGGGGTGGATCGGATGAATGGGGTTCTGTTGGCAGATCTTTTCCTCCATGAGTCAGAATCGAGTCGTCAACCACTGATGAACTTAATGGACGTGGCCTTTTACCGGAGGCCGAGGGTCTGTGCGCTGGGGTTTGGAGAGGTTGCATGGATGGAACTGGGGCGCGGAATCGATTGGGAGGTACTTGGCAAGGCAAAAGCTCCGGATCATAACTCACCTTCTCTTTAAGAGACTGGTTTTCGGTCCTGATGGATACGTTTTCGCTCCGGAGTGCATTGTTCTTGGCTTCCAGTGCGGCCATCTTGTCTGAATTTTGTTGCATGAGAGCGGTCAGAGCTTCCAGTCTAGCCTCGAGGCCAGAGTTAGCGTTTTTCGAAGGGTCATCCATGGAAAATTCCTCTACGTAGCAAGGTTCATCGAGCTGAATGATTGCTAGAAGCCCCATGGTAGGCGCCAAACTGTAGACGTAAAAATCTACCTGTACGGAAGGGGGGTCTGATCCCGTGAGATTGAGGCCACTAGCGATCAGCTACACCTACACACGTAGAGAAATAAGCGTGAAGCGAATGGAAAATACCGGGATGGTGTTTGTCGTAGGCACTCCGACGCTCAAGTCAGCAAGATTGAAAGAGGCTAGTATAGTGAAGGCTAATGAGTAGAGAAGTTACCGGAAGTCTAGTCGGGGACTATGACTACGGCAGTGATGTGAAGCTCTCAAGTAAGAGCTTCGAGTGTAAAGGTGTAATGTAATCTAATCTCCCTTGTGAGAGGGCTGGCCTCTGCTTATATAGTGATTGTCTGGTCTCCCAGTCTTGGTGGGAGTAGGAGTCCTAGTGTGACTCTGATACAAACCCTAGAGGAATTAGGGCGGTGGTGAGTTGTCTTATCAGTGTTCGAATAGGAAGGTGATCCCAAACAGGAAAATAACCTCGAGTAGGAAAGTGACCTGAATAGGAAGGTAACCTCGAATAGGAGACTGATCTGGAATAGGAAAGTGATATGTGGGTGCCGTGGGCTTTGGACTTGCTCATAGGTCCAGGAAGTGAACTGGGATTTGGAGGCCCGGACCCAATGGTTTGGGCCAACTGTATCTTGTATCAAATGGGCCTAATTCGGATGGGGCCACATCGGGATTAGGCTTGGTCTCTTCCTCATTCAGTATCGTTCTCCTATTTGGGCCAAAGACGATTTTTGGCCCTAACAATATATATTTCCAAAATTCATCAGAAATTGCTTCTTTTTTTTCTTTTTTTTTTTTTTTCTAAGAACCTTAAATTTTTTTTAAGTTCGATGAAATATATAAAAGTTTGTTAAGTTGTCAATAATTCTTGGAATTTTTTATTGCAATGGACAAAGAGTCGCAAACACCCGACTCATAAATTCAATGAGAGAAGCCGGAAGGTAACAGAAGGATTTAACCTGCTAGATTTTTTATCTAGAGATGGCTGAAAAATATTCAGAACTTTGAGGGGTTTAAGTAATAGAGTCATCATTTTTTAAGAGTTTGAGAGATCATTGGGCAAATATTAGGGGGCGCTGGCTATTTACTCGTTAAATGGATTCATTTGTACTTCTCTTAAGTCTTAATTGAGAGCTTTTAAATTCAGAGCTGGGCAAGGCCCAGTCCCAGCCAGGCCCAGGACTGGGCCTGGTACCGGTCCCAGGCCCATAAAAAATATCAAGGCCTGGACTGGTCCCTAGGACCAGTCTTAGGCCCATAGCACCGGTAGAAAATTATATAGGATAGTACTAATTATGTATGATATTGGAATTTGGACATGGTTATAAATATAATTGATAAGTTTTATTTATATTTCCTTTAAAACATGTATTTTATTAATTAAAATTAAAATTATATATTTTATAAGTATAGCTAGTAAAATGAATTGAATGTCACATATCGATTTGGGTTTGATTCAATTTAATGATTTGGATGCATGTGATTTTACACCTTGTAAATTGAAAGGTGGTGCTACATGTACAACAACCAAAAATTTATTTTAATTTATCGAATTAGTAAACATTAATTTGCATAAAAAATAAATGAAAAAAATAAAAACACAAATTAATTTTACTTTTAGTAGACAAAAAAGGTCATCATTTTATTTGTATTAAAATTATTTCTTAAATTTAAAATCATTTTAGTGAAATTTAAAAACTTATATAATTTGCTAATAATTTTTTTGACTTATTTAAATTATTGGCATAGATCAACTAGATTTAATTTAATTACTATTAAAGCATACTTAGTCAACTAATCACATTATAAAATAATAAAAATATATTAATTAATATATTAATGATTAGTGCAAATCAAGTTGTCCTCTTATTATATAAAAAATTAATTTTATAAATGTATTTGTGATATCTAAAGTCACAAATTAATAATAACATTTTCAACTAATTACAAAATCAAACAAACACAAAACAAACTCACAAGATTCATACTTTTTTCATCAGAATAAAAAACCTTCATAAAAACAAATATGATCTAACCCTAAAATAAACTAAACTAAAATAAGTAATATACATACCTAAAACTGATAAAACAGAAAATAGTCTTTAAAAGTTGTAACTTCAACCGAGCCGGTAAGACAAAGAGAAAGAGAAGCGCACTCACTAAATAAAATTAGGGATACAAAAGTTGTGGTCCTATGGAGATTGGCCGCATACAGCATATATATAATATATTTATAATAATGAAATTAGTGGGCCAATATAATCCCAATATTTATAATGGGTGAGCCTGACATTGATGTATTAACATATTATAGCAATTAGTTTGATTGTAGACCATATATATTTGTACTTTTTGATATAAAAACAATTAATTATAAATATTTGTAATTTTTTTTTTTTAAATCTGGGCCTACCCTCAAGGATGCTAGATCCCCCCTGTCATGAACAATGAGGACACATTGAGGTCGAATTCATGGTTCATATGTTTCATTATCATAACGGATGTATTGCCACATGTATCTCACTGAGAATTTCAAAAAAAGAATCTCAAAATATTCAACAGTTTGTAAATAGCATAAGAAAAGAAGCTATTATATATGTTATAAAAACAATCATTTTCTTGAAATGAATAGGAATTCGGAGGTGCTTTTAGGCATAAGAGGTTACCTCGCACGAACAACTTTAAAAATCTTATTATCTTTTATTTTATTACAATGATTATTCACCCATCACTGATTATTCGTAATCACGCCCACATCTATTCCAATTCCACTAAGGTCAATCAGATCTCTTTGGTTGGTGAAAATTTTCGTATCAACAAAAACCAACGTTTAACAAAACAAAACAGTTTTGGAACTTCATGCCCCCTTTGTCCAGGATGCGGACAAAGGCCAACCCCAATTGGATGCCCCCAATCTCAAGTACAAGAATACCACTATGAAGAATCTTAGATCTAGTTAATTCAACTTTTTCACTTTTAATCAAGTGGACCCTTAAAGTTTGAAAATTGTATTATTTGTATCCCTTTGCCTAAGAGTATCAACCATCTATTCAGTTTTTTAAGTCAAAATCACTTATATATCCCCACCTTTTGTTTAGTTTAACGTCATGTCAACTCGTGTAACTTGTTCATAGTAAGGGTGTTGGCTGAGCCGAGTGTGGCCACTCGTACTTGGCTCGGTGGAAGCTTGAGCTCGGCTCGACTCGACTATAGTGTCGAGCTCACGAGAACTTGGCTCGAAAAGCTCGAGCTCATTGGGAAAGTGGAAAAGTTGAGACGTTTTTTTTTTTTTTTTTTTTTTTTTAAACTCAAGCTCGACACTATAGCAAACGAGTCGAGCTCGATTAGTCCAAAGCTAAGCTTGGCTCGGCTAAGCTCGTTTACACCTTTAGGCCACTTCATAGTACAAGCTGGACCTTTTTATTGTTTTTTAATGTAGTAAATATATGAGATTATCATATCATTTAATACATCGTCACTTCATTTATATATCAATGTCATATATGATGACACATAATTTAAGATATGAAATTTGTAATAAGTTTTGAGAAGAATAGTATTACTTGGTACTTATATATCAATTCTATTTTAATTATTAATTTTATTTACCTTTATTTTAAAATATGATAGCAAACTGGTCAAGGTGTCCAAGAAATAAGGGAAAGAAGGTGTTTCTATTGATGGATGCCTACACAGCAATATAGAGAAGAGAAAATTTCTTTGCGAAGAAATTTAAGAAAACTAATATTTTTTATTATATGAACGTAATACCACCATTTTTTATTCTTTTTTCTTTATAAAATTAACAAATTTATGATAATTATAAATTTTTCTAACCAATCACTTCTTTTGATATATGTTTCCAAAATTCATCAGAATTTTTTTTTCTTTTTCTAAGAACCTTAAATTTTTTTTAAGTTCGATGAAATATATAAAAGTTTGTTAAGTTGTCAATAATTCTTGGAATTTTTTATTGCAATGGACAAAGAGTCGCAAAAACCCAACTCATAAATTCAATGAGAGAAGCCGGAAGGTAACAGAAGGGTTTAACCTGGTAGATTTTTTATCTAGGGATGGCTGAAAATATTCAGAACTTTGAGGGGTTTCAGAGAATTAAGGAAATATTAGGGGGTGCTCCGTTATTTACTTGTCAAATGGATTCATTTGTACTTATCTGAACTGTGAGCTTTTAAATCAGAGCTGGGCAAGGCCCAGTCCCAGCCGGGCCCGGAACTGGACCCATATTTTGGGACCAGTCTTTCAAAGATCATTCCTCATGGGCTTGAACCGGTTTCAGACCCATAAAAAATATCAGGGCCCGGACTGGTCCCTAAGGCCAGCTTAGGCCCAAGACCAGTCCTATTGGCCTGAAAAATTATATAGGATATTATTAATTATGTATTATATTGGAATTTGGACATGGTTACTTATAAATATAATTGATAAGTTTTATTTATATTTCTTTTAAAATGTGTATTTTATTAATTAAAATTAAAATTATATATTTTATAAGTATAGCTAGTAAAATGAATTGAATGTCACATATCGATTTGGGTTTGATTCAATTTAATGATTTGGATGCATGTGATTTTACACCTTCTAAATTGAAAGGTGGTGCTACATGTACAACCACCAAAAATTTATTTTAATTTATCGAATTAGTAAACATTAATTTGCATTAACAAAATGAAAAAAAAAAAAAAAACACAAATTAATTTTACTTTTAGTCGACAAAAAAGGTCATCATTTTGTTTGTGTTAAAACTATTTCTTAAATTTAATTATATTCAAAAATCTTATTTCCACTTCAAAAGTTAAACATCCGAAAACAAACATTAAGAGCAAAAAAAGAAGTCAAAAATAAAATAAATGAAACAATTTTTATTTTCTGATGTTACATTAGATTTTAGATTTTTCTAGGACAGCTTTAAAGTTTAAACTAGTTATGAATTCAGCAGAAAACATTGACATGGCTATGCAGGTGAACTTTCAAATCATACTCCATTTATCAACAAGACAATATGAAGATTTTTTAGCAGGAGAAAGATCTAGGGTTAGCCTAATTTTCTGCATAGATAAATAATGCTCGCAGAACCTTCGGAATAATGAATACCAAATTCGAAGACGGGGTACATAATCCTTTTCATCTCTTTGACAACATACTGGTTTGAGCTACCTCTTTCAAAGAGTGGTAAGCACGATTGATGATGAGAAAGCATAACTGCACCAGGACAAACAAGCAAAACTTGGATAAAACTATGATTGGCAAAGAAACAGAGTCAACAATACCAACAAATTAAAAAGGTCGTGAATCAAAATACAAATGCCATGTTTTTTTTTTTTTTTTTTTTTTTTTTTTTTGTTTAATGATCTAGGGTGTTCGGGCTAGCTTCTATGCATCTCAACTAATCTCCTAGTGCCCTAAAATTCTGACTGGGTAGCCCTTCAGTGACCAACCCTATTAGAGCCTGGGAGGACTCAAACTCAGAAGCTTGGAGAAATTTCTTTTACTCTTTTATCATCAGGCCACCCAGTGGTGGTGCCCTATTAATTATCAACGTTGGGATTTGAAATAGGAAAGAACAACAACATTCTGAATAGCTTGATCCTCCCACCCAATGGTAATCCTCCAATGACCACCCCTATTAAGGCCTGGAAGGACTCGAACTCAGAAGCTTGGAGAAACTCCTTTTGCTCTTTTACCATTAGGCCACCCAGTGACCAGTGGTGGTGCCCTGTTAATTATCAACCTTGGGATTTGAAATAGGGAAGAAAAACAACATTCCGAATAGCTTGATCCTCCTATTCCAACTCTTCCCACCAACGTTCCTCTGCTTCAATAATAATTTTAATTGGTTTGCGCAACCAGAATCAAGAGGAAGCTTCTAATTAAGTTGTGGACATCCAAATATGTTCATGTGTGTAGATGCAAAAAATCTATGGTTGTAGAAATGATGGATCGTGTTAGGTTTAAGCCACTAACAATCCGCTGGACCTGTACACACGAAGAGACAAGCGTGAAGCTTATGGGAAACACCAGGGTGGTGTTTGCCGTAGGCACTGCAACGCTCAAGTCAGCAAGGCTGAAAAATGCTATTTAATAAGAACTAAGGGGAAGAAGGATTACCGGGAGTCTTGTTGAGTCTTGTCGGAGGCCAGGACTACGACGAAGGTGTAGAATTTTTGGGAGTAGGAACTTGGGAGCAAATAGCTGATTTTGAGTAGTAGAGATTGAATATTCAATCATGGATCCCTTATGAGAGAGTAGACCTTTGTTGATATAGTAGTCATAGGATCTTTGAATCCTAGTAGGACTCTGAGTCCGTAATTATATAAGTTTAGTGAATAGGAAAGTTTTTGATTTACCTGCCTTTGGAATAGTAAGAGTCCTAATTCATATAAGATTCAAGATCTTGGATGAATTATGATACCGATGGATCTCTTGGGAGAATTAGAACAGTGGTGAAATAGGAAGTGGATGTCTTTAGGGTTTGAATAGAACACTAGACCCTTAATAGATAATATGGGCTAACAAGCCTATCCAGGTTTAGGCCATGGTCTTGAATCATGTTGTAGATGTTATGCGCTTGGGCCTGATAAGGCCCAAGACAATTTTTTGCCTATACAGTTAACCTCCCACTCTCTAAGTTAAGTAATTAACTTGGAGAGTAGTCCAGTTCAAACGGTAATGATCTGGGCTGAATGGAGATGTCTCAAGCCGAGTGAGAGTGTTCAAAGTGGGTGAAGGTGAAACCACTCGGTCAAGCAAACCGAGCGAGAGGATGTAGGGCACATCTTGTGAAGGTGACCTCACTCGATGCATCGAGCCGAGTGATGGGAGTGTACATCCCTTGAAGGTGTTATCACTCGGACAGGCGACCAAAGTGAGAGGATGTGAGGCACATCCTATGAAGGTGTCCTCACTCGGTGCATCAAACCGAGTGAGAGGATGTGAGGCACATTTTGTGAAGGTGTCCTCACTTGGTGCATCGAACCGAGTGAGAGGATGAGTCGGGCATATTGACGGTGTTTCCATTCATTTTAAACAAGTTGCATGTAAGACTCAGGTAATTCTCTTGTATTCCTTGACAAAAAAGGGCCAAGCCGATTGAATACTTGGGATATTTTCTAAACTATATGTATTTCAATCCACACGGGTTCAGGTGGTGTGGATTACTGCGTGAGATATTGCTGAGTTGGCTCTGCTCTTTAGTTTAAATGCGGACACAAGTAGAAGACTTAAGACGATTCATATAGTGTCATGTATGGTGTGCATATGTTAAGCAACAAACTAAATGGAGAAGAAAAAACCAAATGGAGAATAGACCAAATGGAGAAATAATATGCATGGCATGCATGCATAATAAACCGAATGAAAAGTAAGTCAAATGGAGAAAAAAGACAAATGGCGGTGAATGCTTCTATCATGTGATTGGAAAAGGTCGAGCAAAATGAAGTTTTAAGTAAAACGTACCAGGCAAAAATGGTGCGCATGCAAAATGTGCCATAGTGGTTTCGAATGGAGGATCATTTAAGTGAACAATGCATTTGCACATGCCCCAACAGGTGCTACTTTGCTCGCTGATGCAATTGTTGCTACTGTTGCATTGGCTTCTTGTAAAACCCCCCTCCAGTCAGGTATCCTCTGAATATCCCTCAAAGAGAATCCCGAGGATACATGTCTGGAGAACGAGTTGTATTTAGAAAAAATCTGTATAAGGATAATAATAATAATATCCAAAACATGCATATAAAATGTCACGCAGGATCCAAACTTATAATTTACAAACTTTAAGAAATTACACAATCAAAACATATTTATAGGGTGGAAGCTTCCAAAGGTATTTCACAAATATTTATCATTTACATTATTTACATCAAGATAAAAACATCGAGATGACAATAAATCATCTCCCCTCACGTGTAGTCCCGCTGTCTCTAGCATCCCTCGCTTCTAGTCTACCTGCAAAGCAATCAACAATGAAAGGGTGAGCGCTAATCGCTCAGTAAGGAATGATCTATTTCATTCTGAATGTACTATTTGATCTTTATTTAAACATATTTATTAACACATCACTTATCTTTTACATCTAGGGATACTTCCCCTTTTATTACTAATTCATATGCTTTTCATCATTTTATCCCATGGCTAGATAAACATCAATGTGTACACATACAAATAAGTATGTAAACATAGTACACACACATCACATATCATGACATAACATCTAAAATCATCTAACATGAGTATAAATCATCTCATGATGTAAATAACATCATAACTCATGTAATGCAACTAAATGCATATGAAACATTTAACGTCTAGCCGATCGGACCTTTCTTAGCATCTTAAGCACTTCATATCATCTAGCCTCAAATTTCATCTAGAGCTCATATCATCGGGAGGCGTGCTTACGCGTTATTTAGCATCTAAAGCATATATTCATCTTTCCTCAACCGGTATACGAGGATATGCTTACGCGTTTTCCATCATGTCTATATGCATCTCTATCATGTCTATTTGCATCTCTAACATCTTATGGCATGTAAATACATATTTTGGTGAGCTTAATACTTTTAATTCATCTATGGATTATCAATCCACTTACATTACCTCTTGCTCACATACATCATCTTAAAACATGTATTATATTGCATCTTCATGCCATTTCATAACATTAATCATGTATTAACATCATGACCATGTATATCTTTCAAATATCATCTAACTAATGGGTAAACATTAGTACATGTTATACTTACAATAATACATTAATAATCAATTCATAATCATAAGAATTGATTATGTTAAATCTTAAACTTTAATAACCAGTTTATGCTTCAGGCCATTTTCCATCCTTTTCTCAAACGAATTGGCTCTTGGCATAAACATAAAAGTTATAGGTCTGTGTCTTAGCTTTCTAATGCTTCAAGAATCATCTCATTTCGATTTTTATAACTCAAGTTATGGTCGAAATACTGAAGCAGGGTTAACAAAACCCCTAAGCCCACTAAATCCGAATTTTCATATTAACTATGCCACATCAATTCCTATTGACATTAACCAATAGGTTAACTTATGGATCAAATAAACCTCCCCTTAATAGTCTTTAACATCTTAAAGGAAGTGTAAAATCTCATTCCCATAATCATCCATTATTGCTATAACATTGTAAGCTAATGCAAACAACACATCAACACTTCTAATAGCAACCATTCAACACCATGTGGCCTCCAATACTACAATTTTTGCCACAATCAGTATCCACACTTCATTTTCTTCAATCAAACATAACAACTCATAAAACATAAATAGCAATAACTTCATGTATAATGAATTCAAGGCAATAAGTAGAATAAATGAGTTCAACTACACTTGCCATCAACTAATTCTATGCCTTAAAGCCTTAATTTAAGGTTTCATAAAAATCTACAAACCCTAGCATAAACCCTAAAGTCATGGGAGGTTCTTCCTTACCTTTTTAAAGACTTCCTCCAACAAATCCTTTGCCTTTGACTTCTTTTACACCTTAATCCTACATATATAACATTATACCTCAACATCTACTTCAAATCTTCAAATCACATCAAAACTAAAGTTTTTAATCCTTACCTTAAACCCTTCAAATTGAAGATCCAAGGCTCCTATCTTGTTCTCCTTGAAAAATTATGCAAAACTCCTTGAAAACCTAGAGAAAGAAAGCTTGTTTCATGGAAGATTTGAGAGAAAATGGAAGAAATGTTGAAGAAAGGCTCTCTCCTTTGGCTTGAACGAATTTCATCTCATTTATAGGAAAATATTTCATTTATTTTCCAAAATTATGCAATTGGCCCAATTATTTTAATTGTATAACTCATAAGTCCTTAATTCTTCATATAAGGGCATTTTGGTCATTTCACACTAGACATAATTATTACTTAATTAATGCCATTAAATGCAATGAAGCCTACTCATCCTTGACTTTTTTCAATGCTTATCCATAGGCAAAATAACCATTTTACCCCTAAGCCTCTCTATGAATAATTGATTCAAACCATTCCAAATGAATTGACTATTTTGCCCTTAATTAGATTTTATGCTTTTTAACATAAAATTAACATCTAAAGGACTAATTTGAGTTAGGAACATACCTTTGATATCTTGGGTATTACACTTCTGTATCATTTGACACTGCCTCTGGTGGGGCCGCATTTGTTGTTTGAGCTGTGGTTGTTGCGACTATGACTGTTGCCCTTGATTTGGTAATAAAGGTGCACTCTGTTGGCTTCGTTGCTGCAATGGAACCTTGGATTGTTGTAGCATATGCATAAAGTGTTGATTAGTTTGCATGCTGAGTCTCCAGACTGATTTCCAAGTAACTGTTACTGTTGCCGTGACTAAAATCCTGAAATATCATTTTGTGGGCCCAATTGTTGATGATGCATACTTGAGAGGTTTTGCTGAGCCAACATCTGCTGCTGCTGATGTTGTTGTTCCTCACTCTGTCACCTTTGCCTTGGCTAAATACGTTAGTGTGAAGAGTGTAAGGATCACCGCTTAAATTTCCCCGGAATTCAAAGTCTATCTCATCCCAAGCTGAGCCTTCTAATTTTAAGTAGTAGGCAATAACAGTGCCGTTGTTGAGAATTTACCCACGACCATCTCCCCAAGTTATATCAAAATTTGGTAGAAATTAGCAGAAGCAAGCATGAAATAGCGAAAAACCATAAAAGTCATTAGCATTTTGCTAGAATAAGAAGCCATGGATTGAGCTAAAGCCTTGATATTTTGTTGGAATTGATGAATAATGCAAAGGGTTTATATAGCAGGAAAAGTGGTAAAATTAATTAAACAAGTGACCAAAAAGGGAAACTTAAGTGCGTGTATTGAAGGATCCTGGCAGGTCTTGAAGCTGATGGAGAGGAACCCGTCATCATCAATCATTATTCATGAAAGTGCTTATGAAGAAAACGAACAGGCTTTGAATTTTTTTTTTTTTCTTGTTTCTGGTGTGTGGAAAGAAGCAAAACTCGTTTTTGCAAAGGGGCTTCAAGATATACGATACCTTCATTCGGCTCGATAGGTTTTGAATATATTGCAGAGTCGAATGAATCTACATAAGGGTTTTGGGATTTTGGCTCGAAAGTCAGTTTTGGAAAGATGTTTTAGACATTTTAAAACACGCCCAAGACACACAAGGATATTTAAAACATGAAATACCTTCCAAAGAGGCAATTAGACATGCACTGATGTACATAAAGTCCCAAAATGTGATCAATGTTTAAAGCGGTGCATGAATAAATAATAAACATGGGAGATGTGTTTCAATGCTTCAAAATATTATGTTTCCTGTTGAGCAAATATAATATGATAGGTGAATGATTCCTAGATAATTTCAATGGATTTAAAATGAAGAAAGGTAAAGAAAAACTTTCTTATCATGGTGAAACTTTTTTATTAACGATGTCAGTTGAAGGCAGTTATGTGTCTCCTCTCATGTTGCAAGTCGTCGTTGGTAGATGATTGTCAGAGCCCCATGGTGGGTGCCAAACTATAGATGCAAAAAATCTACGGTTACGAAAATAGGGTTTAATCTCGTGAGGTTGGGGCCACTGACAATCCGCTAGATTTGCACACAAGAATAGACAAGCATGAAGTTTACAGAAAACATCGGGATGGTGTTTGCCGTATGCACTCCAACACTCAAGTCAGCAAGGCTGAAAGAGGATATTTAACAAGAGTTAAGGAAAAGAAGGATTATTCGGAGTCTTGTCGAAGGCCAAGACCACGACGAAGGTATAAAATTCTCAAGAGCAAGAACTTAGGAGTAAGGAGGTGATTTTGAATAGTGGAGATTGAGTATTGGATCATGGATCCCTTGTGAGAGGGTAGACCTCTGTTTATATAGTAGTCATAGGATCTTTGAATCCTAGTAAGACTCTGAGTCCATAATTATAGAAGTTTAGTGAATAGAAAAGTCTTTGATTTATTTGCATTTGGAATAGTAGGAGTCCTAATTCATATAAGATTCAAGATCTTCGATGAATTAGAATACATATGGAACTCTTGGGAGAATTAGAATAGTGGTAAAATAGGAAGTGGATGTCTTTAGGGTTTGAATAGAACACTGAACCCTTAATAGATAATATGGGCTAACGGGCCTATCCAGGTTGGCCCATGGTCTTGAGTCGTGTTGTAGATGTTACACGCTTAGGCCTGATAAGTTCCAAGACCATTTTTTGCTTATACAATGTGCGTCAGAAGTGGGAAGGACAAGGCATTCCGGTTGATACTTTTCGATTTTGGCAGACTTCGTTGTTAGAATTGGAGACCACTTCAACAATGAGGGGTTCACTTATATGGGGTGACGCACACGGGGAGTTGATGATGATGATAACAGTGACACAGAAGAAGGGGTTGATAAAAAAACACGAGGAAAGTTACATTACGATCTACCAGGAGCCATGCCTAATCGTGGAAGGCCCATTATTCGAACTAAATGCTTGAGACTTGGACCCACTAATCGGAGCATTGCAGCAGCAAAAACAGAAGGGGTTCTAGTTTATTCAATTGATGAATCTTTTCTCTGATCCCATTGATCTTGACATAGATGTCACACCACAGGTACTTATCTAAACCATGGAACCTATGAAATTTTACGTTGTTATTGATTCTGATACGACAACGGAAATCTTTTGAAGGAAAATTGGTGGTCAATCCTCATTTTTGTTAAGAGCCAATAGCCGGATGTGATTGTGTAGATCTGAATATTGCTTTTAGAGTTTCTAGGAATGTATTTACTTTTTTCGGTATTTATTATTTTCATGTCTATTTGGATTAAAAATATATATATATATATATATATGGCTTAATTTGTACTAATTTAGTAATTTTTACATGATGTGATATCTAAAATTGTTAAAAATTATAGATTCAATCATTGTGTTTGTATTTTGATTTTCTTAATACATGTTTATGATTTTTTACATGTAATGGTGATGGATCTTACTAAGAAGTGATTTTATTTGAGGATTAGATTAATTTTTTTTCTCTTATGAGAGATATCAGTGTGTTTGGTAGAGTATTTTGAGTAGTATTTTTGAAAAAGTTGAGTTGAATTGTTATTATGAGGATTGAATCTAAAAATTAACAAAAACACCCTCTAGGTTTGTTAATTTAGCTAAACATCCCATTACAATAAAACATTGAAAATTAACGAAAACACCATCACCCACCCATTAAATGTCGGCGATGGCACATGATCAGCTGGATCTAGGCGGTCGTGGGTCGATCTAGCTTTTTCGGGCCAAATTCACCATTGATCTGACTGAAAAAGGCCGGATCTACGGCCAGATCTGGTTGTTAACCAAAGATCTGGCCTTCAAAAAAGGTTAGATCGCTGCCCGACCGGCCAGATCCAACTGGTTATGCACCATTTCGGTGACTTCCAGTCACCCTCCAGTGATGGTGGCTGACATTTGATGGGTGGGTAGGGGTGTTTTTGTTAATTTTTAATATTTTATTGTAGGGGGTGTTTAGCTAAATTAACAAACCTAGGGGGTTAAAAAATTGAATAGAATATAATTGGATTTTGAGAATATTGAGACTAATATGTAATTTGGGTAGGACAGGAATAGAATCATTATTTTAAAAGCCGGACCGGACCGGCCGGTCCAACCAGTTGGACTGTGAATCGATCATGTGTCCGGTTCGGTTCAATATTAAAACCGTTATAATACAATAGACCATTTTAAACCATTTGAAAACCGGATATTTGCAGCGAATCGTCGGTCCAATCAGACCGGCGGATAAACCGGTCCAAATCTAAAAATCCCTAATACACGAAAACCTTTTCATCGCGTTCAGTTCTTCTCTTTCACTCCTTCTCAGCTTCTTACGAAAATTTTCTCAAGTTTCTTATGAAAATTTTCTCAGTTTCTTACGAAATTTTCTCAGCTTCTTCTCTCTTCTCTTCGAAAATTTATCAGCTTCGTCTGTGTGTGTTGTCTGTTCTTTGTGAAAATTTATCTCTGAAATCCCACCCAAATCGCATCTGAGCTCTCTGAAATTGACGACGATGTCTGCCTCCCTAGCTAGAATCAACAACGACAGCTACGTTCCTCGCTAGAAATCGACGGCGACAGCTCCATTCATTGATGACAACTTTGTTCCTCGACCTAGCTAGCCATTCTTCGATCACATAGTTGACTTTTTTGAGAGGGTTTTAAGGGTTTTAGAAGAGGACAGAATCACATAAATGGGGAAGGAGATGAAGAGAGTGAGGCCATTGTTGTGAGTGGTTCTTGGTTGTGTCTGTGTATGGATAATTTCGTGATTCATAGCTTGTGGTTTTTGGATAAGCATTTGGTAAATGCAGTAAAACCTTTTTATAATGATGCAAACTTAATCTGGAGCAATAATTAATGCGGCTTGGTTTTAGTCATTTGTTCTTCATAAAACTTTTGACTGTAATTGTAGTATTCTGTGTAGGCTTGGCTGTGGTTGGATATGGAACTTTTGACTGTAATCGTAGTATTCTGTGTAGGCTTGGCTGTGGCTGGATATGGAACTTTTGAGTTTTGACTGTATTCGCAAAATCTCTGATTATTTCTACTAATTAATTGATGTCTAAATGGTGATTAGTTGGGTTGAAGATGACATGAGCCGAATAGGAAAGAGATCCTTTATGAACAATTAATTGTTAGGAGATTGATCTCTTTTCTTAAGATAGCAAAATAGCTGGTTTACATGAGCACCCCACCACTTTTCATTGCTTAGTGCATGTTTAGTACGTGTTTTTCAAGTTTTAGACAGATGTTGTAATTTTTTTAGATTGAAAGTCCTGGAAACCTAATCATATTGTAAACGTTTCATTTGTTCAATTATAACTTAGCGATCTTATAAACCTTTTTAAGTTAGCTATAGTATTTATAATGTTAGTACTGTATTATAATTTTTATATATAGTTATATACTAAATGAATGAGAGGAAAAAAATGGAAATTATATACATATTATACATATCAGTCTTATATTTTAGGTGGGATTTACTTCTTAAAATATTTTTGAAGAGAGAAATACTAAAATATACAACAAGAGAAGAGAAAAACTTGCAGATACTAGGAGCTAGCCTTGCTGTTTAATGTATATATCATGATGTGTGATGACATCACCGGTCCAACCGACGGTTCAATTGGTTGGACCGGTTGAACCGTGACCCGACCGTCAAAGCGAGTTACCCTCCGGTTTGGTTTTTAAAACAATGAATAGAATACGATATGAATAACAAAACAAACACAACCATATGGCTTAATTTGTATTAATTTAGTAATTTTTACGTGATATGATACTCTAAAATTGTTAAAAATTATAGATACAATCATTGTGTTTGTATTTTGATTTTCTTAATACATGTTTACGATTTACATGTAATGGTGATGGATCTTACTAAGGAGTGATTTAATTTGAGGATTTGATTGATTTTTTTTTTTTCTTATGAGAGATACTTTTAGAGTATTTTTAATAGTGCAAATATAGGATTTTACTACAATATGACTGGAATATTTGTCATTGATTTATCAATATCTCTTTAATTATAGAATGATGAGATAAGTGATTTAGCTTATCCTATAATTAAATTAGTTCATTGCCTCGTCTTTTAACTAAAAAGATGTTGCCAAATAATCAAATATCACATAGTTAGGATACAAAAATTATTTGTAGATAAATTTATTGTTATCTTTTGGTAAAATCAATGCTAATCAATATTAAAACAATCATACTCAGTTGTTGATCATTATTATTAACTGCTACAACTTCATCGTTTGTTCTTACAAATTCATTGTAAAAAATGACTGTTGTGACATTTTTTCCTAATCACAAGTTATCTTTACAATCTTAAGAAAATTCAACGATAAATATGTAAACTGTTGTGGGAATTTAATTAGATACTAGCAAATCTTAAATCTCTATGAAAGCAAAAATTAAAGAATGCGAATAAAGGACAAACAAATAAACACACAAAAAAACACAAGATTTATAGTGGTTCGCTCTCCATATGAGAGATACATACGCTTTGTCGTTATGAAATTTCACTATGAAGATGAAGAAGAAAATTACAAATGTCTCTCACAAGCCTCATAAACTGGCTCAATAAATAAACACTCTTTGGTGGCTCTCACTTTGTGCTGTTTAACTCCAAGACTTAACCCGTTTTTATATGTAATACATGAGATACTGTTCCTAATAGGACTCAAATCTCATATCCTAATAGGAATTTTATTTTAACTCTTAATACAATTATAATCCTATTCCTAATTGTATATCTAAAGGAAAAACAATTCTACATAAAAACATATTAGGAAAACCCATGTCCTAACCCAATATTAATTTGGATTGACTTTGACTCCAAAATCTCAACAATCTCCCACTAAAAGACTAATTCAACAAATGTTTTCGATTCTTCACTTCCATCAACAGCGGCATCAACTTCTCTTTCTTCAAGTGAGAAGTCCAACTGAAGTTGTACACAACTTCAGTTTTTCAATGGTAACCACTTTTGTAAACATATTAGCTGGACGTTTACTCAATTGAATCTTCTCGAGAGCTATAACTTATTATTACAAAACTGAGCATGTGAAGTGGTATCGAACTTCTATGTGTTTTGTCCTAGCGTGGTAGACTGGGTTCTTTACTAGGTGAATTGTGCTTTGGCTATCACAATACAAAACGCTCTTTTCATAATTCTGATTCAATTCTTCTAGGACCCGCTATAACCATATTAGCTCCTTAATAGCCTCTATCATAGCAACATACTCTGCCTCTGTAATAGAGAGAGAAACAATTTTCTATAACTTTGAAACCCAATTGATTGTTGTCCCACCTAATGTAAAGACATAACCTGTGGTACTCTTGCAATTATCAATGTCACCAGCCATATTAGCACCCACATAATCTTGTAGCTCTAACTTTGACTTCCTAAAGCATAATGTTGAATCTGTAGTACCTTTCAAATATCTAACAATCCATTTTATTACTTCCCAATATTGCTTTCCTGGTTTGCTCATGTACCTATTCACAACTCCCACTGTATGGGCTATGTCTAGCCTTGTACGCACCATGGCATACATAAGACTACTGATTGTTGATGCATAGGGTACCTTAGCAATATAGTCTCGCTCATGCTCTGTTATAGATAACTAATCTTTGGATAGTTTAAAATGGCTAGCCAAATGGGTGCTTACTGGCTTTGCTCCATCCATGTTGAGCCTATTGAGTACTTTCTTCACATACTCTTCTTATGATAGCTTCAAGAAACCTTTCGATCTATCTCTGTTAATCCTCATACCAAGGATTTGTTTTGCAACTCCCAAATCCTTCTTAGCAAACTCTTTTGACAATTGCCTTTTTAACTTGTCTATTTCTTGTTTACAAGCCCTTGTAATCAACATGTCATCTACATAGAGTAATAAGATGATATAGGAATTACCAAGTTTTTTGAAGTAACAGCACTGGTCTGCTTGGCATGTTAGGAAATCATTACTACACATAAACCCATCAAACTTCTTGTACCATTGTCTAGGCACCTGTTTTAGCCCATATAGGCTCTTTTGAAGTTTGCACACCATTCTCTTCTTTCCTTGTATTTAAGAACCTCATGGCTACTGTATATAAATTTTTTGATCCAGTTCTCCATGAAGGAACGTCGTCTTTACATATAATGGCTCAGATAAAGGTCTTCTTATTCCACTAACCTAAGTACTATTTTTATTGTAGTCAACTTAACAACTGGAGAGAAAATTTCAAATGTAGTCAATGCTTTCTTTCTGCTGAAGTCCTTTTAGAACTATCTTGCTTTATATCATTTGCTACCATCATGTTCATCTTTCACCCGATAATTCTACTTGTTTTACAATGCTTTATGTAAGTATTTTTGTCAAATGATGAATTCATTGTGGTAACACTGATTTTTGATGTCATGACATCGCTTTGTTAATGCACATGCAGTCGTTTTAAGTTTTGCTAGTGTCACTACACTCATTGTCTGTGTGATGACACATGCATGCCCAACCAGATATTTATATACACATGTTGCGTCTCCATTTGATGTTAGGATTTTATTCATATGTGAATGTGTAACTGGTCCTAGTACACTTGCAATGAACTCATTAGGTGGATCAAAAAATTCGTTTTGCTTTATTGTGGTCCTAGTACACTTAAATCTTTAGTGTTAGTGGCTCCACTTGCTTCTCCCTTTTTCTACCTCCAAAACTCAATCACATGATCACCTACCCCCATTGACCTAATTAGTCTTGATTCCTTTCTTTTTTGTGCTCAGAATTAGGTAGCCATGATCATTTATTTGAAAATAACAACAATACACATTTATTTTCCTGTTATTAGTTTCTGAATTTTCTGTAATATATATCCACCAAAACAATTTAGACTGCTGATCATCTTTAGAGCCAAATGAAACCTTTTACATGTGTCAGAGAAATAAGGCTGAAACCTTTGTCAAGTGTCAAGCACAGGAATCAAATATTGCGGTTCTATGCAACCTCTCCGATGCTAGCTGCTGTTATATACACGGATTCCATCAATCAGGTTTGTTCATGATTTCAGGTTTGATGAAATTCACTTCATTCTTCATCAATAAAATTACGGCTATTATAGACGACGACTGAAAACAGTTTGAGCTGCAAGTAGGGGTGTGTAAAAATACTCAAAAAGCTGAAGCAGACCAAGCCGACCTGTACGTTTTGGTTTGGTTTGAAGAAGATTTTCGTGTTAATTGAGTCTAAAAATTCTATTCTGAATTATTTTCTTGGCTAGAAACAATTGAAGTTTGTGATATCCATCATCCATCCTTCTTGTATGTTTTTTATTTTTTGTGACCGAGGTATCCGGACAGTTTATATATATCTTAATTAATTCTTGGATTTTATTTAACACCCTACAGATTTAATAAATTAAATAAGTTATAAATGTGATAAATGATCACTTTTAGTGAAACTTAAACATAAAACCACTTAATAATCTTAAGTTTTGTTATCCAGCCACAAACAAAGTGGTACCGTGGTTGATATATAGAACATGAAGAAGTAACAGTACACCTAAGATAATTCTAGTAAATGGTCGATATTTTTCAACATTATTTGTCGGTGGATACTGTAGTGTGGGACAGTTTGAGAACGACGAACGGTAACTATTTCCCTTCATTATTGCCATACTGGAGTGCGTTTGTGTGGGATCCATTAAACGGCTCTTTGCGTTTAGTAACTATTCAGAGTACTGCCAAAGCTAGGAGAACTATGAGCGGTAACTCTTTAGAGTTGTGGGGAAAGCTATAAGAGATTACCTTGTACTTTCTGTTAATATACATTAAAAATAATTCCATTCTAATTACTTTATATTTTACGACTTATAATTCCTTCGCATTTTGGGATTGTGATATTATAGCTGCAAATTTTTTTATTAGCTTATCTCCATAATTGATCTCGATTGTGACGATGATTTATAGGTGACATAAGTAAGGGTATTAAAAAAATACAGAAACCGAATTAAACCGATAACCGAACCGATTTTCTTGTTATCCAAAAAACCAGTTTGATTTTAGTTCAAAGAAATACATAAAGTTAATTTCTGGTTTGGTTATCAGTTTAAGGAATTTATAAACCGATTAACCGAAACCAGTTTTTATTTTAAAATTAAAAAACCCTAAATTCTCAAATCTATTTCTCTTTACTTTTCACGCTTTACGTATTTCTCTTCCTTTTTTTTTTCACACACAAACATAGATTTTAGAATTTCGTGTGAGACCAAGTAAGGTAAGGAACATAATCATATGGAAATTGAAAACAAAATGGAAAATAAGTTAAAAAGAAAACCGGTTTGGTTTCGGTTCATGAAAATTCTTGAACCGAAAACCGGTTTGGTTAAAAAAAAGTGGTTAACAGGTTATGAACACCCTTAAATATAAGTAATACTCTCCGATATTTTAATTTTTCTTTTAGCTTCATAATCTTTCATAATATCATTACACCATGTTGCTTAAATTATTTTTCTTGTTACACTATTCACGTTTCAATTTGTCCTTTTTCTTTGTTGTAGTAAAAAAAGATTACTTTTTGCTTTCCTTCTAGTCTTTCTCTTTCTCTCTCTCTTTCAATTGTCATTTGTCAATACCTGAAACCCACTTTTGGAGGGCTTTCATTTGCTAATCCCCCCCAAGAAGTCTCTGTGGGTGCGTTTGGTTTAGTATTTTGGGTAGGATTTTGAGGATAGTATTGGATAGTTGGATAGGGTTATGATTACGAGAATATGATTTTCAGAATATGTGTTTGGTAGATTATTTTGATCTTGATATTTGTGTTAAATATTTGATTAATATATTTGTTTATAAATGATTTATTAATAAAATATTTTATTGTATTTTGTTAAAATAATGTATTATTATATATATATAACTTATCACCTCACATTTTAATAATACTAAATATTTTATTGATAATTTTGTTACCCGTATATATTAAAAAACAAAAACCCATATTAATTTCAAGTAGTAATCCAACAGTTTAAAAACATCACATTAATACATATATGACAAAAATACTAATTATCAACCCTTACAATCTTTTAACAACTTTACTCCAGTAAACAACTATGACATGGTCCACTGTGCTACCCACAGTGCATTCGTTATGTTATCCCGTACAGTCATCATGTTTTCTATATACCTTGTTCGGTTGACTCGATCCTTCTCCATTTCCGCCATATTCTGCCCCGTTTTGATGATCACAATGCTTGCTCATACCCATACTATTATTGGTTTGTTCGAAGATACGGTCGTCCATATTGTACATTCTTATAAAATTATGAAGTACACAACATGCCATGACAATCTTCCCTTGTTTGTCCAACGGATAATTGTCATTCCATTTAGAATACGGAACCGTTTTTTCAAAACACCAAAGGTTCTCTCGATAACATTGCGGAGTGAAGCATGTCTGTAATTAAACAACTCTTGTGGCCCCCTTCGGTTACGGCGGTGATCAGAATATGTTAAGCCACTTGCCTATGAGGGGCGAGGAACCCATCCCTATTTGCATAACCCGCATCAACCAAATAGTATTCCCTGTAATAATTCAGACATTTTATTTGAATTACAGGGCCTCAACAGTGGATGTAATACGCTGTAATACGTCAAGAAAATACTTATACCTGGTGAGGATATGGGAATCCAGAATTAGGATCATCAATAATTGAATTAAAACTCTTGAATCATGCGCTGATCCTTCCCATCCAGTAACGACATAAGTGACATCATGTTAAAGTCGCATACAGCCATTATTCTGTGACATCGATCCTTTGCGATTCCGGTACCTAATGGCAAATTCACGTGGAACCGAAGCGTATACATGTGTGCCATCTATGGCTCCAATACAGTCCTATCATGAAAATGAGTCATTTCACTAATATTAACCTACTAAACAATTTAATAATACAATGAACTTAACTATCTACTAATACCAACATATAATGAACCAGTACCTAAAGAAAGGGTATATTTTCTGTTGGCTGATATTTCCCATGGAACATCATTGAGTCAGGTGGTCTGATAAACTCTGTCTTCAACTCACATATGCATCGCAAACTGCGGTAACATGTCTAGAAATCGTCTCACCCGAATGTTGAAATCCTCCATCATCGTTCTGATTGTCTCATTTTTTCCAACGATTGTTAGAAATATCATAACTTGTTCTTCTAACCTCGTCCTCCTGTTGGTTGCAATTTGCCTTGATCGAACAAAATTCACATAACAATGTAAAACATCTCTGTCCATGCGGCACTTGTCATAGATCCTGTCAGGATGACCGTTGAGTACTTCCAACATGTACTGATGACCAGTTAATACAGATGTATGTCGTGGTTGAGGTCGACTTGCTTCTAACGCGGCAACACCGCATAGTGCAATGGCTATATCTGTCAGTATTTCTTCTTCGTCCCTCTCATCTTAGCACGTTGTCTTCTTCCTGTACGGCTAGACGACGCCATTTAAACCTACACATTGCAAAACATTTATCAACAATTAATAGTTGTTGTACTACTTTGAAAAATATAACAGTCATATTTAATTGCAATGACAATCAAAACAGTGTTTCACATACAATATCACATAAATAAGTTCATACAGTAACGTTATAAATTGTAATTGTAATGACAACTGCCCACTGACGCATACAAATTGTTGCCAACAATTATGAAATATAGTGTCATCTACGAATTATTGAAAAAGTTTTTTTGAATCCAGTTAGCCCTTTCGTCCAGTGGGAGTTTCACAAATATCTCGCGCCACCCTGGATTTTCATATAAGTACGTGACAGTCGGCAGGAAAAACTGTGTCGGTACTTGCATGGCCGTCATGATGTCAATACAATTGCTCATGGAGAAAGGATCAATGGAGCACTGGTGTTCGCTTCTTCCCCTCATCTCTAGGACGATCGAAGCCCTGGATCCCATGTCCGCTTTTCCGCAAGCCATCCGTCAAGCTATAAATGGCATCCGCAATTGTATGTCCGGGCCCCCTTCTATGCCTCCGATTTCTCGCTCCTCCATGACCAGATATGTTTGGCCGTTTTTCCCCTGTCAAACGATCAGGATCAGGTTCAAAGTCGCTATCATCCATAGGAACCGAGCCGGGATTGGAATAACTGGAAGCCTCCACCTGTTGGGATGTAGATGTGTACGCATATCTTCCAGTGGCAGTTTGCTTCTCAAATATTATTTCATAAAGTTCCTTGTGGGAAGTCCCTTGGTGGTAAAATTGTTGCGCCATGGGTTTTGCTGATGAGTTAACGAATATATATTAATATTTTAGCAGTCCGAAAAATGCGTATATTACAATGACGTTGATAATAATGTTAAAAAATATATTTACCTTGACATATTCTTGCCAAACCTCAACGGGACACGTTGGACTTTGTGACTCTTGATCCCACCCGATCCTGTTGTGTTGCAGCAATTTCCGCCATGCTTGATAAAGTTTTCGCAGGCGAAAGAACTTAGAGGCTAATTGTGTCACTTTGAGTTTCCTGCCAGCCAATGATGATATGTCGTCCAACATTTTGGTAATCAGCTGTTTTTATTGCAGTACCATGTGAAGTTTTGGCCCGCTCAGATAACAGACCAGAAATCTGTGTGTCATCTCAGACCAAGCCACAGAATCACCCATCTAAGGACTACGTGAACAACCACATTGGGGCACCATACGAATCACCAAGCACATTACACAATATAATAATCACATGTTAACGTAATCAACTAACCCATATAAAAGTGTACCTCTTTCGATCCGACACTGCTTGAAGACGTCAATGCAGGGGAAGATACAGACACTGTCGACCAACAGGGTGTATGACGAACTCCAACTCTAGAAAAACGTCGAAACTTTCGCCTCTGTTGCAAGTAATAATCAATCCTGCGACGTCGAGATAAATTATGCTGACATCTATGCATATGAGCGTAATTTTTGGGTACGATTAAAGAACGATGTCAAATCTATAAAACAATAAATCAATTAGTGAAACCGGAATAAATATTTCAGTTAACCAAATACAAACGCATTATTAAAGTCCATTCAAAGGATTAATGAAAAAAAAAAACAACTATACAAATTATTTCCAAAAAAAAAATTGAAAAAATAGCGGCTCTGTCTTGAAACACAATAGATACACGGAAACTTACAAATTGATTTGGATACGTCGTGAGTCTCTTTCCCTTCTCTGGTCAGATACAACATCCAAATACATTAAATGGATCCGTGTGTACACGAGATTAAAAAGCTGTCAAACAAAACAAAAACCCATTAAAACAATCCTGTCCAATTACCGAATAAAATAAAAACCGAATTAACAATTATATGCTAATAGCCTAATCAATAAAAACCGAATTAAAACAAATCCCAATAAAACGAATTGCCCCAAAAAAAAACCCAATTAAAAGCCGAAAAAACCAATTGCTTTTATATGTGTGGGTTTGGGTTTGTTTTATTAGACAAAACAAAGCATTTTATTTTGAAGAAAAAATTCAGTTTCAAAATGGTGGGTGTCTTTACGCAGATATGAGGTGGGTTTGATGGAGATTGGGGTGTGTTTTGATGGAGATCGTGGTGGCTCGGGTGGGTGCGTGGTGGCTCGAGGTGGCCGGGTTGGGGTCGTGGTGGTGCGTGGTGCTTGGGTGGACTTGGTTGGGTCGTGGTGTGTGCGTGGTGGCTTGGTTGGGGTCGTGGTGGTGCGTGGTGGCTTGGGTGGGCTTGTGTGGGGTAATCGGGTCGTGGTGGTGCGTGGTGGCTCGGGTGGGTGCGTGGTGGCTCGGGTGGGCTGGGTTGGGGTCGTGGTGGTGCGTGGTGGCTCGGTGGGCTGGGTTGGGGTCGTGGTGGTGCGTGGTGGCTCGGGTGGGCTGGGTTGGGTCGTGGTGGCTCGTGGTGGCTTGGGTGGGCTTGTGTGGGGTAGATCGGTGGGTGGTGGCTTGGGGTGGTGCGTGGTGGCTCGTGGGTGGGCTGGTTGGGTCGTGGTGGTGCGTGGTGGCTCGGGTGGGCTGTGTGTGGGTCGTGGTGTGCGTGTTGGCTTGGGTGGGCTTGTGTGGGTAGATCGGGTGCGGGTGGCTCGGGTGGCTGCGTGTGGCTCGGTGGGCTGGGTTGGGGTGCGTGGTGGCTTGGGTGGGCTTGTGTGGGGTAGATGCGGTGCGTGGTGGCTCGGGGTGGCTGCGTGGTGGCTCGGTGGCTGGTTGGGGTCGTGGGGCTCGGTAGGCTGGTTTGGGTAGATCTCGGTCGTGGTGGCCGGGGTGGGCTGGGTTGGGTAGAGATAGGGTCGTTGTGGGTGGAGGCGGGGTGGGCTGTTTTCCGGGTTGACGGTGGGTTCACGTTGGTTACAATGTGAGTTTGTGACACAGGGCATTGGGGGTTCACGTGCTGGTACTGGAAACTAGAAAGGGAGATGGTGTAATGCAAACTGGGAAGTGAAGCATCGAACCTGGTAATGGATTATCAGAAACTGAAATGGGACTGAAATGGTGGTGATGGATATTGAGAATGAAGCACTAAAACGTTTATTGATTGAGAACTGAAGCACGGAAAGAAAGTGAAATGGTGAGGATGCAGTGAAAAAAAAAAAAAGAAAAAAAAAATGTAACGGTCAATGTCAGATTGGTGTCAGGATTCTATTATCAGAGTTGGATTCTTCAAGTAATAAAACAAACCAATTTCAAAATCGTCTAAAATACAGATAAAATAGTAAGCCAAACACGCACTGTAATATTTTTCATTTGCCAAACCCTTCCCTATCAAAATAGAAGAATTGTAGGTTTGTGTTTTCTCAACTTCTCCAAAAGTATTATGCTGTTAATTTTTATATATGTATAATTTTGTTATATATTAAGGTGTTTGGTGAAATAAAAGTATTTGAATAGGAATGTAATAGTTTCAAGTTAATTAACAATGTGTTTGGCAGGTTACGAGCATGGACAACCAAAGAAGGTTGATCTTCTGTGGAACATATGCAGCTTGATAACTGGTTCATTTACTCATTCATCTGCAAGGTAAAAGTCAGAATTTTGAGTTTTAGCTTCATTATCTTCTATTTATTGTTCTTCACTAACATATTTTATTCTCATGATAACAGGGTTTGAGTTTCTGGTTAAACACCAGAAACCTGCGGTGGTGTTGGTTTTGTTTATGACTGAAGCAATATCCGTTGCGCTCGATCAGCTTGGAAAAAGTAGTCCAATTGCCTTCTCGCTGCACTTCTCCTGTCGGCCTTTACTTTTCTCATTACTGTTTTTCCTCATATTGTAAAGGGAGGACCCAGTGCAAGAAAACAAAGGCTGAAGGGAGCTTCTTGTTGTTGAAATTGTCTTCTCTGGGTCCATTGATCGCTTCTTTGGCTCCTATATCATGACACTTTTGGGTGTCAAGTATAATTACAACTCATGATTTTTCCATTAGCCTTTGCTACAATTGCGTTGTCTTTCTGTTCCTAAAGGATGACAGTGTTGCCGATTCTCTCTATGACCAAACACAAAATATTTCATCACCAGAGGTTCACATTCTATAAATATTCCTCTCAACTGATTCTGCACCGAGCAGTGATCCTAATCATGAGAATCAACTAGTAAACTTCAGATCCAGGTCTATGCAGCGTAATCAATCAAAGAACATCGTCGAGTATGGATGTGATTTTTTTTTTTTTTTTTTTTTAATATTGGCTTTGTTATTTTTTTAGTTTAGATATATGTTATGCTTTAATTTTTTTGTCTTTATACCTAGAACCTAGAGCTGGAATTGATCTTCAATAGCCAACAATTAAAATGAGATCAAATGAGGATTTTGTTAGCTGGGGGAAGATCTGCAGTTATGTGTAGATCAGAGAAGATTTCTGCATGAAGAATGTAGCAAACCAAAGGTAATATGATAGGACTTGGATCTACGCAATAGAAAAGTGAAGAAGGGTTTAAAATTAGATATGGCTGCTTGCTTTTTTTTTTTTTTTTTTTTTTCCAAGATTATGATATGCAGTTGCTTCTGTAAAGTAATCCTATTAATTTCTCTCTGTTCTAACCTTGATGCCAGCTGTGGTGCAGTTGCAACAGTTGGATAAAGTACATATTTATCTTTTTTCCAGGTTCATACTGGACAGTGGAGCTCGTGAGTCTATTGATTTGCCAAATTTTACCGCTATGAGATCTTTATAAAAACTGGCAGAAATTTTTAACACAGAGGAAGAGCTCCTTGCATCGGGAAGTTTCTACATCGAAGCGCTTGAAAAGAAGCCATGGGAGTAAGTACAATTATTGATGTTCTTGATATGGTGATAAGGTTTTGGATATTACGTTCTTGATGTTCTGAAATTTTAATTATTTGATTGCAGTGACCTCTGCTTGTTCCTAGTAAAATCATCATCGTCTACCAAAAAACAACAGGAGTTCAACAATGAGAGATTGTGAGAAATGAAGATCTCTCTCAAGAGTCTGGAGAATCTAAGAGAAGTTCAATTCACAGAATATACTAAATGAAGAAGTTAGAGAATGTAAGAGGATTTTGATTCACAGAAAGAGTAAACAAGAAGGGTAAGATCAAACTTCTCTCATATATCATGCTTTTTATAGTTATATTCTGATTGTGTAATTGTGGAGTCAATAGGCTCCAACATTTTCTAAACTTAATGTAACTTGTATGCATCTCTCTGTTTCCCAAAGAAAATATATTTTTATGTCCCTTTGCTTATTTTGAGTATATTTGCAGCAAACACAAGCAACTTTCGCTGCGTGTTCTCGCCACAGTGATTAGTTCGACCCTTCATCGTGCTTCAAAATTCTCTGAAATGTTTTGGCATGCTAGCTCTCCAGTTATCTCATGCATATCATAGTCAACACCAATGATCTTCTACTTGTGGAGGAGTCTTTGGATAGTATTATATATGGCACTTCTTGTGGAGGTCTTGCTTCTCATCATGTGGAGCTAATGGCTCGAGAGATTGTTGATCCTCGTGGACTCTTTACTCTTCACAGCAAAAGGCTTCGATGCACAGTTCAAATCCAACAGGAGATGTAGAGGCTATAGCAACAAATGCTTCCATAATATCCACAAAGAAGGTAAACACAACGGTTTCATTTGTTATGTTACTACCAGTTTACCAAATAGTTTAAACTAATATTTGTTTTAAGTTAATAGGTAAAAGCTTAACATTAATATTCAAGTCTAATAAGATGTGAGAAGAATAATAATTAATTAACTCAATCCATATGTGTGAAAGCAAAAGACTTTTTCCCACCTAAATAATGGTTTAATAACACTTTTACACTCACTGACTTTTTAAAATACCATTTTACTATCCAAATTTATATTCTGTTTTTTATTCTGGCATCATTGCGACCCAACGCCACCACCATTATCTTCCCCAATCATCACTGACCAAGACCTCTTAAACCCTACTTCCACTGACCTTGTCAATTGCCGGCGATTGAGCGATTAAGGTGTGTGCAGCCGCTCTCTCAAGTTAAATTCTGATCAATCTCAACTACAAAAATCTAATTTTCCATCACCAAAAGAATCATTGGTCTCCTTTCTTCAAAAACCTCAACAGTTTGGATCGAGTTTGCTCTTTATTCACCATCAGACTAAAAATTTAGTTAATAAAGTGATATTTTAAAAGTCTATTAGTAGAAATGTATCATTAAACCATTATTCGGGTGAGAAAAAATCGTTAACTCTATGTGTGATGATTCCAATGTGCGCGGCATCATACGGGAGGACTTTAATTTTAAACTCCTAATTAAATTTCCAGCCTTATTATTGTTTAATTTCTAAGGTTTGTTTGACTTTCACTTTTTAAAAATCAAAGGTCAACTTCAACTTGTTTGTAGAAGTCATCAGCTTACTGGGTTTCCGAATTACTATTATATCATCTATAGTAAAAGAGTGATGCTATGGGTACTAATGGATGAGTACAAATTTGTGTACTAACTAAAGCATAGTACCCGTACTATGCACATAGTACGGGTACTATGCTTTAGTTAGTACACAAATTAGTACCCATCCATTAGTACCCAAAGTGTTATTCATAGTAAAATGCTCTTTATTCGATGATTAATTTGAGATTATACCATTTTCATCTTAATTAGCTTATCCTTCGTTTCTTCAATTTGAAATATTATTACCACTTTTTCATTTCTCTTATGTAAACTTCAATTTCTAATTTATAGGGCTATAAAATGCTTGTTATATATAGAAGGTTTGCAATTTCCAAATCCACCATTGATTTGGCCGAAAAAGACTGGATCTACGGCCAGATGTGGCCAAAGATCTGGCCTTCGAAAAAGGTTAGATCGTTGCCCGACCGGCCAAATCCAACTGGTTGTGCACCATTTCGGTGACTTCTGGCCACTCTCCAATGATGATAGCTGGCATTTGATGGGTGGGTGGGGATGTTTTTTGTTAATTTTTCAATATTAATAAACCTATAAAGTTTAAAATAGTTGAATAGAATGTGATTGGATTTTGAGAATATTGAAACCAATACGTATTTTGGGTATGATAGGAATAGAATATGATATGAATAACAAAACAAACACAGCCATATGGCTTAACTTTTATTAATTTAGTAATTTTTACATGATATGATACTCTAAAATTGCTAAAAATTATAGATACAATCATTGCGTTTGTATTTTGATTTTCTTAACACACGTTTATGATTTTTTACATGTAATGGTGATGGATCTTACTAAGGAGTGATTTAATTTGAGGATTTGATTAATTTTTTTTTTTTCTTATGAGAGATACTTTTAGAGTATTTTTAATAGTGCAAATATAGGATTTTACTACAATATGACTGGAATATTTGTCATTGATTTATCAGTATCTCTTTAATTATAGAATGATGAGATAAGTGATTTAGCTTATCCTATAATTAAATTAGTTCATTGCCTCGTCTTTTAATTAAAAAGATGTTGCCAAATAATCCAATATCACATAGTTAGGATACAAAAATTATTTGTAGATAAATTTATTGTTATCTTTTGGTAAAATCAATGCTAATCAATATTAAAACAATCATACTCAGTTGTTGACCATTATTATTAACTGCTACAACTTCATCGTTTATTCTTACAAATTCATTGTCAAAAATGACTGTTCTCACATTTTTTTCTAATCACAAGTTATCTTTACAATCTTAAAAAAATTAAACAATAAATATGTAAACTGTTGTGGGGATTTAATTAGATGCTAGCAAATCCTAAATCTCCATGAAAGCAAAAATTAAAGAATGCGAATAAAGGACAAACAAATAACCACACACAAAAACACAAGATTTATAGTGGTTCGCTCTCCATATGAGAGCTACATCCGCTTTGTCGTTATGGAATTTCACTATGAAGATGAAGAAAAAAATTACAAGTGTCTTTCACAAGCCTCATAAACTGGCTCACTTATTAAACCCTCTTTAGTGGCTCTTACTTTGTGATGTTTAACTCCAAGACTTAACCCATTTTTATAGGTAATACATGGGATACTATTCCTAATAGGACTCAAATCTCATATTCTAATAGGAATTTTATTTTAATTCCTAATACAATTATATTCCTATTCCTAATTGTATATCTAAAGGAAAAACAATTCTGCATAAAAACATATTAGGAAAACCCATGTCCTAACCCAATACTAATTTGGATTGAATTTGACTCTAAAATCTCAACAATCTCCCACTTGGAGACTAATTCAACAGATGTCTTTGATTCTTCACTTCCATCAGCAGCAGCATCAACTTCTCTTTCTTCAAGTGAGAAGTCCAACTGAAGTTGTACATAACTTCAATTTTTCAATGGTAACCACTTTTGTAAACATATTAGCTGGACTTTTACTCCCTTGAATCTTCTCGAGAGCTATAACTTTTTTTTCCAAAACTGAGCATGTGAAATGGTATCGAACTTCTATGTGTTTTGTCATAGCGTGGTAGGCTGGGTTCTTTGCTAGGTGAATTGTGCTTTGGTTATCACAATACAAAATGCTCTTCTCATCATTCTGACTCAATTCTTCTAGGACCCATTATAACCATATTAGCTCCTTACTAGCCTCTATCATAGCAACATACTCTGCCTCTGTAATAGAGAGAGAAACAATTTTCTATAACTTTGAAACCCAATTGATTGTTGTCCCACCTAATGTAAAGACATAACATGTGGTACTCTTGCAATTATCAATGTCACCAGCCATATCAGCACCCACATAACCTTGTAGCTCTAAGTTTGATTTCCTAAAGCATAATGTTGAATCTATAGTACCTTTCAAATATCCAACAATCCATTTTACTACTTCCCAATGTTGCTTTCCTGGTTTGCTTATGTACCGATTCACAACTCTCATTGTATGTGTTATGTCTAGCCTTGTACGCACCATGACATACATAAGATTATTGATTGTTGATGCATAGGGTACCTTAGCAATGTAGTCTCGCTCATGCTTTGTTATAGGTGACTGATCTTTGGATAGTTTAAAATGGCTAGCCAAATGGGTGCTTACTGGCTTTGCTCCATCCATGTTGAACCTATTGAGTACTTTCTTCACATACTCTTCTTATGATAGCTTCAACAAACCTCTCGCTCTATCTCTGTTAATCCTCATACCAAGGATTTGTTTTGCAACTCCAAAATCCTTCATAACAAACTCTTTTGACAATTGTCTTTTTAACTTGTCTATTTCCTGTTTACAAGCCCTCGTAATCAACATGTCATCTACATATAGTAATAAGATGATATAGGAATTACTAAGTTTTTTGAAGTAACAGTACTAGTCTCCTTGGCATCTTAGGAAATCATTACTATACATAAACCCATCAAACTTCTTGTACCACTGTCTAAGAGCTTGTTTTAGCCCATATAAGCTCTTTTGAAGTTTGTACACCATTCTCTTCTTTCCTTGTATTTTAAAACCTCATGGCTACCGTATATAAATTTCTTCATCCAGTTCTCCATGAAGGAACGTCGTCTTTACATATAACGGCTCAAGATAAAGGTCTTCTTGTTCCACTAACCCAAGTACTATTTTTATTGTAGTCAACTTGACAACTGGAGAGAAAATTTCAAATATAGTCAATGCTTTCTTTCTGTTGAAATCCTTTCACAACTATCTTGCTTTATATCATTTGCTACCATCATGTTCATCTTTCACCCGATAAACACACTTGTTTTACAATGCTTTATGTAAGTATTTTTTGTCAAATGATGAATTCAGTGTGGTAACACTAATTTTTTATGTCATGATATCACTTTGTTGATGCACAGTCGTTTTATGTTTTTCTAGTGTCACCACACTCATTGTCTGTGTGATCACACATGCCCAGCCAGATATTTATATACACAAGTTGCGTCTCCATTTGATGTTGGGATTTTATTCTTATATGAGACATGTGTAAGTGGTCCTAGTACACTTGCAATCAGCTCATTAGGTGGATCGGAAAATTCCTTTTGCTTTATTGCGGTCCTCGTACACTTAAATCTTTAGTGTTAGTGGCTCCACTTGCTTCTCCCTTTTTCTACCTCCAAAACTCAATCACATGATCACCTACCCCGATTGACCTAATTAGTCTTGATTCCTTTCTTTTTTTGTGCTCATAATTAGGTAGCCATGATCATTTATTTGAAAATAACAACAATACACATTTATTTTCCTGTTATTAGTTTCTGAATTTTCTGTAATATACGTATCTCTCTAAGTTTTATTTATCCACCAAAACAATTTAGACTGCTGATCATCTTTAGAGCCAAATGAAACCTTTTACTTGTGTCAGAGAAATAAGGCAGAAACCTTTGTCAAATGTCAGGCACAGGAATCAAATATTGCGGTTCTATGCAACCTCTCCGATGCTAGCTGCTGTTATATACACGGATTCCATCAATCATGTTTGTTCATGATTTCAGGTTTGATGAAATTCACTTCATTCTTCATCAATAAAATTACGGCTATTATAGACGACGACTGGAAACGGTTTGACCTACAAGTAGGGGTGTGTAAAAATGCTCAAAAAGCTGAAGCAGACCAAGCCGACCTGTACGTTTTGGTTCGGTTTGAAGAAGATTTTCGAGTTAATTGAGTCTAAAAATTCTATTCTGAATTATTTTCTTAGCTAGAAACAATTGAAGTTTGTGATATCCGGACAGTTTGTACATACCTTAATTAATTCTCGAATTTTATTTATTATCCTACAAGCTCAATAAATCAGATAAATTATAAATATGATAAGTGATCATTTGGTGAAACTTAAACACCAAACCTTTCAGTAATATTAGGTCTTGTTATCCAACANCCTGGTATCTCTTCACTCTACTTATCAAAGAGCAAGGTTTCATCATCAAGTTATGTTCAACTTAAAACTGGGTCACTTGCTTCGAAAGCCACGCGCTTGGAGTTCTCGCCGTTAACTGAGAAAAAAGAATCTCCTTTGAGGGTTAATTTTTCCAGCGAGTTGTTGAGATTTACAGGCTGGAGTCAACAAATAAGGCAGCGAAATACCGTTGACTTTCCGGTTGTTTCAGCTGCTGCAGCGGATGCAGATGGTCGAGAGATTGAGATTTCTGATGGGTTAGACTTGTTACTTGGTTTTTGTTTTTTATGTTTTGATTATTTATTTATTTTTTCTATTTGGTTGCTGAGATAGCAAAGGCTATATTTGATAGTGAAACAAAGTTTTGGCTTTTATCATTTATTATTGTTTTCTACAGTTTAATTATCGATAGGATCAATTTAAGAGAGAAATAAGTTGTATTTTTTTTTATAGCAAAGCAGATAGAGAAATTTTGTTTTGGATTTGCTGATTTTGTGACTGCAGGTATGCGAAGCCTTCAAAGAGCTTTGGTGAGAGATTTCCTGCATTGGTTACTGGCTTCTTTTTCTTTATGTGGTAAGATATTAAATTACTAATTCTGTATGCTTTTAGAATCATATTCTTTAATTCGAAATTTCGATAGTAGTTGTCTAAAAATTCTTTGATTGATGGACGAATCACATTGGCCATACAGTGGAGAATAATGAATGTACGGGTGCCGGTATGACTGCTTTTCTTACAGACAATTTTATTTATTTTACAGAAAATTCTTGCTTTTGAAGGCCATAAAAATACTTCCAAATCATTTTTAATAATTGTGTAAATGAAAGTAGTTGTCCTTTGGTTGTGTTTCCATTTCAGTTTAAATGGCAAAACTGTGTTGTTTTATATTTGCTATTTATATAATTGCTAAACTCTAGATGTTGCTGGCGTTTTGTTTTCTACAGGTACTTCTTAAATGTCATCTTCAATATACTCAACAAGAAGGTCTACAATTACTTCCCATATCCATAGTATGTCATCCTCATAGATAACTTACTTGTTTTGTCACATTTGTGGATTTCAATTTTCATGTGACATCCTTTGCAAAAAGTGGATAAGATAGTTTTTCATTGTTTCATGTCTATGGATCTCATAGCCTTGGCGTTTCTAAATCTTATCCCTGCATAACTGTACAAACTTTCTCATTTCTGCAGTTTTGTTTCTGTTATACATCTTCTAGTTGGAGTTGTATACTGTCTTGTTTCTTGGGGTGTTGGTCTACCCAAGCGTGCTGTAAGTATCGGTTCCTGTCTTGCTGTCTTTGCTCTTCTAGGTGCATTCTGGTTTGCCCTTGTAATATAGTTTTCTTTTGTAACCAGCCAATTGATAAGGAGCTCTTGTTACTATTGACGCCGGTTGCATTCTGTCATGCCCTTGGACATGTCATGTCCAATGTATCATTTGCCGCTGTTGCTGTATCTTTTACTCACACCATTAAAGGTATAAAAAGTTTAAGATAGGGCAAAAGCATCTTACTCAAGTTAATTTCATATCTTCTAGTCAAGTATGGAAAAGAAAAAAAGTATCTTATTTGAAATAATGCAAAACATGGACATCACTTTCTGTGTGCACCCATATTGTTTTTAGAAAACATGATCATTACAAGATTGTGGT
This sequence comes from Pistacia vera, assembly GCF_008641045.1. Classification (NCBI taxonomy): domain Eukaryota; kingdom Viridiplantae; phylum Streptophyta; class Magnoliopsida; order Sapindales; family Anacardiaceae; genus Pistacia; species Pistacia vera. The sequence goes on from NW_022195500.1 coordinate 1,067,799, forward strand.
CCAAGTCATTGATGCCCATTGTTAGCTTAGTACCTGTCCAGTTGTTATGCAGGCTGGATTTTTGAAATGAAGGCCTGTTGGTAGTTTAGTGGTATATTGTATTAGAGGTGCCCATCCACATGTATTTTGAGTGAAAACATGTTCTGCTTCTTATCTATCTTGTGGAGGAATATATTTTCAATCTTTGGTCGGTATTTTATCATTTGTAGTTTCAATGCCATGGAAAAGTCTTTGAAATCTGTTTAGGTAAAAGGTTATCTAATGAACTATAGAAGCTGATTGTTGCTGAGACAATACTTGAGAGCTCTTCAATATTTTATTTTTTGGAATGGCTGTTTTATGTCATGTCTTATCTGTAGTAAGCTGTCTTTGAGCTCTGCCTTCCTTTGGCCAGGCTCAATATCTTAATAAAGTTTGAATAATGATGGTTTTATTCCACTTAAAATCTCACGATGCTCTTCGCAGCTTTGGAGCCATTCTTCAGTGCTGCTGCTTCTCAATTTGTTTGGGCCACAGATTCCCTTGTCCGTGTGGTTATCACTGGTCCTGTTGTATATGGTAAATCTCAGACTACATCTCTTCCATTACTATCTTCTCTCCTTGTTGAAAAATAGCAGCCTAATTTCATAAAACTTTGACTTTCGAAGTAAAATTTAGTTCTTGGATTATATACTATCTAAAGTTTCTCATATATTATATACTAGTGAGGTACCTGTTACTCTTATATGGTGTTCAATGGCTTCACTGACTGAACTTTCTTAACTGGACTGGTTTCATCAGTGCAATGATTTCAAACATGCATTTATTACAGAAGTGATCTATTCAAGAAAGCAATGGTAAGATTTGGAAGGGGATCCTTGATCTATATTTGTATCTTGTGTACTATAAATTGTGCCAGGCTATGAGGTCATGCCTGGTCATGTTAAATAATGCATTTTAGCCAATAATATATAAGGTGAATGATATGGCTCTTCCTTACCTTCCCTCTATAATGTTTTTTAACCATTGGTTACCATGATTTCTAATATCTAATCTAATGTATCTTGAAAATTCTTCTGATGGGAAATTTCTTCCTCTGGAGATGTAGACTCTGAGTCTGATGTACTTTGGAGTCAAAGCTTTAATAAATGTTATGAACTACTAATTGAATGAGTCAATTACCTTTGTTGTCTGAGCAACCCTGCAAGATAAACATAATGCAATGTATTTTAAAGGCAATGACCAAGAGATAAGGTTTGGGAGGAGATTTCTAGAAGATTTGGAAATCAAATTTTGTCACCTTTTAGTCCTTGTTAAGATTCAGCGCATCTCTATTGTATACTTCCTGCACTGGGTAGCATCTTTTTTTTTTTTTTTTTTGTTTTCCTAATGCTTTATATGTTGACAAATCTTCATTTTAACAGACAGGTATGGACAGTATCAAATGTGTATGCTTACATTTCAATAATTGCCCTCATAGTCTGCTCCGCCAGCGTGCTGTGAGTTTAGGAAACCAATTTCGGACATTCTTTTTGTCTTGTTTAAACCATGTTTATCTTACCTTCAGTTGGTCTAAATGTGAAATTCAGATTGAAGGCCCCCAGCTGATGCAATTTGGTTTCAAGGATGCCAAGTGCTAAAGTGGGTTAACCAATTTCTTATTGATCGTTGGGATTGGAATGTTTTATCATTTATACAATAGGTATATAATAGAAAAAACATTTGCTGTTCATTGAATCCAAGGAAAATAAACCTGTGGCATTTGGTTTACTTGATGTTCACTCTCTATTTCTCTGTTACAGCATGCATGCCATACTGGAAATTCATATATGTTCAAGATGTTATATTTGTAAGGACACACTTCGAAAGATATAAACTTCATGCTGTGAAATTCTGTGAGGGGGGTAGCAGTTACTAAATTTGGATGGTTTTTCAATTTGAGACAGATATTTCAGCTCACAAAGGTTAACAAAATATGAAACTTGAACCTGTGGAAGCCCTTGGGGTATGCTCACGCTCGAGTCATCTAAGTTTATTGTCTTTGCAAGATATATACCCATCCATGTGCGCACATGTCTCACGCCAATCAAATCGTTTGATGTGTAGCCATAAAGATGGCCACCATCTCTGTGTTTTTTGTGAGATAAGTTGTGCAGTACGAATGACTAGCTCACTTTCTTCGTAGACTCAGCTTGCTTGTAGACGCTTCAACAACCATTGGAAGCGGTTGCACACCTTCACAACATGTCCTCGGTTGGAAATGTTCTAGTAGCGAGTCTTACGGCTTCATTGGTTTCTCTATTGTGGATTTGGTACTTATTCTACTGCCTCATTATATGAATTTTAGACAAGATGTAAAAACCAAGTTTCTGCGTAATGGAAGTTTTTGTAGCGTGAGAGTTTGTAGGGTTTAATTACACGTTGAGTCCTAAATGATGGTAGGTCTAGAAAAGGCATGGAAATATTGTCCGAAGCGAGCCCATTCATGATGCCTAAGTATCAGCTGCTAATCTAAGGTGGCCACACTGAACCAAGGACATTCCTTGTCTGGCTAAATCGCATGGGTAGCATTAAAGACAAGCCTGCTCAAGACATGTCCCAATCCTAATTGTGTTGTGAGTAAAAAGTAATCGCTCCGCAATCCAAAGCAGAAGCAAGATGTCCAAAAATTATAAAAATTGGCAAGAGATTCATCTATTGCTTGCATTATGCGGATCACGTGTGAAACCCTGTAGTGGAGTTATACTCGAAAGGGCTCCAAAAAGTTGGAACGTGGACTGTCTTATGCTCGGGTGAGGGAACAAGTTTATTGCACTTTTAACTACCTTAATATTGTCTTTATATTACTGCCAATCTTGCAAGGGCTATGCCACAAATTGGAATTGGGTCGAGGCAACGAAGCTCCCTACCAAACTGGGATAGGCTACGAAGATGCAGGTGTTTGCCATTACTCCCTCATAAAGGCAAAAGGTGACAGGAGCAAAACGAGTAAGATTTTGATAAGCCGTAACTCTTTCATTTCTAACCTCTTTTTTCACTCATATCTTTTAGTCAAGTGAGTTGAGCCATGGGTTGTATACCCTTTTGGAATGTTGTGCTGCATATGGTTATCATCAGTGAGCATTTCTTATGCCATTGCTGGATCTATTGGTGGATAGTCAAGTGTGATATATTGATTTGTTGTATGATCACCCTAAGGCCAGCCTCTGCTAATACAAACCCACATAACCCGTATTTTTTAATCTTAAAAATTACAAGCTTCATCAATATTTGTAGCTTGTAAATAAGAGTCGGAGACCCAGATTATGCTTACCATGTTCTCAATCCCAACATGTACAGACATTGCAATATACTTATGAATTTTGTCGTCTTTTTCAGAGAGCTGCTTTGACTGGCGCTTCATAGGAGGAAATGGTTAGAGTTTGAGTATAATGCAGAGCCTTGTCTATTAACGAGAGTAATAAAGGAGATCCGCATTAAAAGGTGGGATGGAATCTTCATAACCGGACTTACAGAGTTGATGCTGGTAATTGACTTGGAAAAGTAGTAAACAATGGATATCAAGTCTCAAAAAATGGCTTTATCCAGTGAGAAAATAAGATATGAACTCATTTTGGATTAATTATGTATGTAATATGCTATTGGGTAAGCAAATAGCATCAGTCAAATTTAAAGTTACTTATTAAACAAAGTGAATTCTTTTTCCAGAGCTCAGCTATTTGTGTGTCTCACTCTCACCCTCTGGTATGCTCTAATCAATTCACCGTCGCAATTGTGAGTGAATCATGATAAAAGGTTCAAACCATTTCAAATATGATATAGCAAATTCCTTTTCAGCAAAAACACTTAGCCGCAAACAATTATTAAATAAAAAGATTTAATACTAGTACAATGACAAATTATATATATCAAAATTTCAACTTTTGATATGCCACAAAGAAGATTTCACCTTAAGGACCGTTTGGATGGGGGTATATAAGATAACGAGGGTAATCTTCGTTTATTTTGCAAGATTATGGTGTTTGGTTTACAAGTAATAAAATATTACTGTAATCTTTTATTATAAATAGTGCTTATTGTTGGTAATGTTTGGGATAATCTTATTACCTTGTTAGGGGGTGTTATTAAAACATTGTCGGAGTAATATGATTTTTCTACCCATTTTGCTCTTAATTAAAAACCATTTTGGAGACAATTGCCCTAAAAAATAACAATTACCCAGCCCTCCTACATTTGAGAAATTAGTTAAAACACGCCAATCACAAAAAATGTTTAAAAGTTAACAAAATACCCCCAACCACCCAAGACCATCGCTGGTCTTGACTCACCACCGCTAGCTGCCCGCGTTAGTCGCTGTAATGGTGCACGACCGATAGGATCTAGCCAATCGTGCGCCAGTAAGGCCTTTTCCAGTGCCAGAAATGACCGGATGACATTAATATGGCCGTGAAAAAGGCAGATCGAAAAGTTGGGACTAATATTGCATAAAAAAACAGAAAGGAAAACGACATGTACTGAAAAACATTTCTTATGTTTGTAATTCTTACTGATTGTCGTCTCTTGGTATTCATAAAATCTTAGAAGTAACAACACTTCAGGAAGAAACAGGTAACAAACAGGTCACCTTCTATTTCCTTGCCCCTCCCCTTCCACATTTTTTCTTCATTCTTGGTACCTTCCCTTTTTCCCTTGAGTTGTTGTGTGGTTGCTTGTGCTTTGATGATGATGGAAGAAGGGTAGTGTTTAGGTTTGACCGTGGTTTCCCGTGTTTGGCAGCCAGAGTTAGTTTGTTGGAGTTGGATTGTCGGTGTGGTGGTGTCCCTTGGTTTGGCTGTGAGTTGGTCGGAGGTGTCTTTCCCGTGGGTGGTCATCCTTTCTCCTTCTTATTTCAGTTGTTTGAATCAACCCACCCCCCCCCCCCCCCCCCCCCAATTCCACTCCTTATCCTTATCTGACATGTGTCATAATCCTATTGGTTCTTTCCATAATGAATCTAATCTTTTAGCCAACTCACCTTCTCAATCTATTATTGCCACATCACCTCCCCAAGTTTGCTTACCCGCCACATCACCTTGCGACATGCCTTGTTGCCATGTCACCCCTATTGCCATATCACCTTGTCATGTCACCTCCCTCAACACATCATCAAGCCACATCACCGCCTCCAACACCCAAATTCAAACCGATTCCAATTCTTTCACTCCCTTTGTCTCTTGCCCTACAGTGTTTAAGGAATGTGTTAACAATGGTCTTTTTAAGGATGAAGGAGAGAAAAAGAAGAATTTTGTCAAGGTTAAGCTTGTCAAGAATCCTAATGGAGCCATTTTGTATTATAATAACACATTATATGAGGAGGGGGAAGTCATTTGGGTGGCTAGAGATGTCATTATGGGGGAGGTTGGCCTTGATTTCACTAGGAACTCTCCTTTGTATGATGGAATGGGAATAAAAGAAAGAATGGCCAATGGGGATTTTCGGCCTTTGATAGGAAATGACTCTAAGGAGAATGTGGGAAAAGGGGATCCCGTGTATTCTAAGGAGGAGGTTATCAAGAAATCTCTTGGAGGGGGTTCTCAAATTTCATGGAACAAACTCTTTGTTTCTAAACAGCCCGATTCAAAGTTGGAGTTTTTTGAGCCAGAGTATGTGGGTGAAAGGAGGAAGGTGAGAGTTTCCCATCCTAAAGAAGTTGCGGAATTGGGGTTTGACAAATGGAAGAATTTCTTAATTTGTTTCTTTCTTGGGAAGAAATTACCCTTTTCGATGGTCAAGAACTATGTGACTAGGATGTGGAAAAATATGGAAATGTGGGAGTCATTTCACATGGGGTAGGAGGTTATATCTTTTGATTTAATGATAATGTGAGTAGAGACCAAGTGTTGGAGGGAGGACCTTGGCACGTGGCCGACCAATCTTTGTTTATAAAGAAATGAAGCCCAAATCTTAATTTAGCTAAAGAGGGAGTGAAGAAAATGCCGGTGTGGGTTAAGATTTTCGATAGTCCTCTTGAGTACTGGACTCCCAAAGGTTTGAGTTACATCGCTAGCGCCATAGGGAAGCCCCTTTACTTGGATAACATTACAGATGCGGGTGATAGACTTGAGTTTGCAAGAGTATGTGTGGAGATTGATTCTTCATCGGACTTTCCGAAGGTTTTTGAACTCTTGCTTACTAATGGGGATATGGTGGATTTACATGTGGAGTATGCTTGGAAGCCTTTGACATGTTCGTGGTGTAAAGTTTTTTGCCATCAATCCAAGAATTGCCCGAATGCCCCTAGGGCTACTAACCCCTTACAAAACACCAAAAAGTCGCCCCAAAACTTAGAGTGGAAAATGATTAATAAGAAAAATGAGTGGTTTCCAAGAGATGGATTAGAGAATGTGATGGGTTCTAATCTTGTCAAGAAAAACTAATTTGATATGCTTAATGATAGTTTAGCCTTGTGTTTTGAAGGTGGAGAAACTGGTAGTGGCCTTTATAAGGTTGAGGTGGGGATTGGTGGGTCATCCGAGGATATAAATGGAAGAGCCAATGTGGAAGATAAAGGGATTCAAAGGGGGATAGTGAGTGAGGACGTAAGGGTAGAAGAGACTAGGAGGGTAGGGAAGGACATTATTGATTTACGGGTTTCGAATGAAAAAAGGTGGTGGTTTGGAGGTTGGTGAGGTTGAACATTTGAAGTAGAGATTTGATGGGTAATAGGGGGAATAGCATTACTCCTTGGTTAGAGGAAGTGGAGATGAGATTCATCTCATCGGACGTAGTTAATTTTTGGATGCTTAAAAGGGCTGATGAGAAGGAGGTGGCAGATAAAGTTTGAAGTATGAGCAAAGCCTTTAGAAAGAAATTAGCCAAAAAGGCTAGAGCACTTGGTAAATCTTCCTCCCCTCAATGATAAATTTTGGAGTTTGGAATATTAGGAGTCTAAATTCCCCTATAAAACATAAAGAGGTACGTAATTTTATCATTTATAATAATATTTATTTGTGTGGTGTTCTGGAGACTAGAGTTAAAGAAAGTGATCGTGAGGTTGTGATTAAGAAACTGTTTGGTGATTGGAGGGTTGTTGGCAACTATTGTAGTTCGGATGGTGGCCAAATATGGGTTGGATGGATCCGAATATGGTGGATATTTTTGCAATTGGGGTCTCCTATCAAGCCATTCATTGTGTAGTCCAAAAGGTGAGGGAAGATTCTAAGTTTGTGTACTCCATGGTGTATGGGTTACATACTTTCGTAGAAAGGTTGAGTCTTTGGGAGGAGTTAGTCCTTTGGGGGTTAGACTTTGTCAATGCTCATGGGTTGTACTAGGTGACTTTAATGCCATTAGGAAGCCTAGTGAGAAGAGTGGTGGAGATAACAAATGGAGGTTAGAGTGCTTGGATATGGATAGGATGTGCTTCGATGCTAATCTTGATGACTTGAGGAATATGAGGTGTTTCTTTACATGGAGTAATCGGAGTGAGGAAAGCAGAAGAATTGTGTGCAAGCTTGATAAAGTTCTTGTCAATGATCAATGAGCCTTTTCTTCTCCTAATTTGGGAGCTTTTTTCCATCCCATGAGTGTGTCCGACCATAGTCCGGCAACGATTGATTGTGGTTCTCCAAGAGAGATTAGGAGATCCCCTTTTAAGTTCTCCAACTTTTGGGCTCATGACTCTAGGTTCTTGGAAATTGTAGAGTCAATTTGGAGAGAAAATGTAGATGGCAATCCCATGTCTCGGTTAGTGACTAAACTTAGGAAGCTTAAAGGAGAACTTAGGATGCTTAATCGTAAGGAATATTGGTGTATCTTGGAAAGAGTTAAAGAGGCTAGGGATTTTCTCTTAGAAGTTCAAAACAAATTGGATGTCGATCCTTTCAATAGTAACCTTATTGAGGAAGAGAATGGTAAAGCACTTAGATTCAAAAAGTTGAGTTCGGCGGAAGAGAGTCTTGCTAAACAAAAGGCAAGGGTTAATTGGCTTAAGGAAGGAGACCAAAACATAACTTTTTTCTTCAAAACCATCAATGGGAAAAGAAATAGGAATAAGATTTCCTCTTTGGTTCTTAAGAATAGTGTAGGAATAAGATTTCCTCTTTGGTTTTTAAGAATAGTGATGTGACTAGAGACAATGCTAGAATCAAGGAGGAGTTTGTGACATTCTACCAAAATCTTTTTCGGGAAAAGGAGCCCAAGAGAAATTTTGAAGGCCTTGACGAGCTTATAACTCCTTGCATAAGGGATGAAGAGAAGATATTCATGGAAGCCGAGGTGACTAGAGAAGAGATTAAATGAATTATTTTTTAGCTTGGTAATGATAAAGCATCGGGCCCCGATGGAAATGGTGCCTATTTTTTTAAACGAGCTTAGAACATAGTGGGAGAGGATGTTATAAAGGCTATCCAAGGTTACTTTAGATCCAAGTGATCCTAAAGGAAATTAATTGTACAATTATAGCCCTCATGCCGAAATATGAGAACCCATCCACTTGTCATAACTTTAGACCAATCTCTTGTTGCAACACGATTTATAAATGCATCTCAAAGATCATTGCAAATGGAATCAAGGATGCCCTCCCTGGTTTTATTGATCGAGCCCAAGCCACTTTTGTTAAAGATATAAAGATTTGAGATAACATTCTTCTTTGCCAATAGTTGGTACGCAACTATGGGAGGAAATCGACAAAGAGTAAGAAATGTGCCATGAAAGTTGATTTGATAAAAACTTACGACTCGGTGAATTGGGACTTCATCATCGAAATCCTTAAGAGGTATGGTTTCCCTCCTAAAATTGTTCATTGGATTGAGATTTGCATTAAACGCTTATGTTTTCTATTGCCATTAATGGGGAGTTGGGATTTTTTTTTTGGTAGCTCTAGAGGGTTGAGGCAAGGGGACCCAATCTCACCGTATCTTTTTGTGATGGTTGTGGAAGTTTGTAACGCCCACTTGAGGTATGTAGCTAATGTATGTTCATTTTGCCCTTAGTGTTGATTGTTTGCCCTTAGTTAAACTTGTATGTTGTTGATATTGCTTGGTTGGCTCCTAATTGAATTGATATGTTGTTTTGGTTAAGTGGTTGCCCTGAATTTGGTGAAGACTTGGCGAAATCTTAGAGTTACAGACTTCATCGGGGCGAAGAAGAATCTTCGCCGCAGCGACGAGGTTCTATAGGGTGTGTTTGGTTTATTATTTTGGATAGGATTTTGGGGATAGTATTGGATAGTTAGATAGGGTTATGATTATGAGAATAGGATTTGCAGGATATGTGTTTGGTAGAGTATTTTGACCTTGATATTTGTGTTGAATATTTTGTTAATATATTTTTTATAAATGATTTATTAATATAATATTTTGTTGCATTTTGTTAAAATAATGTATTATTATATATATATAACTTATCAAATTACATTTTAATAATACTAAATATTTTATTGGTAATTTTGTCACCCGTATATATTAAAAAACAAAAACCCATATTAATTTCAAGTACTAATCCAACTGTTTAAAAACACTACATTAATACATATATGACAAAAGTACTAATTATCAACCCTTACAATCATTATTACACGTATATTCCATTAACAACTACAACATGGTCCACTGTGCCACCCACAGTGCATTCGTTATGTTATCCCGTATAATCGTCATGTTGTCCGATTGACTCGGTCCTTCTCCATTTCGGTCATATTCTACCCCATTTTGACGATCACAATTTACTTGCTCATTACCCGTACTATTATTGGTTTGTTTGAAGATACGGTCGTCCATATTGTACATTCTAATAAAATTATGAAGTACACAACATGCCATAACAATCTTCCCTTGTTTGTCCAATAGGTAATTGTTCATTCCATTTAGAATACGGAACCGTCTTTTCAAAATACCAAATGTTCTCTCGATAACATTGCGGAGTGAAGCAAGTCTGTAGTTAAACAATTCTTGTGGCCTGTTTCGGTTATGGCGGTGATCAGAATTATGGTAAGCCACTCGCCTATGAAGGGTGAGGAACCCATCTCTATTTGGATAACCCGCATCAACCAAATAGTATTTCCCTGTAATAATATCAGACATTTTATTTGAATTATAGGGCCGTAACATTGGAGGTAATACGCTATAATACGTCAAGAAAATACTTATACCTGGTGGAGGATGTGGGAATCCAGAATTAGGATCATCAATAATTGAATTTAATACTCTTGAATCATTCGTAGATCCTTCCCATCCAGTAATGATATAAGTGAACATCATTTTAAAGTCGCGTACAGTCAATACATTCTGTGATATCGATCCTTTGCGATTCCGGTACCTATCGACAAATTCACGTGGAATCGAAGCGTATACATGTGTGCCATCCATGGCTCCAATACAGTCCTATCATGAAAATGGGGCATTTTACTAATATTAACCTACTAAACAAATTAATAACACAATGAACTTAATTATCTACTAATAGCAAACATAATGAACTAGTACCTTAAAGAAAGGATAATATTTTCTGTTGGCTGATATTTCCCATGGAACATCATTGAAGTCAGGTGGTCTGATAAACTATGTCTTCAACTCACATATAGCATTGCAAACTGCAGTAACATGTCTAGAGATCGTCTCACCCGAATGTTGGAAATCCTCCATCATCGTACTGATTGTCTCATTTTTTCCAACGATTGTTAGAAATATTATAACTTGTTCTTCCAAACTCGTCCTCCTAGTTGGTTGCAATTTGCCTTGATCGGACAAAAATTCACATAACAATGTAAAACAGTCTTTGTCCATGCGGCACTTGTCATAGATCCTGTCAGGATGACCGTTGAGTACTTCTAACATGTATTGATGACCAGTTAGTATGGATGTATGTCGTGGTTGACGCCGACTTGCTTCTAACGCGGCAACACCGCAGAGTGCAATGCCTATATCTGTCAGTATTTCTTCTTCGTCCCTCTCATCTATAGCACGTCGTCTTCTTCTTGTACGGCTAGACAACGCCATTTAAACCTACACATTTACAAAACATTTATTAGCAATTAACAGTTGTTGTACTACTTAGCAAAATATAATAGTCAATATTTAATTGTAATGACAATCGAAAACAGTGTTTACACATTACAATATCACATAAATAAGTTCATACAGTAGCGTTATAAATTATAATTGTAATGACAATTGCTCACTGACACATACAAAATTGTTGCCAAACAACTATGAAATATAGTGTCATCTACTAATTATTAGAAAAAAATTTATAAATCCAATTAGCCTTTTCCTCCAGTGGGAGTTTCACAAATATCTCCCGCCATCCTGGATTTTCATATAAGTACGTGATAGCCGGCAAATAAAATTGTGTCGGTACTTGCATGGCCGTCATGATGTCAATACAATTGCTCATGGAGAAAGAATCAGGTGGAGCATTGATGTTCTCTTCTTCCCTCTCATCTGCACTGCGATTGGAAGCCCTCGATCCCATTGTTCGCTTCTTCGCAAGCTCATCCGTCAAGCTAAAAATGGCATCCGCAATTGAATGTCCCGGCCCCCTTCTGTGCCTCTGATTTCTCGCTCTTCCATGGTCATATGTGTTTTGCTGTTTTTCCCCTATCAAACGATCAGGATCAGGTTCAAAGTCGCTATCATCCATGGGAACAGCACCGGGATTGGAATAACTGGAGGTCTCCACCTGTTGGGATGTAGATGTGTACGCATATCTTCCAGTGGCAGTTTGCTTCTCAAATATTATTTCATAAAGTTCCTTGTGAGGAAGTCCCTTGTGGTAAAATTGTTGCGCCAGTGGGTTTTGCTGATAAGTTAAAAGAATAATATATTAATATTTAGCAGTCCGAAAAAAATGCGTACATTTACAATGACGTTGAATAATAATAGTTAAAAAATATGAAAAATTACCTTGACATATTCTTGCCAAACCTCAACAGGACACGTTGGACTTTATGACTCCTGATCCCACCTGAACCCTGTGTGTTGCAGTAATTTCCGCCATGCTTGATAAAGTTTTCGCAGGCGAAAGAACTTAGAGGTTAATTGTGTCACGTTGAGTCTCCTGCTCGCCAGTGATGATGTGTCGTCCAACATTTCTTGATAATCAGCTGTTTTTATTGCAGTACCATATGAAGTTTTGGCCCGCTCAGATAACAGGACCAGAAGTTTGTGGGTCATCTCAGCGGACCAGGCCACAGAATCACCTATTTAAGGACAGTACGGTGAGGAACAACCAACATTGGGGTACCATACAAATCACCAATCACATTACAAAATATAATACTCACATGTTAACGTAATCAACTAAACACATATAAAAATATACCTCGTTCGATCCGACACTGCTTGAAGACGTCAATGCAGGGGAAGATACAGACAATGTCGACCAACAGGGTGTATGACGAACTCCAAGTCTGGAAAAACGTCGAAACTTTTGGCTCTGTTGTAAGTAATAATCAATCCTGCGACGTCGAGACAAATTATCCTGACATCTGGGCATGTGAGCGTAATTTTTTATTGCGATTAAAGAACGATGTCGAATCTACACAACAAATATATCAATTAGTGAAGCCCGAATAAAATATTTGAGTCAACTAATTACAAAACGCATTATTAAAGTCCAAATTAAAAGGATTAATGAAAAGAAAAAAATAGTATTAACAAAAATTATTTCCAATAAAAAAATTGAAAAAAATAGCGTCTCAGTGACTTGAAAACAAATAGGTAACGGAAACTTACAAACTAGATTTGGATACTTCGCGAGTTTATTTCCCTTCTCTGAGACAGATAAACATCAAACACAATTAAAGGGTGTGTGTACAGGAGATTAAAAACCTGTCAAACAAAACAAAAAACTTATTAAAACAATTCATCTGTTTGCCAAACAAAAAAAAAACGCATTGAAAAGGATTCATGCCTAAGCCAAATAAAACAAAAACAAAAAAAAAACAAAAATGAAAAAAAAAAATCATTCCGTGCCACACAAAATAAACAACCGATTACAATCATGTGCCAAATGCCAAATTAAACCCATTTACATGCATGTGCCAAATGGCAAATAAAAGCAAAACCCATTCCAAATACCAAATAAAACAAAACAAAAACCCATTCAACAATCCATTAACGCAAAAAGCATTCTCTGTATCCATTAACGCAAAAAGCATTCTCTTCTACACAGATCAAACAAAAAGCATTCTCTGTATCCATTAACGCAAAAAGCATTCTCTTTTACACATATCAAACAAAAACTCATTCACACCATTAACGCAAAAGAGCATCATCTTCTACACAGATCAAACAAAAACCCATTCACACCATTAACGCAAAAGAGCATCCTCTTCTGCACAGATCAAACAAAAACCCATTCACACCATTAACGCAATACATCATCCCCTTCTACACAAATCAAACAAAAACCCATTTACAATCAATTCATTTCAAACAAATAAAAAACGTAAAACAGCATCTGAGGTGGGTTTGATCCAGATGGGGGTGTGGGTTTGAGAAGGATCGGGTCATGGTGGGTTCGTTTTGGATAGATCGAGTCACGGTGGTTGGGTTGCGAAGGATCGGGTCACAATGGGTTCATTATGGATAGATCGGGCCACTGTGGTTGGGTTGCGAAGGATCGAGTCACGGTGGATTCGTTGTGGATAGATCGGGTCACGGTGGTTGGGTTGCAAAGGATCGGGCCATGGTGGGTTCGTTTTGGATAGATCGGGTCACGGTGGGTTTGTGTGTGACAGATCGGGTCATGGTGGGTTTGTGTATGACAGATCTGTCACAGTGGGTTTGTTTGTGACAAATCAGGTCATGGTGGGTTTTTGTGTGACAGATCTATCACGGTGGTTTTGTTTGTGACAGATCTATTTTCGGGTTCACGGTTGGGGATCTGAAGTGGGTTCGCGGTGGGTTTGTGACGGAGGCATTTGTGGGTTCACGGTGGTGGGTTGACAATGGTGGGTTCACGTTGGGTTAGGATGTGGGTTTGTGACAGAGGGACTTGTAGGTTCACGGTGAGAAGTGAAGCACTGAAGCTGCCAGTGGATACTAGAAAGTGAAATGGTGGTAATGCAAACTGGGAAGTGAAGCACTGAACCTGGTAATGGATTATCAGAAACTGAAATGGTGGTGATGGATACTGAGAAAGTGAAGCACTGAAAACAGTAATGCAAACTGAGAAGTGAAGCACGAAGCTGGTAGTATACTGAGAATGAGAAAGTGAAATGGTGAAGCAGTGAAGAAAAGTGAAAAAGCAAACTGTAACGGTCAAAAAAAATTTGTCGGGTAGTTGTTAGGATTGAATTATCAGGACAGGGTTATGTAAATAATAAAACAAACGCTATCTGAAGAATCGGGTCCAAAATATGAATAAAAATAACAAGCCAAATATAGCCATAATTTTTTGTCGAGGCGAAGAAAAAGTCTTCGCCGCGGAGAAGAGCCGACTAAAATCCTTTGTAAATCTTCTAGAGAATTTTCCATAGGAGCAAAATGACTATTTTATCCCTAATTAGCAGGAAAAGTGGGGAGTGAAATGTAAGAAAATTTCATGGAGAATTTATTGGAGTTGGGGTTGTGATTGTAAAGAATAAAAGGGCAAAGATGAAATTTCCAAGAAAGTGTAAGGGCAAAATGGGAAAGGATGCTTGTTAATATGAGATATTAAGGTTTTAGTCTTATAAACCCCCTCATTTCTCTTCTTCCACTGCCATTGCCATCCTTCATTTTCTCTCAATCCTTCACTCAATTTTTTCAAGGATTTTGAGGGCTTTTTAGTGGTTTTTGACAAGGAATTGATCCTAAGCAACAAGAGGTAAGAATCCTTGCTTTAGTTATGAGTTTTATTTGTGCAAGAGTTGAATTCTTATTAAGTTTATGCTTAGGAAATAAGAGAAAGTTTGAGTCCAACAAGAGTAGAAAGCCTTAGTGAAGATTACTCAAGTATAAGGTAAGTAAATCCAACCAAGTTAAAGTTTAAGAAATCAATTGAGTAGAGATTTCTTTATGTATGTATATGCTATGATTGTTGAGAAACTGAGATGAGATTGGTGTTTATTTATGCTTGTAGTTGAATATCTTTGGGTTATGAGAAGTGTTTTAATTGTATGATGATGGATTGAAGTTTGGTGGAAATTGAAAGAGTTTGAGGAAACTTTTGAGAGTGTTTTTCCTTGACAGGGATTGTGATGATACAAGGGAGTTTTACTCCCATTTTGGATGGTTTAAGATACAAGTATAATTATAAGTTAAAGTAGAGTTTATGTATGCACAATAGTTGTTTGATGAAATGCCTAAGAGAAGCATGAGTATGAGTAGAGAACCTTAATTTATGCAACATTGCATATTTGCATTTCATGAGTACATTTAACAAAGAATTCTAAGCATGAACCATCCATATGCATATAGTTATATATATGTAATAACTTAAGAAAGAATCATGAAAAGAAAGAATAAAACACTCTAAGAATAAAGAGAAATAATGAATAAACACTAGAGAATAAAAGAAAGAAAAGTGCTAAAGAAGAGAAAAGAATAAGTTGTGCGATGGGGAACCTGTGAGTGATGAGCAGAATATTCCCGCATGTACGCCGCCTTCAGTGAGCAGCCTGAGAAAGAAAAGAAAGAAGTGGTATAGCCCATGAGAGTACATGTGGATGAGGGCTATCTTGAGAGAGAGAATACACTCACGTGGCCAAGGGTTCCGAATCCATGCATCAACCAAGTTTGATCGGCATAGAATAAGAAATAATAAGAAAGCATGAGAAAAGAAAGAAAACAAATGCATAAAAAAAGAAAGCATAATAAGAAAAACAGAAGAGAAGAAAGAGAATGCATTCTTATGCATGACTACATGTGCATTTCATTCATGCATTGTTATCATGACTTCTATCATGATATGAAAGAATAAGAGAGAAAGAAAGAAAAAGAAGAAAAAGGGCAGAGTAAGGAAAGAATTAAAGAGTGGTACACGGGGACAGCGGTTTAGAGGATTTACTTACTGAGCATTTTTGTGCTCACCTCGTTGTTTTCTATGTTTTTGCAGGAAATAGGTGAGGATGCGGTCGGATGGACATCGGCAAGCGGAGAGAAACGGTTACACTGTCCATCATTTTGATAGTTTTTTGTACATGTTATTTTGTACTATGTAAAGAATGTATATATTAAATAAAGAAAACTTTGGGCCCAACTATTTTCCATTAATTATACATTTATTTTTATTAAGTATATTTTATGAGCATATTAGTAGAAAGAAGTCATTACAAACTTCTCTCTCGGATCCTTGGGAAAGTGGCTAGGGACCCTAGGTTCAAATTCCACTCGAGGTGTAGTGCTGAAAACATTACACATCTTTGCTTTGCAGATGATCTCATGAGTTTTTGTAATGGGGACACAATTTCTATTGGGTTAATTAAACAAACTTTGGGAACCTTCAAGGATTGGTCAGGGTTAGAGGCTAACACTAGTAAAAGCAACTTGTTTTGTTCTAGAGTCTCAAAGGAGGAAAAAGAGAATTTTTTGTAGGATGACAATTTTAGAGAAGGAAATATCCTGGTCCGGTATTTGGGTGTCCCTTTTATTAGAACTATGTTGAAGTATGTTGATTGCAAAGTTCTTATTGACAAAATCCTTGCAAGGGTTAATTCTTGGAGAAGTAAGTTTTTGTCTTACGCGGGACGAATCATTCTCATCAAAGCTATCTTGTGGAGCATCCAAGTTTTTTGGTCCTCAATGTTCATCCTTCCCTCAAGAGTGCACAAGGAGATTAAGGCTTCCCTTAGGGCATTCTTATGGTCTGGATCCAATCTGAAGAAACTAAAGCAAAGATTGCTTGGGAAACTGTTTGTGTTCCAAATGAGGAGGGGGGTCTAGGCATTATGAGAACTAAGGAATGGAAAAAGGCAACCATGATGAGGCATATTTGGAACATTGCCAAAATTAATCATTCCTTGGGATGGGTCACTTGGATTAAAACTTATCTTCTTAAGAAAAAAAAGTATTTGGGAAATTCTCATTTCCCGTGATTGTTCTTGGAATTGGAGGAGCATCCTTAAGCTTAGAGGAGAGGCTGGGTTGAGAATCAAGTGTGAGGTCAGTAATGGGAGACATATTCGACTTTGGCGTGATAATTGGCACAATCTTGGCCCGCTTGCCCTCACATATCATCCTCGGATTATTTACGAATCTGGATTATCAAATGATTCTCGAGTTAGTAAGATTTGCAATCGAGGTGAGTGGAAATGGCCAGTGGCAAACTCTTGTGCTTTGTTGGAAATGAAAGGTTGGTTAATTTCAATCCCACTATGAAGGAGGATAGAATTGTTTGGATCTCGTCTATGACCAAGGGTTTCTCTATTAGTTCAACATGGAATGAAATAAGGTTGAGGAAAGCTGAGGTTGATTGGTCCCATTTTGTGTGGTTCCCGAAATCCATTCCAAGACATGCTATGATTCTTTGGATGATTATAAAAGGGAAACTCAACACAAAAGATAAGCTTGAGAGGTATGGCATTTTGCAAAACTCATGTTGTTGTTTTTGTAATTCGTCCCAAGAAACCTTGGATCATCTCTTTTTCTTTTGCCCTTTTTCCAAGTCTATATGGAGTCGAATCCTTGCCATTCGCTCTATGGGCTATGGGGCAGTGCCATGGAATGCTTATATTCATGGCTTATCATTAAATTGGAAGAGAAATAAGCTCAAGTATTTTTTGGCAAAGTAGTGTCTTAATGCCACTATCTATTGGATTTGGAGGGAGGGAAACAATAGGGTATATGGAGGGGAGTGTAAAGATGCACTAACCATCCACAATATCATTAGGTTAGTGGTGAGGGATAAGACCATAGAGCTTAGGAAGATGAAGAGGACTACGAGAAATAAAAGGCTTGCACAAATTTGGGGGTTACCAATGTCTATTTTTTACTGGTGATCATTTTGGGTTTTGTGGTCTTGGTGGTGGTGAGGTCCTAGGACAAATTTGTTATTGAGGCTTTTTGTGGTGAAGGTTTTTGTCGAGCACTTGGAGGGCTATGAAAGTAAGGGTGTTTTCTTTGGCTCTTAAGAGTTGGATTGGCCAAGGCAGGCCCTAGGGGAGGTTTCCATGCTTTGGGGAAGAGTGGAAGTTGGTGTAAGGTGGGCGTTGGGTTTCTTTAGTTTTGTTCCTAACCCACGGTTTTGGGTCCTAACCCAGGGGATTGTCTTGAGGTAGGTTGGCTGCCTTTTATAGGCCTTTTGTACATTTTTTTCTTTTTCTTATGAAAGCTTACTTATCCAAAAAAAAAAAAAAAAAAAGTCAAATCTTTGACCTTGAAATGGTCATAGATCTAGCTATTTTCCGGCCATGGATTTGTGATCCATGGCCATTTCCAGCTTTGCCGGCGCATGGCTAGTCATATATGGCCAGTTGTGCGCCATTCTGTCGACTATCGGATGTTGTCGGTGGTGGTGGTTGGCTACCGGCCGTGGCTTGAGGTGGGTGGAGGTGCTTTTGCTACAAATTAAAGTTTTATATGGTTGGGGTATTTTAGCAAAATTTCAAATATAAGGGGTTTAGAGAAATGATTCAAAAAATAAAAATAAATAAATACTATTATATTAATATTTAAAAAGGGGGACAATTTAATAATCTATACAATATATCCACTCATTTATCCTCCCAACCAAACATATTATTCACTAATTTATTCGAACCAACTACATATATTTTATAAACATTCACAATAATCTTTAAGGTGATCTTTCTTTCCGTTAATATAATATACTTCTATAATAAAACATTATATGATCTATACTCTCCATAAGAGTTAAGACATTTTATCTTCTTCATCTACAAATTCTCTGATCAACTAAAGAACATTTACTTTTTCATAGCGTTTTAAAATTCGACCCAGCCCAGCCCAACTGGTTAAACTAGTTGAACCGAGACCTGAGGCTTTCATCGGGCCGGATTACCTATTTCACTATTCACCGAAAATCCTAAAAATTGAGGTGATGATCGACGAACAATTGAAGGCCAGGACATTGAGGTTTTTGAAGAGAAAGTGTCGATGAGTGTAATGGTGGCAACATAGTTGATTTTCGGTAAGTGAATCAGACTCAAAATTGAAAAAAATAGGTGACAGCAACAACCAGCTTTTGTCAACGATTGTCAAGGCTAACGGGGGTGGGGTGAGGTGAGTTTTGGTCGAAAGACTGAGGAGAGTATTTTCGTAGTGATGGAGAGGGCTGTCGACGTTGACATTAGTGAGATTTGACCTAAAATGTCGACGCCAACGTTGGTAAGATCGGACTAAAATCGGATACTGGATAGATTTTTTGAGGAATGAACTCAAGAGATGATTGTGATTGCATTTATTGTGTCACCGTCGCCAACCAATTGACCGCCTATTTGTATTTGAAATGTGTTTGCTAAATTTCAAACCTAGAAGGACTTAATTATAATTTTTAGAAGTGCATTTGCTAAATTTTAAAATTTATCACTCGATTTGACTAACTGGTCAAACCCGAGACCCAACAACTTTGTCAGGTTTCACCCCCGGTTGGTTATTAAAACATTACTTTTTCGCCTATGACAATATACCCCACAAAATTTCAATCATATTTATATGCTCTAAACATCTAAAAACAAAATCAACTATTAATTTACTATATTGAAAACATGGTTAAATAAACAGGCTACCGAAAGGACAAATTAAAAAATTAAAGAAAAACATATATCCTCTAAGCATCTTTAAAAATTTGGGATGGTACTACAATTATTGGTCAACATTGGATTGGAATATCTATTGGATTGGCATTTTACTACCGTGCTCCTCAAAAAGCAAAAAAAGAATAGAAAAATAAACAGGTGAAATTATGAATATTGCTCTAGGAAGCTATGATCCTAGCATTAATCGTTCCAAGACTCAAAATTGATAACAATCAGATAATTTACAAACAAAGATGAAGGCTCGTCAAAAACTAAAGATGTAGAACATGAAAATTTGTTGAACCATATCATCATCATCATCATCATCATCATCATCGATATTTCCAAGACTGAGAAATGAAAAGCCAACCTGCAAAATAAAAAATAAACATCAAAGTATAATCAAAGCATGGCTGTTACTGAGAATATCCAGGGCACTAAACAAAAGGATTCCAGTAATTGACAGTGGACTTTGGCATCAAGGTGACAAACAACAGGGAGTATAATATCTCGCTAACCTGAATATAGCAAACTACTATAGTCAGGTAAATTATGGGATAGAAAAAATTTAAGTACATGGCCCCAAGAATTGTTGAAGACCGGAACTAAGTTTTAGGGTTATAAATGAAAATTCTTAACTGGTATAGTCTAAGCAGAGCATTCTGAAATATGGTCAACCAACATGATGTATGCTAAAACGGAATGCCTAAGCAACAAGGACCGCAAACCACGCAGCTTTGACATTGTAAGTTATTCAGCATGCATCAGAACTTACTTGTCAGATATAATTATTGCTGTACTGGAGATTAAACAGCATGTTCCTACGAGTCTCTGAACCCATTCGAAACTGAAACTTTCCAGCCAGGGCCGTAACCTTCTCATCACTTTCATGGTCGATTTCTCGTACGCATCGCCTTCTGACCTTTTTCAGAGTGTCTTTTGAAGGTGAAAATCCAGCAGTTACCTGCCAAACAGATATACATGATTTTAAATTCTGTAGACCCAATCCAAATGATAGAAACACACACAACACCGGCTTACCATGTCATCAATCACAGCGAGAGCAGCTTTCTGATCTCGGTTGATAAGATGAGCATCAACAAGCAAAGAATATGACATTGCGTTGGGTTTAACACCCAAACTTATTAAGTGCTCAAACACCCTTGAAGCTTCAAATGTCTGCCACAGGAGAAGGACGTGAATTTTCTATTCAATACTCAGCATATTAATCTGAAAATTGATATGTTAATTCCATGTGCATGCAATGCAAAGTAATAGATGACAATGCATGTGGCCCAATTTCTACAAAGAGCATGCATGTGGACTTTCAATAGATATTATGCCATTTAATCGACCCCAACACTAAACATCATGGAATTTTATCATGACAGTAGAAAATATTTTAAAATATAAATATAATTATATTTTAAAATTTTATATAATATAAAATATCTTGGGAGAGTAGGGGGGAATAGCTTCTCAATGCATTGCCACAAGTCCACAATAGGTGTGCACACAATTGTACTGGAGGATGCACATTTGAGATCACATGTGTATATATTTGTGCATGTCAAAGTTAAGAGTTAGAGTGAGCAAAAAGGCCCAAAGCATATGCACCTTCTTGAGCTTCCCAAATGCATACATTAGAGCATTGTATGAATGAATATCCGGAGTCAACCCAAAAGAAGAACCAATTGCCTCGAAAGTTTGGTAGGCACGGTCAAGGTCCCAAATATTAGCACAACCTAAAATTATACAATTTAGAGCAGTAACAGATTTGTAAGGAGGATCTGCATTGCTCAAATTCTCAAGCTGAAAATACACCTGGAAAAATTTTAACAATGCAAAGTTAGCAACAAGCTGCAATACAATAAATGAATGAAAATTCAGCTACCACTACATCATTAATACAAATCAGAAGCATACTCTCTTCAAGAGAAATATAATACAAGCCACTAATTACTACAAATATATCAATCCCACAGTTCAAGAGCACTATTATAACAGATCTTAACAAAATGTAAGGGAAAAAAGTAACGGCAGAAGAAATAGCAACCATCAGTCTCTTTTCTTGGGTAACTGCAAATTTTATTCTATATCTACATTTTTTCTCATTTAAATTATTGTTATGCTTGAACCTGATATGCAGACCTAAAGAAGGAAAAAAGATAATATATGATGTCCACCATGTGTGAAACTTGATGCTTGGAAGAACAAAAAACCATTGCCCAAATACACATACATAACTTTAATAACCAAGAATGAAAAAGAAGCAAAATAATAATAACATTAAATAAAAATATTAAAGTTTGATGCATGTGGTCAATATTTTGATTTCGATTCAGAAATATTGTGATTATGATGAATCTTAACTAATTGGTGATTCCCCATAAGATGGACATATGATAACAATCTGATTCAAGATCTAAAAGTATTTTAAGCAATACCGCGTCCAATGTCTCAAAACCCTTCTTGGCGCAGGCAACGACCAGTGGATATAAAGAGGTAAATGGCGAGAAAAGTTCCTCCTCTACGTATTTGTTGAAATTCCCATAGGCAGTCTCAAATTCATGCAAGGTACTAAAAGCCCTTTGAAGATCACCCAATAATGCATGAACATAGATTTTTCCAAGATAAGATTCAGGGTTAGGGGCCTTCTTTTGACGCAAAGAGCGACGTAGGATAGCCCATGATGCATCCAATAGCGCTTGACTATAGGTCCTTCCTGCAGTTCCAAGCACTGACACAACCAATCCTTCATCTACAGAAAGAAAAACAGGGGGCCGTGCATTCTCACCCCGAGCTATCCACTTGGCCATAAATTCCAAGGCATAAAATGCTAAACTACCGTTATCTTCTTGAATTGCAACTTCTGCAATATAATTACACATGATCCAGGTTGGACAGAGTGCTTTGTTTTGATCCATTGTCTGACAACACCCATAGGAATAAAGTCACTTTTAAATAAATAATAAGTAAAGACTGGACCTTCTTTAATGGAATTATTTAAGTACCAAGGAAATCAGTCATGTACCTTGCACTTCTCAATAATGGATACCAGTGTATCCAGCCTGCCCTTGGTAACGCAGCTTCGCACACATCCACTAAACACTTTCATAGACAACAAGTATCCAGATTTCAAGGCCATATCTATGAATTTCAAAGCAGTGTCAATCTGGTCTGTTAAAAATAGCATGCCAATAACTAAGTCATATGACTCATCATCAGGCAGAGATTCTTTCCCAGTTTGCAGCATCCTGATTACAATAAAACAAAGGTTGATCCATCAAAATTGAGCATACATTTGAACATTACATGTAGTAGACTGATTCAAACACTGAAACCAAAACCTAGAAAATTCCTGTAATGACACAATCAGTTACGTAATTAAACACACGGTGAAATGGCAATATAAAATCCTTTACATCAGATCAAACCAGGAATAGGTCGATGCCTCTAGTAAACCAAAGTTATCGTTTAATAGCAATTTTGCTTCAATCTAAACTATACAAAACAAAAAATGAAGATTTAGTTGCGATCCAAAATAGACATTTCGATCTTTATCCATGGATCCCCTACTTATTCAATTGGAAGTATGGACCCAATTCAAAAACATTATGTTTCGCAATTTCAGAATCCAAACTTTTATTTCAAATTGTGACCCTTGGATGTAAATCACAAGAATGGATATTCTTCCTCGAATTTTTCATACCCTTCTTCAGACCAAAAACTATCCCATCCATAGAGTTAAGGTACAACATATAAAATCAAATCAAATCATGCAAACAGAGATTAAAAATTCCACAGAAAATTCACTTGCATAACAAGTCATTCTGAAGCTTGAAATTATATTGTTTTCTACAATTTATGATTTTAATTTTACCATCCAAGAGAAGGACTTTCAGGACAGATTTACATCAAGCACAATCACTACATCACACTACCCCAGGGCTCCAGTAATTTTTACTACTTCCAGGTTCCTTTTTCCTTTATTTATTAAATTTTTTTAGTCAAAGTAGTTTATTTTCCACAGCCCTACGTCATGTTTCAGCCTACAACAGCAAAGTAGTTTATTTTCTCCCTACCCAATATCATATTTCAGCCTACTACTGCTGTAAATAATCTTATCACATAGACACAGGTAAAACATAATCTTCACCCTACATACCAACGAACAATACTATAAATGAACGCTAACATGAATACGCGTGTAAAATGCATAAATGAGGGTAAAAAGGGATTCCAAAAGGTAGTATTTGTCGGCAAAATTCCCTTTTGAATCGAAATAACAACAGTTTTAAATTCCGTTTCTCAAGGACTCATTCTTACATTCTTATCTAAACTTTTCCTATACAAAAGAGAGCAAACACGCACACACAAAAAAAAAAAAAAATGAAAACTACTAAAATACTACAAGTAAATTTGTACTGATATGGGAGAGGATTTGCATGATATCTTATCGAAATTAATTTTACGGATTGTAATTCTGTGATCAAGGAAAAAAAATTAGTGATTCCTTTATCCTCTGGCTTTGGAAACAGATGCTCTCACTCTATTAAACTCAATTAAACAAGGGAAATAAGTATTTACATCAAACTCATTACTGCAAAAGCCTTATAAACCAGTAATTAAATTCAAATGCAATTCATATATTTAAACGTATCAATCAAAACGCAGTAAGACAAACAACATAAGCTAACCGTTGGAGCAACTTCTGAGCAGCCTCGGTCTCTCTGGCCCGGTACATAGCTTTCAAGACCAAATTAAACGACGCCGTGTTAGGCAGAATAGCATAATCCTCCATCTGGGCCACTAAATCAAGCAAATCACCAGCACTGGCACCGATCATCAAGTTAGCCCTCAAGTAATGATTATACAGATTAACATCCGGCTTATTCGGCTTCCCATTCTTGTCTAAGTTCCGAATCCAAAACTCAAATAGTTGCTTCATATCTGACCATTTTTGACTCGTCATCCAGTAACCAAAAACATTCATCAAAGCCTGCACATCAAGTGTTTGAGATAATGCCTGAATGCGTGGGCCGGACGGGTTCTGAAGGAGAGCTAAAGGGATCAAGGACTGAGTGTCTGATGCCGAGTCGGTAACCGGTCTACGCCAGTTTTCGTTGATAACCGGGCTACGCCAGTTTTCGTTGTAAAGTGGGCTACCAGTGGCTGGGTTTGGCGGGAGAGAAGATGTCTCAGCAGACTCGGCGAGGTGGGGTTCTTGGGAAAGGAAAGTGAAGGTAGAGATAGAGATGGATTTGAGTTTGAGATTGGGGTTTAGGGTTTTAGAGAGAAGGCTTTTGGTTCGCATGAAGATCGACATTTGAGATGCCATTCATCCAAGTCGAAGTGAAGAGTTTAGTTAGGGTTTTGTGTCGTTGGAATTTTTAGTTAAGAATAAAGATCCATCAGTAAACTCACCTCATCTCGTTCAGTGCGAGAGCCGAGAATGAGGTGAATGGTATTTTCGAAATTATCGGAAAACGAAGTTCTGGCTCGTGAAAATACGGGGAACTGTCGATCTTTTCAGCCCAGTGGGCTGACGATTTCGAGGGTTCAATCCAGCCCAATTTCAACCCAACCCACAAGCTAGACACTGAATGTCCTTGATTTTCTTTGTTTTAAAATAAATTTAGGGTCAATTATCTCGTAAATTCAATCGATACTTTGATGTATAGGTGGGAATTTGGCCCGGTCCTGGGGAGGATTAGTCCTATAAGGACTGGTCCTAAGACTGGACCAGGCCCAAGAGAAGAGGGATCGAGGCCTAGACCCGGTCTTTCAATATTTGGGTCCAGTCCTTGAGGGCTCAGGCCCGGGATCGACTGGGCCCGAGCCTCTACTTTGATGATTGGAATTAGGCATTACGAAATTATTATTCGGGCTTATATTATAGGGAGAGTCCATTGGAAAGGTAATTCTTGTACGTAAAAGGGTATTCTTATAAATAAAGAAATAATGGTCAAATAATAGTGTTAGTTAATAATTATTTGTAGTTTTAGAATACCCAAAATAAAGATAACATGTGGGCATTGGCTGTATAAAAGGGCCCGTACAGCTTTTCGCTTAAGCAAAGGGATAAACAACATATGCCTAGCCGACTTATATAATATAATAATAATTAATCCACAATTAATTACGGATTAGCACGTGTTTAGGTGTCCTAAAACATTGTATTGCCAAATGTGATCTGCCTATTTGAACTTTGAAGCCACCGCCATTAAGGTGCTTTTCAGTTTCACCAACTTAAGACAAAATGCTGTAACTTTAATGAATACTCAAGAGTGGGTCTCTTATTACTGCCCAAATTATTACTCTCCATCACTTTATTTTTTATTTTATATTATCTTATCCAAGCAATTATCTGGGCTGTTCCCTTAATCTATACTTATCTAAACTCTCACTTTCTTGAGGAATCATAAAGAAATCTGGAGAGTTTGCTGCTACATTTTGGTAGCTTTGATTAGGGTATTTTTTACAAATAAATTCACAAAAACCTAACACCTCGTTTTGTACCCAAACCACAATCCCAAAAGTAAGATACAAATTAAAGAGAATACCTTAATTTTAGCCAAAAATACCCCAAAGATGTATCATTAATAAATAAAATACTTACAGTTTCATCCCTAAGGTTTGAGATATGTTATCTTGTTCCGGTTTTATGGGATATGAACATTCTTATTAGATATAGTGGACATCAATTTTTTTTTTTTTTAAAATTTTATGACCAGGGGTTTTTTAGGACCCTAAAACTATCGGTCAGATAATAACTCTAATGACTACCCTTATTAACAATCTATGAAAGACTCGAACTTAAAACCTCTTAAGTGATGTCAATGTTATTGGCTTAATTTCTTAACTCCTTAAAGAGTAAATATGATTATATTGACGGAATATAAACTTTGAAAACCCCTTGAACAGTGTTAAGAAATTAGGTCAATAACACTATGTTAGTCATATGACAAGATTAAAGTGATTGTATTCTATAATAGTGAGGCAAAGTGCCACAAACCTCAAACCTAAGAATGAAATAAATATCCCGTGAATCAACTAAGCCAATCAAAATAACAAATTAATCTCTTTTAAAGCCCTGGTGAGAAGATGGCAAATTTGGTTTTGATAAACTCAAAATTTATAAAGGGTGGAGGTTCCATTCATTAAAAAAAGACAAATGTCAAAAGAGAGATAAGAGAAGAGAAGGCACCTTTATTCTTTACCTTTGTGCATTTGTGGTCCAGGGATTCTGTTTCCCAGTAGGAATTTCAAGACCCCTCAATGATCAAATAAAGTGAAGCTAAAAAGGAACCACAGAATTTGCCTACAATACTTCCAAGTTCTTTCTATTGCCTTTTGGCTCTACCTTACCTAATCTTATTCTTGGCAACCCTCTTTTACATTTTACAAAATGGTATTTTTATATTATGTTTCTTCTTTCATTATAAATAATTATAACCTCAGTCCTCTCCCTTTAATCTTCTTCAGCTCTGGCCTAGATTCTCCTTTTCAACTTTAGAAGTTTCTTCTTTATTTATTCCTGTTTCCAGTCTATTTTACTACTTTCGCTTTACCCTTTTGGTTAATGGGTAATTGAATATAGATGAATCATAAATTTGGAATCAAGAATAAGAAATGTACACATATATTTTGTTTATGAATATAAACATTAACTTAATGAAGTTGACATATATTTAGCCTGTTAAAGTGAAGACCTAAAAACGACATCATTTTGATACTTAAGTGAAAAGCAGAGTTTTGGGACAAAATAAGCTGAACATCATGACCATCCAAACTGTTCAGATCCAACGGTTGAGGCTTGTCAAAAGGGTAAACGGTATAAAAGAGAGATGAATAGTTATTTGCACAGATAAGTTGTAGGTTTTTCTCTTGTAATCGTCTTCTCTATTCTGATTTATTAGATAATCGAACCATGGTAAATCTTGTGTTCTTGTGTTGTTGGTTTGTGCGAATCTTTGTGTTTGATTGATCTGGTGTTTAGTTTATGTTTATTGACTGGTTATAACACAGCCATTATTAAAAAGGTCACAATCTTCCTCATCATAAGCCAGCAATTTTAAGTTAATTGCTTTTATTTACAGCACGCTTTGCCCATTTGTAGAGTCTCGAAAACCTGTAATAGAAGATTTATACAAACAACTGATGAAAATTTCCTCAATGCCTCATAGCAAAAGCATAATAAAACTGTTTTTGTGGGAAGATACAATCCCTTGTTTTCAAAAACAGCTTTTAAAAAACAGATATATATACAGTGTAGAGAGAGAGAGAGAGAGAGGGCTATGAGTGAAAATTATTATGGTCTGCCTGACGGTGGGGTTTGATGCCTTTAAGCACAATTACAAGTGGGTTGAACAAATCATTCTACCTGGAAGGCTGAGCAAATCATTCTACCTGGAAGGCTGGAACCCAAATTCTGAGTCATTATTATTGAATCAGCTGTGCCAGAACAGAGCAAATAGAATTCTTTATTCTGAAATTTTGTTACTGTTAATTGAGGAACAAAATTTCAACTATATGAATTAGGATTTTGCTGTTAGGCTTTGATGTTGCAAAAACTCGGAACAATTAGAGATATTCAGTCGATCACGACAAAATTATGTAAGATGTATGCGTAATTAAGAATAACCAGCTAGAAAATGATTGGTGAATCCGTAATACAAGAACACAAGAGATTTTTAAAATGGTTTGACAAATTATAACCAAACCTACATCTACTGTTATACTATTTGCTTATCTTTGTTGTATACACAAATTGATTATAAGGAAAAAACACGTAATAATAAGTTAAGACTTTCTCTAAGTGATTTCTTGTGCTTGTGTGAATAACTGATCCGTTAAAACGGAGGTGATATCCCCTTTTTATATACATCGTCTAAAAGTGGTTGAGGGTTGATATTACGAAGTGGATTACACGTATAATCCTCCGTAATCCGGATCATGGTTATCAAATCGTGTATCGTATCGTGTATCGAAAACCTAATTTTTTGAATCGTGTATCGCGTATCGTATTATATCGTAAGATATGCTTTTTTCAAAAAAATTAATAAAATAATCAAAAAAATTTAAAAATTAATATAATCCCCAAGATTAATTAAAGAATTTTGTGGTATTATTGAATTTAAATTACGGTATTACATAATCAAAATTAATCACAAAATTCCAAGATCAATGTCAATATCTATATCTCCACTTATATTATTATTATCATGTAAAATGGGCAATATATATTCCTCTTCACTTTCTCCATGCAAAATAGGTAAATTTGGACAGGTTTTAGTGAATCGGGTTGGGTGACCTAGTTTCGACCCGAATTTTTTTTGGACCTTTGGCCCAAATTAATAAAGCCGTATCGATTTATATCGATATTTTTAAGGATATGAACGGATACGTATCGTATCGTAGGATACATATCAACATATCGAATAGTTTAGGATACACTCTCTGATACGTATCGTTGACGATCTGTATCGAATCGTATCGTATGATACATATCGGGTATCATAGGATACTAACAACCATGATCCGGATATGAGTCAATCCCTACCCATACTTAAGTATGAATAGCAATGCTTAATACTGATGAGTTTGTTGAAAAAGTCATGTGCTATAAGAGCAACACATGGGATGATTCTGACCACTAAATCTCGGTATGATATCTAGACAGGTGGCACGAATATGACAGTCGAAAAATCATCCCAGACATGTTTGTTTAATTTATAGGCACCCCCTCCTGTACAAGTGCATTTAATAAAAAGCTGGTTTATGAATTATTATGTTCCAAGGCTCTCATATGGTGGAGGTAATACCAGTTAATTACGCTAGATTATTTTTTCTCATGGACATAACATTGTCAAGACGTAAATGGATGATCAAACATAGAGTATGTATTGTCAGTTGTGCAATGTAGATGAGAAAATAAGGTAATATATTACAATTGTAATTTGACTAGTAGCTGCCTTTGCAATTATGTATTGGTTGTATTGTTCAAATCAAATCATGTCAAAACCATATTATTGATTTTTAAGTCATTTATGGCTCATATTTTAGCATTTGGGTATTATCCAAATGGGTGAAGTTACGAAAAATGTTTCAGAAAGAGTGTCAAAACCAAAAAAGGTTAAGCTAGAAACTTCCCAAGAAATCTTGAACCTAACCTAGCTGGTTCAACAAGATGGGTAGTACTACTACTATTCATTGAATTTAGGTGTATTTTCATTCTTTTGTATACGAATAAGATGAGTACATTAGTACAATGAAGATTAGAATTCGTTGAGATGTGAACTCATCTAAAGGGTTGATGAGATTGGGGTCAAAAATTGCATGCTGCAGAGGGTAAGCTGGTGGCTGCTGATGCATTGCAAAAACAATATTTTTGGAAGTAAATTTGATGAAGATGAGGAACGAAACTGGAAAATAAAAATAGAGAGAGAATACCAACCTGTAAAACATGGAAGATGATTGAAAATTGAGGCACCAAGATGAGATTCTGATATTCCAAAAGGAAAGCTGAAAAAAAGAAAAGAAAAGAAAGGACAACTACAGTGACAGCACATTAAGAATAGATATCAAAGGAGTGTTCATGAATGGTAGGGCCCTTTTGCTTTACAAAACCAGGTTTAAACTTAACCCAACGTGGTTTAAGTTTTGATCCTGCACATTAGTTTATGACCGTTTGTAAGAAAGAACAGAAAATACATAAAACATAAAAGACACAATCTGTCAAATACATGGCAAAGCTTTTTAGCCTTGCCCTATTTCCCAGAACACTCTCTCCCTTACCCTTTTATAAACAACATTAAAAAAATATCAGAAAAAAATATTAATTATAATAATCTCTTTGTACTAATAAATAATGAACAGTGTGTTACATAATAAAAAGGCTACTGCTACAGATACAGACACCCACCATTATCACCCACCGTCTATCTCTAATACTTGTCTAGAAATCTCCATCTCCCCACATCACTCTCTCTCTCTCTCTCACTCTCATACTCTACTATCTTTCATTTCAAGTTTTCTCTCTCTCTCTCTCTCTCACTCTCATACTCTACTATCTTTCATTTCAAGTTTTCAACTTCAACAACCTCTCTTAAAGAGTGTTTTGATTTTCTATATTCCCCCCACCCACAATCTTGCATTAATCATGGCTGCTATAGTGTATTTAGTGCTTTTCTTTGCCATGACCGGCCATTCAAGTAAGCTTCTTGATTTTTTATTCTGTCTCTCTTGTTCTTTTCTTACCAGCTTTGTTTAATAATCTTAACTCTAGATATCTGATACGAGGTTTCTCTGTGTTTCCCTCTTTGATCTCTGGTGCTTGTCTTCTTTTCTTTTGATGGTTTTTAACAATTATCCGGACAAAAATCCTACTTTTTAATTCCATTAGAAAGGAAAACAAGCTTCTTCTTTTTTTTTTTTTTTTTTAATTAAATTTCTGTGAAGTAACTGTGGTTGTTTCTGCTTTTGTTTCAGGTGCCCTTTATTGTTTATGTAAAGATGGGGTAGGTGATTCAGCTCTTCAGAAGGCTATAGATTATGCTTGTGGAGCTGGAGCTGATTGCACTCCAATCATCCAAAATGGTGTTTGTTACAATCCCAACACAGTGAAAGATCACTGCAACTATGCTGTTAACAGTTATTTCCAGAAGAAGGGTCAAACTACTGGCAGCTGTGATTTTGCAGGCGCTGCCGCAACTAGTGCCAACCCCCCTTCCAGTAAGACCCTTTTTCAAAACCCTCCATCTTTCTATATCTTTTACCTTCTATTCTCTACTCACTCTTCTTCTTCATCCTTGTGTCTTTGTAATCTCCAGATGTTGCATCCACCTGTGTTTACCCTTCAACTGCCAGGTATGGTCTCAGCTTTTTGCTTGTTTCTGTGATTTTAAAATCATTTATCACTTTCTGTGAATTTGTTCTGTGGCTGGATTCCTCCTCCTTTGGATTACTTTTTAGCTCATCGGTGGATCTCCTTTTCTTCATCCCATCTCAATTTTTTTTCTCTTCCCTTTTGATGGATGAATCTACACTGATGAGCTTTCAGTGTCAAGAATCTAATTCCCAACTCTAATGATTGAGTTTTTTCTTAAGGGTTTTCTTTTTTGTTAGGTACATAAGTTTTGTATTTTTCAAATTATTTGTGGTCATCATCCACATAGCAGATTCTAACTGGGAAATGAGTTTTGTTTGCATAAGCAAAATCAGTGATTTCAGATAAAAATCTTGATGTTAGTAAGAAAATGTTGATTAGATCTAATATCTGTTTTAATTTCTTAATCGTATAAAGTCAGTGGTTTGCATCATGTTGACAGCTGTGAGCTGTATTGATGTTGATATTTCATTAGTTCTTTGTCTCCTTTCTCACTAAAGATTTTGATTCCCAGATCTCTCTATCTTGGCTTGACATCTGTTATTCCATCTCAGTACTATAATAGTACACTTAATTTAATTTATTTTTTGGGGTTTGGCTCTCTGTTTTTACCCAGCAGCACAGGGACAGGAAATGGCTCCACACCAACCACAACTCCATCCACAACTCCCACCACCACAACTCCTACCACAACAACTCCTACCACAACGCCAACAACATCAACCACACCTTCAACTACAACAGGCACTCCCAATGTGTTTGGGGGCACCACTGGGTCTCTTGGCCCGACAGGGAGTGGCATCACCGACTCTAGTGCCGGGCCTCGCTTTTCAACAACCACTCACTTCTTTTTCTCAATGGCTGTGGCTTCATCACTAGCATTGCTATGGGGTTGAATTTAGTATAGTAAAGTAAAGAGGAAGTGAAGTGGGGTTTGATGTGAGTACCAGATTTAGCCACGAATGGATGGGTAGACATGTCATTTCACAATGGTCTAGAGGCAAAACCCCACTAGGGTTTTTTTCTTTTCTTTTTTTTTTTTTTTTTTGTTTTTTTCCTATGTGAAAAAGATGGGGAATTGGATTCCTTTCGGGTGATATATATGACTGCTATTTGCGGCAGAACCTGATCTTTTCTTTTTTAGATTTTTCCTTCTGTATATCTAGGGAGAGGCAGTATTTATTAATATTTTTTCTAATTTTGTTTAATGGAATCGGTAATCACTCCCAGACTATTTAATTGTTGCCCATGTCCATCAATCCATTTTCTTACTAATTTACTTTTCTTTTGGGTTATTTCTACCAACCTAATTTGGGTAGTTTGTTAAATGGTGAGTGAGAATCATTTATTCATTTGATGGACCAAGTATTTTGTCAGAAATTTAAAGGAGAATAATTCAGGGATTGCAGAACTTGAATGAATTATGAATGAAGTTAGTCATTACAAATGCATGGAGCTTATGGAGAGATTATGACTTGTGAACCAGCCACCTACCAACCATTCGGTTATTAGCATTAAAAAACTTTCAAACCATTAATCAAAGCATATTGGGTGGGGGGAGCTTGTGTCAAACTTCTAATCAAGGCAATATTTGATTAATTCGACATCGATGATCCATTTAATAACATTAGTGCTTTTAGATAGCCAAAATTCCATTTCCTAATCACCAACACACTTTAGCATTTGATAATTTGTCATCCATGATTAGATTTACTTCCCCATAATTATCACGAAAAAATACTAAAAGATCTCAAGATACTTGATATCATATTGATGTAATCTAAATTATCTAATCCTAACAACAACATGACCTTATTCTCTAGACAGGGACCGTGGTTCCCATTTACACATCTCAACCCAATGACATGCGGCCTATTAAATTGAACCATCGAAACATAAATGTCTAAGGAACATGGCAGACCTAAGAAATTCATAAAAGGACAAGTTAGAGAAACAGGTGAAGGTACTTGGAAGTATGCCGAGCTCCAACAACTGACGCACTCGTTTGTTCAAACAAATGAAAGTCAAACTGCATACCAGCAGAGTTAAACATTCGTGTTGGATAAGGATGACAATTGTATGCGTGCAGAACTATTTTGGTGATTCAAGTCAACAACTAAGGGGTCATTCAGTGGACCTAGAACAATCTAGACTGACAAGGAATCTTTTGACAAGTCCATTTCACTTTACATGTGTAAGGAATTGAATTATTGACTGGCACAGCTTTAACCATAAAACAGAATAGGATGAAAATTTCAACTTTACAGGATCCAAAATGCACCTATTCTACAGCAGGTCGGTGATTTTAAATTATATTACTTCATACATACAGCGAACAATCTAAATAAAATCGGTGAGATAAGAGAATAGACCTTCAATGCTGAGAAACACATTGAACTTCTATGTTGCAATTTTCTCTAATGAATTCCAATATCAACTTCGCAACTGAACTTGGCCTTTCCACATGAGGAAGGTGACCACAGTCTGGTATTTGGCGTATAATTGCATTCGGCAATTCACAGTGCAATCTCTGCATATATTATTCCAAGGGGCACACAAGTTAACAATTTTAAGCATCCAGCTTTACTAGGAGATGGTCACAAAAGTAGAAAGATTCGGCTCTAGGACAGAGAGTAATTTATGAAGAGAATATTGAACACTATTAAGTTCCTCCGAAATTGTTACAATAATAGAAATCACTTTTTCTGAAGTGGACTTTATATCTACAAAGTAAAAGCTATCAGTTTTAATGCTTACAACTCCAAGCTTGTTGCTAATGATCTGATCATCCTCACCCCATATGATAAGTGTCTTCTGCTTCACCTGTGCAACATAGTTTTAAGTAGCATGAGAAAGAGAACTGATATCTCAGGGTATTTATTTAGAAAGTTGGACTTTCCTGAAAAAAAGAAAAGCAACACCACAGCATTGTGGCTGCTGATTAAGAAACTTCTGAAAAAATTTAAAACAGTTTTCTTCCAGCATGATACTAAGGAATAATCATGATTAGAAGAGTATGTCAGTAATATGTGCACTGACTCCAAAATTTTTTTTGCATACACCCTTTCTCTGGGAAAAAGAATTCATATTTTTCAAATTTTGCATTGCCAGGTTGAAGATAACATGATTCAGTTTTAAAATGTAGGAGGCCTCTATACAGTAACGCGTCACCAGATACCCACCTAAGTAAAGATTTCCTTGTCAGCGGTTGACACAGAAAAACAGTTCCTATAAAGTTTTCAAATAAAAATCACATCTCCATGGTGTTCCCATTTCAATTCACACAGAGAATTTATAGAACATATATTTTCAGCAACAGGCAAGTGAATATAATGAACTTTTTTAAATTTATTCCCTTCTTTTAGCTCTCCTCTCTCTTCTTATTTATCATTAGCATTACTTCTGTTGTAGGAGCTGTGAAAAACAAAAAATGAGGAGAAGCTGCATAAATACGATAGGCAGGATCCAAAGCTCAATGTCTCAGTGCATTCATGCAGTTATGCACCAACAATTTATATTGGCACAATAAATGGGTTGTTCATCCATTCTAGAATCTAGTATAAGAATTAGACTCTTTTTATATGCAAGATGGAGGATATCTACAGCTTGTTCTCTTAAATGGAAAAGCGATTTGGACAAACCTGGTCTATCTGAGCACTGACACTATAACCACCACTAATCATAAAATTTACAGTGGCATCTTCCCACCAAGGATATAGACAATGCAAACGGCCCACCTGGATAAGGTTACAAGAATAAAGTTGGAGTTAGAACCAATTTCACCCCTGCAAAATCCTTCAAAATTCTGGATCATAATAAGGCCAGTGCCACAATAGTATGTTCAGTAATAATGACAGAAACACTTACATTTGTCCAATCTTTGCTGGTATCTAATGATATACCATTGAAAGCCAAAAAGTTCACATACAAGCGTAGAGGAATGCTCTTCAACAAAAGTACCTGACTCAGAAAAGTGATCATGGTTACAGCAATAATGTGTAAGATAACCCCCAGCCCAGCAGCACATATTAATAGCACGTTCTCTCTCTCAAACAGACACAAAAGTTTGTGCAGATAGGTTTGTAAAGCAAAAGGGGTAAGTTGCTGCTAAACTGATCCTGGAAATTTGTGAAATATATTCCATACTCAGAGGCAGCTCAATTCATCTATTACCATCAGCATGACTTATTGCATAGCCATTGACTTTAGCTCCATGTTTGTTATGGAATGTGATCATAAAGAATTAAAATTTAAAATCAATGTATTGTGCTAAAAAATTTTACAGTGATTTACTAAATGAACATTTCCCTTTTACAGGCTAAATGCAGATCAGTGAAAAAACTTTGACAAAAGGAATTTAAAACATTGCATCAAAACATATTTTTGCACAGAATGTGGGTTGTTCCAAAATTACGTGTTTCCCTATTCCTAGAGGATTTTTGTGCTGCTGATGGATGTGGGAAGCTATGGTTTTATGGAGATGTTCTGTATTGGCAGTATTTTGGGTGGTTAGGATGGAAAGGAACAGAACAATCTTTGAGGACTCCATAGAAGAAGAAATCAGACTTTTGTCAGACATTATTTGAATGCTGGCATCCTTATGGGTTTCTGTTACTAAAGAATTCCAGGATTGTTCTTTTTTCTTCATTATGGAAAATGGAAGGCGGTACTCACTAATAGTGGGTCTGGATCAACTATAGAAAATATAGCATATGAAATATTTGTTCCACCAACTTGTAAATCATCTTTGATGAACCGCTAGTTCATATTACTATTTTGTATACTCTTTTTGATAGAAAAATAATTATTTTGTTTCCTATTAAAAGAAAAAGATTTTTGTAAAATGACAATAATTTCAAGCGCACTTGATTTTAATACTAGATACATCAATATCATCTCACAGGAAGGTAACCAAGACATGCTACTTAGAATTCCAAACAACTGTAAAATAAAATAATGCTTATTAAGCCTAACCCTCATCACTTGAAAACAAAAATCCTAGTATGATATAGCTTGTAAAGAAGAAGCTGGAGAGCTCAAAAATAGAAGAAAAACTGAGAAAAAAAGAAAAAAGAAAAATAGCTTCCTCCGGCTCTCTCATACAATGATTTATCCAAAGATTATGTTAATTTGGGTTAAATCCCTTAAACAATCTCTTAGATGAACCTGCATCTCACAATGTATTTAAGATTTTTAAGCCAGCTGAATAAGCAGCAGTTTCAAGTAATAACAAGGTGATAATTTCCCTAAACTCTAGGCCACCCAAAAGTTTTAGCTAAAGTCAACAATATTTTTAAAGAACTATAAATATCTTACTAATGAAAGAAGAGAACCAAAGTAAAATCCTAAAGCCTGTTGTTTCTAAAATCTTCACAATACAGTTGACATTTCATGACAAAAGATTTCTTTATAAATATACACACACACCAAAATAAAAATCTATATTAATTGATTCTGATTCAAGGTTTGTATTCATCAAGAAGAAGAATTACCCCAGCGTAAGCTACTGCTCTTGGTAACTTTGAAAGGTTTCCAGTTCCTTCAGCATATACACTTGCATCAATCAAAACCAGGTTTTCCACCTGAAAGAGATGAGGCAGAAAGAAAAAAAAGAAAAAAAAAAAAAAAATCAGATGCACTAATTTAGCAAGTTCAATCAAAATATAACTAGTAAATTCTCCAATGTTGAATTATAATGCATAATCTTAGGCTCAATTCATAAAATACTTACAGCTTCTGGATGGTTGACTGCAAAGTCAATTGCAACAGCAGCACCAAGACTTGGTCCAACCAATATCATGGGCCTTCTGATGTAAGACTTCCATAGCTATATGATATCAAACATATACATTTTGGTTTCAGCATTATGCAAAGAAAATGGTTATGGTAACTGCAGACAGGGTTAGCTTTTTCATGCCAATACTAGCTAATATGCTAAAATATCCTGCAATTTTATTGATTGATTCTTGAAGTGGTAATTTGATAACAATGGTAAACAATATCAATACTACATGACAGATCACCAAAAAGTAGACCACAATATGCATAAGTGACAAGAAAATAACATCTTATAGAGTCATTACAAGTCATACTTTTGCTTTGTGTCATAATAAAAGCTTCCAACATTTACTGAAGTTGGACAAAAATCTCTTCCATTCAAAATCCAGGAGATGACCTTGAGGCAGTGAAAATTACCTGATAGAAATGCTCGCGCTTGGAGGTCACATCACATGATGGAATTCTTTCTAACAAGCACAAAAACGAAGAAAAAAGAAAAACTTTATTACTGAAACAAAAGGAGAACCAGAGAATTTCAAATTACCAACTCACTTAAATTTTCAGAAGATAAGAAAATATAAGACAAACCTAAATCAGAGAAACCCCACCCAAGAATATCAATAGCCCAAGTCTCCAAGCCCGCCTCCTCAAGTAATGGATAGGTATATCTCCATTCTAAACAAGAACTGAATAATAAGATGTAATGAATTCTACCGACATTAGTTTAAAATTTTTCTATAAACAATGGTGTCTCTTGCATATGTGGAACCTGTCAAAGCCATGAAGGAGAACCACTGGATTTGTTGTGCTTTGTATCATTGGCTTCACAAGACTACTCATGATACTACTCTCTGAGAAGCTGACCTACATTGCCCACAGGCTCAGAATGAATGGGACAAACACAGAGATTGCATTTTTGAAAAATTAAAGTAGAATAAAATTGGAACTGCAGCTTATGACTTCAAAATGAATATAACGCGATGTAGAGCTTCTCAATCTTGACAGGAAATGACCATTCTACAAGTCAATACAATTCCACATATAAAGTTTTTAGATTACTAATATTGAATGTGTTCACATTCTTGGAATTAGCCAGCCAATAAGTGTCAAGCATCTAGGTAAGCTTCACACTAAAAATCTCCTTAGATGAAAATATTACAGGCCAAAATCAGCATTTTGTCAAGACCTCACCTTTATCAGGCAGATTCTTCTTTTGTTTGGCACATGCAAGTCAGAAATATAACTTTAAGATCCAATTTAATATTATTTTCACAATAACCCATATTGAACCCGCTTAGTGAACTCAACTTTAGAAATGAGGTTCCGACCAAATTCTAAAAGCCTGGGGAAGCAATAAATTTCGCCTGATTGGTGGCCTGAAGAATGGAATCGCAAATCTTGTGTAAACAAATCAAAGCCTTGATCATGCAATGCACCTATCCCTCAAGGATTCTAAAATCATCAATGAATACAAGGATTTAGAACTGGTTCTAGTTAAGGGTAACATGAACTAAAATAATTAAAGCCTATAGCACACAATTCAATAAAAATCACATGCAGAGGAAACAGACTTTATATGATTAATCGATGTCATGGATTCTATTCCTCAACTTTCTAAGCCAACTATCAGCTAAAATTATAACCATAAAGAGACTGTGTTGAACTTTTGCAACAGTCCCAAGAGTAGACAATTTGATTGTATTTCACATACTCTGATTAAATATAAGTTTGGAATTTGCATTGCGTGATATAAACAATAAATTAAAAGCAGAAATTAACTAGAGGAAGCAAAAAATTGTAACTTGTACGGGAAGCCTCTCGATTCTAGCGGCCAGCTTACGAGCGAAGGGGTCTTTGATGTTTTCAACTTCTTTTGGTAGAAACGAAGGAAACTTCTCTGCCATCACTTTGAAGCGAGTAAAAATTCCGCACTTGGAGGCTAACGGTGCAGGGCTGGCTGTGAGGGCGAGCATCTTTGTTACCAACCGCAGCTCTCTTGAGAGATTTAACTGATACGTTCACTTGTGTGGTGCCGCTGGACCTGGGAGTGGATACTGTGCGTTTGGCTGATGTCTGTCTGCGTTACGCGACCTCGACGCGCGTGTTTTAAATGTTTTTATTTTTTAAATTTTTGTGTAGTGTTGCCTCCCGCCATGCTATCCATCCATCCGGCTCAATTGCTAAACCCGTTGATCCCAAATTAATGCTTTATGCTTTTGTTCGTTGATGACTGTGCCCATACGCTCGCCCGAACTCCATAGCTGTCTTTTTTTTTTTTTTTTTTTTTAACTTGACGTTCCAACTAGTGAACGTGGTGAAATAAATCACGATATTATTATAATATGGGATTCTAAATTTTGAATTCAAAAGATTAAAAGAAGAAGGTGAACCTCTT